>NC_137822.1:53164274-53538595 GCF_963921795.1 Nannobrachium achirus | reverse complement strand
CCTCCCTCTCCCCCTCTCTCTCTCTCTCCCTCCCTCTCTCTCTCTCTCTCTCCCTCCCTCTCTCCTCCCTCTCCTCTCTCTCTCTCTCTCTCCCTCCCTCTCCCTCTCCCTCTCCCTCTCCCTCTCTCTCTCTCTCTCCCTCTCCCTCTCCCCCTCTCTCTCTCTCTCTCTCTCTCTCTCTCTCCCTCTCCCTCTCCCTCTCTCTCCCTCTCCCTCTCCCTCTCTCTCTCTCTCTCTCCCTCCCTCTCTCCCTCCCTCTCTCTCTCCCTCTCTCTCCCTCTCTCTCCCTCTCTCTCTCTCTCCCTCCCTCTCTCCCTCCCTCCCCTCTCTCTCTCTCCCTCTCCTCCCTCTCCCTCTCCCTCTCTCTCTCTCTCTCTCTCTCCCTCTCCCTCTCCCTCTCCCCACGTGTAGGAAAGACAGAAGATGGCACTGATCCAGCTGGCCTCGGTGGAGGAAGCCATCCAGGCGCTGATCGACCTCCACAATCACGACCTTTCAGAAAACCACCACCTCCGCGTGTCTTTCTCCAAATCCACCATCTGACGCCTTCCCCCCGGTGCGACCGTCGACCTCGGCCGGCGCACGACGACCCCGTGACTCCTCCTCTTCGTCTGACAGGAGAGACGGACCAACAGTTGACCTATAGGACCCCTTTGACGGACAATGACGTCGACCCCCTCTTGATGCACATTTGGCTGATGGAGAGCTTTTGACTCGGACGTTGTGACATTAGCGCGACTATCCCCTAAACTATGACATTTGGACGAACACACATGAAATTTAGATATCGATTGAAATCCCAGATTATTAATTGTGATCGAAACGCGACAGTAATATATACCAGGAAAATGGATGCCATAACCAGTGATATACCAGGGAAATATATGTAATAATAGATGTAATAAACAGTAACATACTAGTAAAATGAATGTAATAACCAGTTATTATACCATATTAAGTAACTTAACTGTCATTGCTACTACCAATCAACCATTACTGGTAAAAAGCCAGCTGGTTTTACTGGTATATTACATGTGATTTTATTACATGTATTTTTAAGTATTTGTACTTTAATTAAGTGAATTTGGGTGATTAATGTATATATATATATATATATATCAGCTAGTAATTGATGTCTACTATACAAACTTTGACCTTTTACTTCCTATACTGGTTGATTGGCTCTCATCCTAGACTTCCCGGAGGACGCTCACATCCTAGACTTGTTTACTACCTGGACTAGTCACCCAGCTACTCTACCCCCCCCCTTCTACTATTTACTGACTCGTAATATGGCCCGACTGGTTGGCCAGTTGACTGGGTAGCCGACTGACCGAGCTAACCGACAAGCTAATTATAGATGGCTACTAGTTGCCTTTTTGGACTAGCGGACTGGGAAAGTGGACTAGTCGTTTTGTGGAGTACTAGCTTTGGGGGGCAGCGTTCAGCTAGTCGCTGGGGCCGTCTACTTGTCGACTTACCGGCCTTTTTGTGGGAAACTTTTCTTGTTTTCCCAGCCTTTTTTTCTGATTGGACCCCACAACCCTCCTCTGGCAAGGCAGACGAGCAACTGCCTCATAATGGGCAACCACATGCATGGGATGGACAGGAGGAGGGGGAGAGGCAAGGGAACCGATAGGAATGTGAGCGATTCCCAATTCCAAGCCTTCGTGCCTCCAAAAAATCCTCATCCATGCAGAAATCTGTCTTGACCCGACAGAAGAGACTACCTTCCCTCGGTGTAGCATCAAGGGGGAACGATCCTCGGAGCTTGTTGCCCCAGGCTCCCCCAATCTCTGGGGCCTCCTCGTAAAACACACACACACACCCACCCCTCGCGCTGTCTAGTTCTCCCCCCGAAAGTGGAAGGGACCACTGTTGTGATTTTCGAGACCCTTTTGGCGTGTGTGTTCGATTTGTTTCTGCGGCCCCCCCTGACAAACCCCTTTTTGTCGTTCTGTAAAATCCTGAATAGTTCTTTGTTTTTGTTTTTTTCACAATGGGTTTTCCGAAAGACAACCCGACTCCCCTGCCCTCTTCAGCCCACAAGATGTTTCTTTACGATGGAGAAAAAAATGGTTTACGGATAAGGTAAAGATCCTTCATTCAGGTTGTACTACTACTACTTCTACTCCTAGTACTACTACTACTACTACTATTAGTACTACTAATACCATGTCTACAACCGCGACATTGACGTTTGCAAACGCTCCTCCGTTCCCCCGGAAGAAGAGGCGAAGCCACCCTCGGGTCGCTCGTTCCAATCCCAGAGTTCCCGTACGTCACTCTGATGTTGTTTTTTTAAAAACAAAGTTTCAATGTGAAAACTTGCTGGGTTTTTTGTACCACTATGGGGGGTGGCGGGAGAGTCGATTTTTCAACAAACGATCGCCACGCAGACAAACTCGGGGGAGGAGGGGGCAGTTGAAGTGGGGTGGGTGGATAATCTCTGGGGTTTTTTTCTTTCTAAGTCGGGTCGTTTCCTTTGGGAGCTAGGTTTTTCAGGTTGACTGGGGGGGCCGCCCAGCATGACCACTGATCCCCTATACCGTCAGGTGACCGGGGGGGCCGCCCAGTACGACCATTCCTACCATTCATTCTGCTACTGTCAAGGCAACTGGGAGCTGTCCAGTGCAGCCACCCCGCTCTTCTACGTCAGGTAAACCAGTACGACCCACTGGTCTTCTACCATCAGGTGACAAAAGAGAGACGACCAGTTCAACAAATGGTCCCCTAGTACCACCAAGACGATACTGGTCTCCCGAAATGTCGTTGACGGGAAAAGAAAAAGCAATCGGATGAACCGCAAAAAAAAAAAAAAAGGAATTCCTACTCGCTGTTCGGAAAAAATTATCAGAACACCCCCCCACCCCCCCAAAACCAAACAGATTGAACTTCTCTTCGTTTCCTTACGTGCCTTAAAAATCCTGCGTTAGTTATGAGTTTCGCAAAGTCTTTTTTCTTTTCTTTTTGTATGATATTTTGAATCTTTTATCGGTGGCGATGTGGGTTTTTCTTTTCCTTTTTCGTATTGGATATTTTTGTTTGTTTGTTTGTTTGTTTGTTTTGGTAGAGAAATGGTTGTAGAAAATGTTTTCTGGTTTCTTTTCTGTGGTCTGTGTTTTTTTTTCTTTTTGGAAAATGATGTACTTTTAAATGTTTATGACGGTTGAGGGGGATTGTGGGTAAATGGTTTGTTCCTCTCCTGGAATATAAGTTTCTGCCACATGATTGAATTGCAGAATAAAACAGTGGTTCTCAACCTGTGGTTCGGGACCCCCAGGGGGGTCCCCACATTATTTTGGGGGCTGCCCAGATGATTAACTTAATGTGCAACATTACAACATTTTCTCACTCAACAGTGAACAAAACAAACAAAGTTTAAGAGTATAGACTATAGAGGGTATCTGCACATTTCTAAAGTGACAATTTAAGGACTTTTTGTTGAACATTGGCTAAATTGTCAAATATTAGAGGCAGAAATTGTGAAAATAGACGATCTCACAACACCTCGCAACGCGAGGCTTTGTGAGCATGTAGATCACCTATTTTCACTATAGAACCGCGTTATACAAAATGTAATGCCTCAACTCTTAGTGCTCGTCAGGGTGGGGGGCCCCCAGTTAAAATATGATTATTCTGGGGGTCGCGGCCTGAAAAGGTTGAGAACCACTGGAAAAGACCTGAATTGTTCGTGGGGGGTGGGGGAAATTCGTGACCTCCGACATCTCAAAATGACGCTTTTGCGATTCCAACAATAGCTATCTCAGCATTGCAGGTTTTTGTTTGCTTGTTCTCTCGAACGCAACTTCAGATCTCAGACTTATGAGGGGTTTTCCACCCACAAAATCAGACTTTGACATTCCAGTTTTTTTTCCACAATCGCTGCATATTATCTTGTAATTGCCAGGTGCTTTTCATCATACTTCCTCGCAGTCGCCCATCTCTGATTCGTAAGGACAAAGGAGACGCTCCGAATTCGGAGGATATCGAAGTCAGAATTGATTTGGGAGAAGTGTAGGAGGTCACCCCCCCCCCCCCCCCACCCATAGACATAGAAAGGTAGACGCCTCCTCCGGCTCTGAGGCGTTGGTAAAAGAGGACTGGCAAGCTTCCGGAATTCTGAAGGACGCTTCCTTGTGCGTCACAGAATGGGATGCTCGGTAGGCCCAATCAGATGCGGGACTCCCTCTTTCCCACTGCAGGGGGCAGCAGAGTGCCGTCCACAGTTACGCACATCCGCCAGTCCTGTTTTACTAGTCGCACCCAGGGGCGTCACACCAAATTCTGGGCCCTGGGTACAAGGATTCACTGCGGGCCCCCCAGCTCACAGCGCGGCACCGAGTGCCGCGCTGCGAGCTTGTAGATCTGCTATTTTTGAAAAATCGTGAAAATGTGTGCCAAGAAACCTATGTTTCCCTGTCAGTGATGCTCAAAATGTTTCATGTGAAGGACCCCCCCATCTCAAAATATTTAGTTCCAGGGACCCCCCAGAAGCAAAATTTGAGTTACAAATGTTCACTTAAAAAATACATATATTCAAAGATTTGCGCACATTTTCATGACTTTTCAAAAATAGCAGATCTACAAGCTCGCAGCGCGGCACTCGGTGCCGCGCTGTGAGCTTGTATATCTGCTATTTTTCAATAGCTAAAGTTACTAGGGCCCCTCCAACTTGGGCCCTGGTAACTCAGTCCCACTTTCCTACCCCTTGTGACGCCCCTGGTCGCACCAATGAACTGCACTGCAGCGGCGGATGAGATATCTAGCTTTTCTATATCTGTGCCCCCCACCCACCTTCACTGTTCAGAATCCAGGTTTCAAAATGTCATCCAGTGGTAGGACACGGTCTCTCACACTCTGCAGAGCGGTTTTTGGCGTGTGACGGTGTATATATTTGTTTTTTTTTTGTGTTGTAGCAGTCCCTGGATGTGACCTAGATGAGGGCCGCAGTTAGGGAGTTGGGTATAATCCATGTTTTGTCTTTTAGCTGTGTGTGTGTGTGTGTGCGCGCGCGCGCGACTGTGTGTGTATGTGTGTGTTGTGTGTGCTCGTGCATGCGTGCGTGTGTGGCGTGCGTGCGTGCACGCGTGCGGAGAGGGCATTGCCCCCCCAGTCTTCAGGCGATAAAGGGGGCTTTCGAACCCGCGACCCCCTCTGTTATTCGTTTTGCATAACAGAAACACGTTGTTACAATTGGCTCTCGCCGTGTTCTGCCCGAAGGTGGAACTGATGTAAACCGGAATCGGGCCAAAAAGTTAAGAGGATACCGAAACTAGCTTTAGAAGCAGATGGATATCGTTTTTTGTTTTATGTAATGACCATTCAGGAGGCAGCTTCAGCCCCCATCCCCCTGGCGGTTGTAATGCAGAAATATAAACCTTTGGCCTTTTGAGGTTTGAGCCCCCCGGCCGGGGGTACACCACAATGTTACAATTTTGTAGCGTCAAAGCAGATTGTTTTTCTTTTTTCTTTTTTCATTGTAAAACATCCCCCGCTGGAAGATGGGGTGAGGCGTTGGCTGGAACCTGGGCTGATTTTGAATGCTGGGGGGATCGACGGGCTGGGTCTCTCTTTCGGTCTTCGGTATATAATCTCTTTTTTGATTCTCAGGTGTTGACCGCTCTGTCCCGCGGCGGAGACGACGACACGCTGCCGTCTCATTTTGATTTGTTCGATGATTTTTTTACGGTAGAATTGTTGTGGACGGGAGAAGCCTTCAAAGTCCCCCGGCCAAGTTCTCTGACCTCTGATCTAGCTCCCAAACGGCCGGACACTGACTGCACGGGACCAAGAAATTGATCGTGCCTTGTCACTGGCTTGTTTTCCATTTTCCTGTCGGACTCCTTCCTTTTACTGTGACTCCCTTCATCAGGGACGTGCTGGGCCCCTGATTCAGTCCGGGAAAAAGAGTTGTAGAGGCCCTCATTGCGCGCTATAGAGAGATCTCTCTCTATAGCGCTGCTGCTACTCAAAAGATTTGCCATTTCAGATCATGACAAGTGACAAGCCAGTGGGCCAATTACTGTACATGAGTTATATTTCGTCATTGTCGGGTGGAAACCTTGTATGTCCAAAACCATTTTAAAAATGATTTAAACTAGTGAAAACAGCCGATCTACAAGCACACAACGCCTCACACCGCGAGGCGTTGTGTGCTTGTAGATCTGCTGTTTTCACTACTTTTGTGCGAGAGCCTTGTATGATGAAGCAGGGCTTTGCTATGCGAAAAAATGTACAAATTTGAAACTCGGAGATTCAAGGTGTCTGCCTGACCGGCGGGGAATGAACCGGCCGTTCGGGAGTTGTCCCGCTTTTCCCAATGGCCAGCACGTCCCTGACTAAAATACTACTAAATGCTGGACCATACGATCCACAAGCTGTGCTTTTAGCGTGACAGTCAAGACTTTCGTCTCCGGAGAACAGACTGTCGCCTTTCGTCTCCGCGGGACAGGCGTCTCTCTTTTTTCAAAACCAAAGGACCCTTTCGTTCGCTCGTTGGGGGAAAAACACTCAAAATGTTGCTGGAGCAGCGAATGCCGCTGTCGTCGAATGTTTCTTTTACTTTAGCTAAATTCCACTTACGGATTTTTTCAAAAAAAGAAAGCAAAGTCCCATCACTCTGTCCCAACACGGAGGCCTTGAACTGCTCCAGTCCGCCAGGGTACCTCTTCTCTTAATCGACCGTGCAGGCGGTTGATTATAGAATTTAAAAAGATAAAAAATAAAACACTAAAATGTGTACACGCCTTAAAAGCTCTGCTACTGAATGTCGTCCACGAAACTTATCATCTTTCTTCCGGGAGACAATATTTAATTATGGGTGTTGCGGGGCGAGTTTTGCATTCATAAAAAAAAAAAGATCCTTGCTACGACTATTTAACCCATTTAGAACGGGTACACATTATCGTGTATCATTATTTTATGCTTTAACTGTTGAAAAATTGCAGATATACAAGCTCACAGCGCGGCACCGAGTGCCGCGCTGCGAGCCTGTAGATCTGCTATTTTTGAAAAATTTTGAAAATTAGAATGGGTTAAAGGGAGGTACATGGTGGTCTGGATGTGGTCCCAGGGTCCCAACAGTAGTGGAGCAGGTCTGGAACTGAAGTCGATCTTCAGGTCCATTGTTTTAATTTAACTTAGTTTAATTTATTGTTTTAAATATTGATCCATATCGTTGAATAGTAAACAATGGAACTTTTAAGTAATTTCCACCATCGTTGGTCAATTTGCGACGCTGCTGATCTATAATCTGGGATGAACTGTCCTTTCTATCTGTTAGACCATTTGTTTTTTTTTACCTCTCGGATGGTGGTTGGGACTAGGGGTGGGCGATATGGAAAAATACAATATCACAATATTTTCCCAAGCTGTATCACGATACACAATTCTATCGCGATTCTTTTTCACCTTGGTTTTTATGGTTATTTTTCAAACTTGACTCTCTGGGTTCCTTTTGGGAGGTCTAAATTGAACTTTCCAAGAATGTAACTCTGACAGTATACAAATGAAACCAAATGGACCCTTACGGGTCCATTTGGTTTCATTTGTATACTGTCAGAGTTAAGTGGAGACCTTGACATTTTAAAGTTTGAGTTTGATTTTTGACCAAAATGCAGGTTTAAATTGAATTCTGCAATGAATCTCTGTATTAACGATCAAACAGGATTTTTTACCAGGCTCCCTCATTGTATCACGATATATACGATACCTCTGAAAAGGCATATCGTGGAGACATTGTATCGTCTCAACGATAATTATCACCATATCGCCCAGCCCTAGTTGGGACTCTGGTACTTTGCAGGACGGCCCCTTTTCTGCGAGTCGGCGAAAAACGCGAAAACCTTGAAATGGAATCCAGACCCGCTTCCGAATGCTGTCGCTTCATATCAGAAAAGGTCATAAAATGGACCACAAGTAGCTGTCTTATGTTGTTGTTGGGGGTGGCGTTCGTTTTTTTGTCGGCGTTCATTTGAGTTTGTGCGTGCGTGTGTGTGTGTGTGTGTGTGTGTGCGTGTGTGTGTATGAGTTCTTTTTTTAAAGGTCAAAGGTCACAACTGGGGTTTAGATTTTAAGATACACAACAATAATTCTATTATTACTGCTGTCTCCAGGGGGCGTGATCACTTAAAAATGTATTTCTGAAGAAAAGTGTGTGTGTGTGTGTGTGTGTGTGTGTGTGTGTGTGTGTGTGTGTGTGTGTGTGTGTGTGTGTGTGTGTGTGTGTGTGTGTGTACACATACAGTATATACACACATACATACTATATATATATAAAAGCTTGGATATGTAATGAAGTGTGTTGCATTGTGGGTACCAGGGGTTGGTAGATGAACCTATTATTAAAGACAAATTTTATAATATTTTGTTTTTTGCGGTGCATGGTTTTGAGTGAATCTTAAAATTGGGTTTTGGGGGATTCCCTTTTTGCAAATACATTTAATGATTTTTTGGGGGATATATTTATTAGCATATAAACCATATTATTATTATTATTATTATTTCTTATTTGAATTTTAAATGTAGCATGCGTTGAATAAAAAACATGTTGACATCTCAAGCTAGCTTGCGTGTGCTATCCTCTGTTGTCATGGCTACCTAACCCTCCACCCCCCACCCCCTCTCTAACCATGCTCTCTGCCTCCGTAACCACGCCCACTCGCTCTGCTACTGACCAATCGTGCTGCTCGCTAGGTTAACTCCCCGCCCTTCACTACTAATCAAATGGCTGATTTGGTTGTGTCTACTGCAGTTATTTTTTGTATTTATTTCAAGGACCCTAACTGAGAATATACAAATGGATCCGAAATGGACCCACAGGTCCATTTGGTTCTATTTTAAACCCATTTAGAACGGGTACACATTATTGTGTGTCATTATTTTATGCTTTAACTATTGAAAAATAGCAGATACCGGTATACAAGCTCACAGCATGCTTTAACTATTGAAAAATAGCAGATCTACAAGCTCACAGCGCGGCACCGAGTGCCGCGCTGCGAGCTTGTAGATCTGCTATTTTTGAAAAATCGTGAAAATTAGAATTTTGACCCGATTCTATAAGTGTCTTTTGAATCCTTCTAAGATTTTTTGTAAAACCTGTGTTTCTATGTCAGCAATCTGGCCAGCCATCGTCAAAGAAAAGGTCCTTTTCACTTAAATGGAGCTCAGTTAGTCTGTTCTTGAGAGACTACTATGTCAGTGGTTCTCAAACTTTTTCATGTGAAGGACCCCCAAAATGATATTTATTTGACCACGGACCCCCATCTCAAAATATTTAGTTCCAGGGACCACCCAGAAGCAAAATTTGAGTTACAAACGTTCGCTTTGAAAATACAAATATTCAAAGATTTTCACACATTTTCACGACTTTTTCAGCGTGTGAGCTTGTATATCTGCTATTTTTCACTGGTTAAAGCATTCAATAATTATAGGCCTAAATGCTCAGAGTTGCAGACCTGTAAGGGTCCATTTGGAACCCCCCCAAGGAGCCCTTAGGATCCCTAGACCCCCACTTTGGGAAACCATGTGTCTATTTATTGATGGTTAATTTTTTTCTTCTTTTTGTTATTCCACGATTTTTGTAACCCATTTTTTCACCAGTGTCAATATTGTCTAGTATAATCCTGGGCGCTACACTCCCTCTGCCAACCTGGGGAGAGCAACAGACTTGACTTCATGCTTCCTTCTATGCACGAGGAGCCCAAGCCGCTTCTTTTCACCTGACGGGGTGAGTTTTCCCCCGGAAGGAACACGGTTATTCCAACCACTTCCTTTCCCCTTCCATCAGGCACCGCGGCTGGACCAGGGGGAGGCAGTGTACTGTAGACACCAGGATTACTGCATGTTTTTGTGAGGGTAACTACCCTAGGAGACACGGGGAGAACATGCAAACTCCACACAGAAAGGTTGATGGTTCTCATGTCTGTCCTGATTCCAGTGCATTCATGAACAGGTAACCGTCCTCCTAACCACTACAGAAGTGAGTCAGCAGGTAAGTCCCTTGCTCAAGGACACTTGGAGCAGCACAAAGGTGGGAAGTAACAAAATATAAGTATAGGGTTTTCAGGTATCGGTGTATCTTTTGTTACATTTTAGCTATCTTCACTCCTTACATTTTCTTGTTACTTTAGTTTTCATGACTTTGAGAGGGGGATTATCGGTAATTTTCTTGTGCAGCATTGAGTGTATTCCCTTCCCAACCAGTCAAGAATGTTTCAACCTAATTGTAACGACAGAAAATATGATCTGTGGGTGTGTGTGTGTGCGTGTGTGCATACATGTATACGTTACGTATAGGCTACAGATACCAACCAACATACTATGCGTTTTATGACATAGTACAATATATGTTTAATGTTTTCATAATTGTAAACTATGCTTTCATCATTTAGTGTAATGGTATATGTCTCTTGTAGGACATAGTTATTCTTATGTTGTCCCCCCACCCATCACGTGTACACACACCCACACACTAATATAACAAAATGTGCTTTGTTTTGACCTATGTCAAGGAGAAATATGAGTCCAATCCAAGGTGACGAGTAGATGTTCCGTTTATTTAGAGACAATAGCAACAAGTCCATTTAAAACAGCATAAAGCAACTCAAGTATAAAACCTTCTCTGCCCTCAGCCTTGTGCTTCGGTACAGAGCCTTCTCCCAGCCGTGGCCTGGGTATCATACTGTCTCTCTACATACAGTCAGCTATATAGATGGATAGGCCAGGCCAGCCTGTTGCAGCTGCTAGTCCTAACAGCCTACCTAAACAAGGCACAGGTTACAACACTATGCTATATCAAGAATAGGTTAACAGCTGCAGGAGATCCACTTATGGATCGTGCCACGGGAAAGAGTGACACCTAATAGTCACACAGTATGACAGTATGGCAGTCATAGATCAAATAACATTTTTGTTCATTACAATGTTTTACTAAATACTTCATAATTTCCATGACACCTATTATATAGAAATACTATTTATTTTGCCAGTTTTATCTTATCTGGAAGTGACAGTGGGCTACATTGTACAAGTGATGTACAGTACCAGTGTGCCCTGTCCTTGGGTGACTCATCGAGTCATCTGTGTTTTTCCTCATGGTCTGCTATAGGGGGATTGTAATTGTTGTATTGAGTGTATATCAGCCTCACATCTAACTAACCTATACCTGATAGAAACTATTATTATTATTTAATGTTGTTGTTATCTGTCTCTATCATGTGCTTCTTACTGAGGTGAGGTCAGAGGTGCTGCTATGACAACTGAATCTTTAACTATATCAATCTGTTTGTCTGTCTGTCTGTCACTTCACTTCTGTGTTATGTTGTCTGCTGTTGCTTGTGCTTATGCTGTCGTCTCCTGATCATAGACTGTAATACTTTAGCCATGCAAAACATGTCATATGACAGTTATGTTATGTGTTAGGCCTACATTCACTCTCAACATAGTTCTACATGTAATATAGATGTCTTTTGAATTTGCATTGCATCAATATCCACTGAATTTGGAGACTCATTCATTCATTCATTCATTCATTCACCCACCCACCCACTCATCCATCCATCCATTCATTCATTCATTCATTCATTCACCCACCCACTCATCCATCCATCCATCCATCCATCCATTCATTCATTCATTCATTCATTCACCCACCCACTCATCCATCCATCCATCCATCCATTCATTCATTCATTCAGTCACCCACCCACTCATCCATCCATCCATTCATTCATTCATTCATTCATTCATTCACTCACCCACCCACCCACTCATCCATCCATCCATCCATCCATCCATCCATTCATTCATTCATTCATTCACCCACCCACTCATCCATCCATCCATCCATCCATCCATTCATTCATTCATTCATTCACCCACCCACCCACTCATCCATCCATTCATTCATTCATTCATTCACCCACCCACCCACTCATCCATCCATCCATTCATTCATTCATTCATTCATTCAACCTGAATGTGGATTTGACAATGCACTTTAGGAGCCTATAAAATATAGTCCTTTCAAAATAAAGCATGGCCTTATTATATGTTAGAATACTACTAGACATGTTGTGGAACGTGATATTTACTAATTAGGTAGGTATGCAGGCCTACCAGTAATTGTAAATATGTAAAAATGTAAAGTAGGCCTATGTTGAAACTAAGAAACCGAAACCGTGTTTGATATCCTTTTTAAAATAACATTTATTTTGACACTGACAGGAAGTCTCGCGTGCAGTCCAGTCTAGTCCACAACAACAAGTCTAACGTGACAGACGTTGTTCCAGGAAGCTCCAAGCTTTATATTATAGTCAAATAAATAAATATCAACTAAAAACAAAGCTAGGGTTTCGTCTCGGTCCACACAGGGGGAAGTTGGAAGCCGCAAAAATGTTGCAAAACACCGGGTGAGTAAGTTATGTTTTTCCAATGGTGCAAACTGGTTAGCAGTTTCTCGTTGAAACCAATGAGCTGGCGTTAGCATTATTGCTAAGGTCAAAAAAACGAAATCTTTGTTTTAATTTGACACCTTTTCCCTGTCATGTCAACAGTATACACAAATTACTCTAAAACGATTAAGATGATTTAAATGTATGTATGTTTGCGCATGTATTTTTGCAATATTCCCGTTCTCTTGTGTATTGTGATAATTGTATAATACTGTTGTGTTACTCCAGTTGAATAATGACTCAAAGTATTTATTTTTTCAGTGTCAGTGACCCTGTCATATGTCTTAGTTTATTTAAATCCTTGCATTATTATAGATTTAGCCTCCAGTTGAATAGAATTTCGTTAGATTTTGATATTGTGGATGGATGGTCAACTTTCACCCAGTTACCTCTGACCTAACCTCGCCTCACCAGGCTTTCCCCTCACCTCTGACCCAGTTCAGTTCATGTAGGGACGTTACTTTGATACTAACAGTTCAGGGCTTGAAATTGTAACCCCATGTCCAGGGCAGGGACATTTACTTTGGATTCAACCATTAACAAGACAGTATTTGACCCTCGAAATGGTTCAAATGAACCAATCTGAGTGATGCAAAACAAACAAAAGAAGCAAAAATCATTCCTGCGTTGGTATTATGCTAGTATAGCTGTCATACACATACATCATTGTGGCACAGTGCTGTGGCTGTCTAGTCAGTTAAGTAGGCTGATTTTAAGTAGGCTGATTTAGAACTCATGTGGGTTCCCCAGATGATGGTGAAGTGACAATTTAAGGATTTTTTTGACCTTTTTTAGCCTGACTCTGCCAGATGGTGGTGTGTTAATACATAGTAAAGAAAATACACCGTTTACTGCATCAAAAGTAACCAACAAACTACTATAAAACTGGTCAAACATTGCCCAAATTGTCAAATAATATAAGAAAGATTGAAAACTGCAGATCTTTGTGAGGGATTGCGAGCTTGTAAATCTGCTATTTTTCACAATATGTATCTGTGGAAGTTGGAAAATAATGCCTCAACTCCTACATCCCAAGTGCAGTTCAGGGTGGCGGGTCCCCAGTTCAGAATCAGATATGATTATTTTCGGTAGAACCACTTTCCTAACGCAGGGGTTGACACTAAGGTCTCAGAGGCACTTGCCCATCGGGCAAGTACAGGACAGGTCATGTTCTACTTGCCCCGAAGGTAATGCCCATTTGCCCGAAAAGTAAATCGTCCATTATAAAATGATTGGTACGATTTTAATTACCGCTCAATTTAACAGTTATTTCTTTACTTTCTGGGGCTGTGCAATAAAATGTCATACCTCAATACTTTAGCTATGATTGAATATGTCTATGGTTTCACCCTTGTTATTTTATATTTTTTAATGTAGCAACAGTAAAAAAACAGCACATTATAGGTAAATAGTGCTCTTATTTTACATTCCACAGACCAGAAGACACAGCGCACTGGCCATGTTCAGGTGTTTAGAATAGACAGATATCTCGTGTTGTGTTTATAGACATTTGGGTCCTCTCTCAAATGAGCACTTGCCCTGTCGGGCAACCTGAAAGCCAACTTCACCTGCCCTGACGTTTTATTTACCTGCAGAGGGCAGGTGGGCAAGCCTTTAACAAGTGTGCAGTGCACATCCTGCTGTGAGTGGTGGAGGTGGGGCTGTTGGAAACCTGTTTGTAGCCTGGGGCCAGCCTAGATACTAATGCATCTAGCTAACTAACTGCAGTATCTATCTATCTATCTATCTATCTATCTATCTATCTATCTATCTATCTATCTATCAGTATCTTGTTTTAACATGGGTCGGGATGTCTAGCTGGCTAGGCTAGTTTGTATATATATGTGTGCCTGTAAGCTTGCTTGCCAGCTTGTTGTCGTTATATGCGGAAGGAAGGTAACTTGACTTCCTACATGTAACTGTTGGTTTTAAAAGAGTACTAGTTTTACGCTGACCGCAATATGAGGTATTTTTTTAGCATTTGTGTTTTGTGATGCATTCGGAGGGGGGTCCTAAATAGCCCGCACTGGTAGGGCTTTTATGCCTTTGTTGATAGGACAGTAGACTGACAGGAAATGGGGAGTGACTCGCAGCAAAGGTAGTCGGGATTCGAACCTGTGACACGCTGTCTCACAGGCATCAGAGCCTTTGTGCTGTGTGCCTGGACCGCCAGCATGGACACAAGTGTGGAAAGTAACCTCTTGAATTACCTGCTTTGGCAATAAACGTATGTTTTCTCATGCCAATAAAGCTCCTTTGAATTTAAATGTAATTTGAATTTGGGATTATTATGGGATTTACCTGGATGCCAAAGGTGAAACACTAAAATTATCGATTTAATAATAATGCCACCTCCTATTCAAACAACAGTTCCCTTTTAAAAGTCTGTCTCTGTGCCTGGTGTGACAATATCACAGCATCATGTTCCATTTATTTAACTGTCTAACTGTCTGTCTGTATGTGTCTGTCTATCTATCTATCTAGAAAACTGGCAGGTTGTACTTTGTTCATCACGGGCGCTAGTAGAGGCATCGGCAAAGCAATCGCTCTGAAGGCGGCGAGGGACGGAGCCAATGTTGTCATCGCCGCCAAGACAGCTGAAGCACACCCAAAGCTTCCTGGAACCATTTACACCGCAGCACAGGAGAGTGAGTACCAGGCCTGTCACACACAATCGCCTAGTCGAAAATTATTTGAGACAATCGCAATTAGTTTGCATAATTTGTTTCCACTAGCCCTTACCCGTTCAAAGATATGAGCTCCGGAATTATGTGCAGTGTGTGGGTTATGGGGTGCACTGTGCACACAGTATATGAGGGATGTAAAGTAACTTTAACTGGTGCTTGCATGATGTAGCAGCATCAATGTAAGAAATACCCGTTTCGTTTAATGGCTACAGAGATACTGTGTACCGATCTGCATGATTTTTGGACAACATCTGTAACAGGGCCAGATACCCCCCGCCCCCCCCCCCCACACACACACACAAACACACACACACACACACACACACACACACACACACACACACACACACACACACACACACACACACACACACAGAGCTGGTTTATCTTGTTGCCTCATGCTAGATGCAGAATAGATATTCCTCATGCTAGATGCAGAATAGATACAGCATAAAAATGCTAATATACAGTATATGATTTGTGAAAGTGACAAACAGGCTCTGCAGTTATGTCAGGTGTGTTCATAATCTTCATATGCTAATGGTGATGCAGATTCATATCAATTGGTCCAGCCACCGAAGAGAAACGCTGTGACAGACACTCAGACAGACAGACAGACATTTGGATAATTATATGTTTGATGTTGAAAAAGGTTCATACATTTTCAAACATTTTCAAAAATAGTGGAAATCTACACGCTCAACTCTGGAGAGTATCAACGTATTAAATGTGCCATTTTCTTGTATAATATTGAGGTTATTTGTCATACTTGCCTAAAAGCCAAACAGAAATGTATACTTTTGTATTCATATGTTCCAGTGTTCAACGCCAATAAATAATTAATCACACTTATTTGTAGGACAATTAATCGTGACAGCCCTATGAGTACCAGAAATTCACCCTTTGTTAGCCTTCTGATTGGTCCCTGACTGACCAACCAGCAGGCTCCATCTGCCTTGTCCTGCCCTGTGTCCGCCTTTTTTATGTTGAATTTGCTATAACATAATTTTTGGAGAAATAAAAACATTTAAAAACATGCTGAGTCACTATACTGCCACTGAGCAGCTCCATTTTACTGAATCCAAGTTTGAAATTAGAATTGAACAGACAGAAGCAACTGAATTAAAATGGTAGTGGATGGAGTGTCCCACCAAGACGCAGCAACCAATGGGTGTGAAGAGAGGGGGAACAACGGGCAGGACTTGACAAAGGGTGAATTGGTATTGTTACTACTTACCATTGATACTGCTCGTGCTGTAGTACTACAATCACTACTACTGCTACAAGTAGTACCACTAGTAGTATTAACTGCCTTAGGAAACGAGTGACCTTTTCTCACAACGTGTGTGTGTGTGTGTGTGTGTGTGTGTGTGTGCGTGTGCGTGTGCGTGTGTGCAGTCGAGGCTGTCGGAGGTAAGGCATTGCCATGCATCGTCGACGTGCGTGACGAGGGCCAAATCAGTGCCGCTGTCGAACAGGCTGTCCAGAAGTTTGGAGGTCTGTTCTATTCTCTTCTACTTTATTCAACAAAATGGTGTTCTATTCGTCTTCCTTTGTTTTGTACTGTGTCCTGTTGCATGTTATTCTATTGGCTTCTATTCTAGTGTGTCCTGTAATATTACTATTCTGTAGTGTTCTATTATGTTGTTTCTACACTTTCCCTTGTGCCCTCTCTTGGCCCTCCCTGTTCTATTTGATTGTATTGCTACTTTATATGGCGTTCTAGGCTATATTTTATTATTGTTACATTATGTTGGTTTCTATTATGTTCTATGTCATACATTCTATTTTTGTTCCGTTTTATATTCTATTGGTGGTGTTCCATTCTCTTGTTTTCTGTGACATTTAGATTCTAGTGTTTCTATTCTATCATTAGCATAACATGCGTGTGTGTGTGTGTGTGTGTGTGTGTGTGTGTGTGTGTGTGTGTGTGTGTGTGTGTGTGTGTGTGTGTGTGTGTGTGTGTGTGTGTGTGTGTGTGTGTGTGTGTGTGTGTGTGTGTGTGTGTGTGTGTGTGTGTGCGTGCGCGTGCGTGCGTGCGTGCGTGCATGCTTTTGTGCGGTTGTGTGCGTGCTTGTGGGTGTGTGGCTCCTCCAGGTATTGACATCTTGGTGAACAACGCCAGTGCCATCAACCTGACGGGAACGTTAGAGACTCCGATGAAGAAAGTTGACCTCATGTTGGGAATCAACCTGCGAGGAACCTACTTAACGTATGGACAACGTACCCATAACATAGGAACCTACTTAACGTATGGACAACGTACCCATAACATAGGGATAATGTGCAACTAGCATGCCAATAATGCAAAGATGGAACGTAATGTACCGATAACATACTGTACACATACCCCCCCCTTAACCACTTGAACCCCAGGGGGGTCCAGGGGAAAAATCTGCCTAAAATGCATGCCCAAATTGGAACAGTGGTGGACACAAAACTACAATGATTGTGGCTACTCTTGACCCACCACATGTCAGCTAACCCCTGAAAATTCACAAATGCAGTGTCAAACATCACAATTCTCTTACCAAATTGTGATTGTCCTTCTGTGATCACTTACCAGTGAAAAGAGGATTGAAAAAAAGACCTCCGCATATGGAAAATGTGCATTCTGAATAGTGAAAAAGACTCAAGACCTCATTGGAGACATATATTATAGTGAGAGAAATTGTCCATCAAGGTGTCATCAATTGATAGGCAAAATCTTATGAATATATTTCAAACTATGTGAACTCGACAGATGTTTTAGTGAGAGTAGTGCTGTAATATTAGTAATGTAAAAGTATGGGGTGAGTAATGATAAAAACTAGTAAAAATAAGGTGTAATAATAATGTAATATGAGTAATGTATGGATAAAAAATACAATGGCAGCTGATTATATTTGCTGTAGGGCCCCTGTAGAAGAATCAACATTGTCATTTTAATTTGATTTTGTCTCTATTGATTTATCGACCTCTGAACAGTTTGGTGACTGGTGGT
Source organism: Nannobrachium achirus (assembly GCF_963921795.1). Lineage (NCBI taxonomy): Eukaryota > Metazoa > Chordata > Actinopteri > Myctophiformes > Myctophidae > Nannobrachium > Nannobrachium achirus. The sequence goes on along the minus strand of NC_137822.1, from coordinate 53,520,470 downwards.
CATGGGAAGCCGGCTTCCCATATGGGGCTTCACATAGGGTGCATTACATTTCATACACTTGGGAATACTTTTGAGCTTAACTAAGTTCTTACATTGTCCGTCGCAGATTGCATTATCATTTGCATCTCCCCCATTATAAGTGCGGTAATCAATTAAATGATGTGCAGTTCCCGCGATCCCGGGACAAGAGTCAGGCCCTGTATGAATAACGCAAACATAACTAGAAGCAGTGCTCTTCCGAGCACAGGTCTCCACCAGGCCGTGTGTCCTGGTGGTGCTACTGTATAATAGGCCAATGTAAAAAGTGGCATATGTTCTTCACCATAGATCTTTCATGGAAATCGGACGCTGCATGCATGATTTGAAACATTGTGTTCCAAAAATGTGTTTTGCTAAAGTCTACCTGCTGGTGGCGCTATAACAGGCCAATGTGAAAAAAGGTAGCATTTGTTCCTTGACCTAGTGGGAATATGTGTGGCAAATTTCACGGTAATCGCAAGCTGCGTTGATGATTTGAAGCATTTTGTTCAAAAACGGAGCAATCCTGCAAACTTTAGAAGCTAATATTAGCCAATCAGGATGGAATATGAAATATCAGACAGATCGGACTTGACCACATGACTATAGAGATACTGTGTACCGATTTGCATGATTTTTGGATAAAATCTCAAGGAGTAATATCCAAAAATGTGTTTTACATAAGTCGGCCTAAAGGTGGCGCTATAAAAGGCTGATGTGAAAAATGCAGGGCAAAGGTTTATCCTTAGCCTCTAAGGAGTGCGCTTACAAAGTTTGAAACTGATCGGTGGAGTTATAGGTAAAACCACAAATCGGCCTGTTATAGCGCCACCATGAGGCTGATTTAAAAAAAAAAAAGTGGCATTTCTTCCTCGGCCTAGTGGGAACGTGTGTGCGCGATTTCGTGATAATTGCACTTTGCGTTTGGGATTTGAGGCATTTTGTTCTAAACGGCTCAATCCTACAAACTTTGGAAGCCAATCTTAGCCAATCAGAATGGAATATGCAAAATCGGACAGATCTGTAAGAGTAGTGCACAGAAATGTGTTTTGTGAACATCGGCCACTAGGTGGTGCTAGAAAGGGCCCATTTGAAAAATGTAGGGCAGAGGTTCTAGATTGGTATCCAGGGAATGTGTGTGCTCACTTTGGCAGCAACCGGGCCAACGGCGACTGAGATTAGCTGCACACAAACTGCGAGGACACACGGACGGACACACGGACACACGGACGGACGAAGGGGAAAACATACTCTCCCCCAAGCCTTCGGCTGGTGAAGACAATAACCGAGTGCTGTGCTGTGAGCTTGTAGATCTGCTCTTTTTGAAAAATGGTGAACAGTTGTGCAAATTTCTCCTAAATCCCAACAGGTTTCTGAAAAACCTATGTTTCTATGTCAGTGGTGCTCAAAGTGTTTCATGTGAAGGACCCCCAAAATGACATGTATTTGGCCACAGACCCCCCCATCTCAAAATATTTAGTTACAGGGACCACCAACCAGATGCAAAATTTGAGTCAGACTCTGATAAATGAAGGTCTCATGTGGATGTGTTCTCTTCAGGTCCAAGCTCTGCATCCCTCACCTGTTGAAGAGCAGCAAAACACCTCACATCCTGAACCTGTCTCCTCCCCTGAACCTGAACCCCATCTGGTTTAAGAACCACACAGGTAATGATAAACAGGGTTCCCACGGTCGTGAAATTCCTGGAAATATTTTGAAATTAGAAAAATATTTTTCCAGTACTGGAAAAGTTTTGGAATTTATCGAGGGTCCTGGAAGGTCCTGGAAAAAATAGCTATGCATTGTCTTTGGTTATTGATTTTGTTAATACCTCTAAAATGACAAATTAAACATTGGCCAAATTGTCAAATATTAGAGGCAGAAATTGTGAAAATAGCCGATCTACATGCTCACAACGCCTCGCATCACGAGGCGTTGTGAGCATGTAGATCGGCTATTTTCACAATAAAACTGTGTTATACAAAATTCCTCAACTCTTAGTGTTCGTCAGTGTGCCAGGGTCCCAAGGTAAAATATGATTATTTTGTGTGTCACGGCCAGAAAAGGTTGAGAACCACTGGCATACACTACCTGTCTTTGGGCATTGCATATAGTAGTAAGCGACTCGTTATTGAGCTGAATTATTGTTATATAGTCCTGGAAATCGGGTTAAATGTTTTGGAAAAGTTTTGGAAATTCATTTGTAAAGACGTGTGGGAACCCTGGATGAAACAACCCAACACTAGGGATGGGACGATAATCATTGTCGTTTATTGTGATTAAAAAACACTCACAATAATCGTATTGTGGAGACATTTATCGTGAAATTACCCTCTGTAATGCACTGGGGTCAATTCACCTTTTATTTGTCGAGCTGCATACCATGTAAAACGAACCTGGACACAACGTACTTGAATTTCTTTCCACTCTCTACCAAATCTCTTAGCCAAAGATTTGCCAATCTACAAGCTCACAACGTGTCACGTTGCGAGCTTGTAGATCTGCTATTTTACGGCAAATGTTCTTCCCCAGGATAACGGATGTGGGGGATATTTTGATTATCACGATAACTAGTAAATCACAATTTCTTCGGTCACAATAATCGTGACATGACATTTTCATATCGTCGCATCCCTACCCGACACTCCACCTGGGTATCTGATCTAAAGATATTGCATGAATAGGAAGTAATGATTACTTATAAAGCATAAATGAGTAATTTGAGCTTAAATCCCCTTTGTGTGTTGCTAGCGTACACCATGGCCAAGTACGGTATGTCCATGTGCGTCCTGGGCATGGCAGAGGAGTTCAGGGGTCAAATCGCCGTCAACGCACTGTGGCCGAAAACCGGTGAGTCTGAAATCTGTTTGAAATGCATATAGGGGTGGGAGATATGGAAAAATACAATATCACGATATTTTCCCAAGCTGTATCACGATACACGATTTTATCACGATTCCTTTTCACATTATGGTTATTTTTCAAGTTACTTGACAAAAACTAGACTCTCTGGGTTCCTTTTGGGAGGTCTAAATTGAACTTTACAAGTATGTAACTCTGACAGTATACAAATGATACCAAATCCATTTGGTTTCATTTGTATACTGTCAGAGTTAAGTGGAGACCTTGACATTTTTTAAGTTTGAGAACTACTGATTTAGACCAAAATGCAGGTTTAAATTGAATTCTGCAATGAATCTCTGTATTAACGATTAAACAGGATTTTCTACAAGGCTCCCTCAATTGTATCACGATACATACGATACCTCTGAAAAGGCATGTCGTGGAGACATTGTATCTTCTCAACGATATTTATCACCATATCGCCCAGCCCTAAATGCATAGGATTATATTCAGTGGTGGACAAACTACACACAGCCAGGTACTCAACCCCCTTTCTGTCTGCATGCTGAGCAGACAGAAATGGGGATTCCAAGCCAATAGAAACTACAGCCTTTCTGGAAAGTTAGCATGCTGAAATAGAAACCATAGTTCTAGCATTAATCCCCCAAAAAAGGGGTGTAACGATACATTTAATAGCGATACAATACGCGCCACGATACATGGTTGACGATACGATACGTGGAGGATATTGGTTCATTCATAGCGATACGATTCGATTCAATGATTTAAAATCAATATAGTAACTATTTTGCAAAGAAATTCAATCTGTGTGAAACGTGTTAATAGTAGCAGTTTTTTAGGTGAAAGGAATATAACTAATCACTTTGATTCTCCAGCAAATACATGGACATTATATTTCATCACATATGGACAAACCCACACCTTGACATGAACACAGAGATTACACACATTTATTGATAGACAAAGAGTAGCTATATGGAATGGAAAAGTAATTAGACCCCTCTTTTCAAATATTATTTTTTCATATATATATATATATATACAAGGCAGTGAAGTACTTAGTATCCATACAATGATTATTTGCATTGCAAAACGATTCGATACAGATTATTTGCATTGTAAACGATACGATACAAAACCAATTTAGCTGTTTGCATATCGATATAGTAGATGGTTGCAAATTAAAATTGATTTTTCTTTTCAGTTACTATATCGTTACAGCCCTCCTCTGAGATACGGAGTGGGCAGAAATGACAGAAATGGCACCAAAAGCCCTTTAAACTTGTACAATGCCGTGGAAAAGCAGTAAAGCACCATATTCATCTTCTAAGCTTGAACCCATTAATAATTTATTATTGTTATTATTGCTATTTTACATGATTATTATTGTTATTTATATTTGTTAACCAACACCGCTAAAGAAATAAGTTTGCTGATGCTAACCCCACCTCCCCTCTCAGGCATCCAGACAGCTGCCATGGACATGCTGGGCGGGTCGGGCATAGCGAAGCAGTGTCGCAACGTAGACATCATGTCTGACGCAGCGTACGCCATCCTGTCCAAGCCGACCTCGTATACCGGAAACTTCGTCATCGATGAGGCCATCCTCCGGCAGGAAGGTGTGGTCGACTTCGATCCGTATGCCATAGAGCCTGGTGAGCCCCCTGTACTCTCCTACAGCCCGCCTCCTATGCTTTTTTTAACCACTTGAACCCCAGAATCCATATTCTAGGCCAATCCGCCTCACCAATCCGCCTGGGCAAAATAAATTGCCCTTGGCGAATATGGGTCTGGCCCCGCTCAATTCTCCCCTTTGCAAATCCCGCCCCATTCTGCCCTGTTACTATGGTGGTACAGATGACCCTGGGCAGATTGTTTTTATAGTGGCAGTGAATGGGGGGAGAGGGTATTTTCATTGCCTCATTATTGCAATTTAAAGTACCAAAGGAAAAACATCTAGGTGATATTAATAAAAAGGGAAGACAAAGGTACAGTAGTTACATTGCAAAACAGGGGGTTTCCCCGAAAATATATGTTTTAATTTGTTTAATCCCAGTGGGACAGAATCACCATTGCAGATTCTTTTATAGTGGAAGTGGATGGGATTTTTCTTTTTTTCATAGCCTCATTACAGCTATATAAAGTACCCAAAAAAACACATCTACGTGATATTAATAAAAAGGGAAGAAAAAGGTACAGTAATTACATAGCAAAACAGTAGTTTTCCCCCGAAAATATATGTTTTAATTAGTTTAATCCTCTGGATCAGAGAGAGAATAGAAATAGAAAGAGAAAGCGCAGTGCATCTTGGGTAGGAAGATGACAGCCAGATTATAGTTCTACTCACATAATAGGCTGGCTTTCGTAATTCTGCCCATTTAAAATATATGTACCCAATATAACTCTTAGTTACATTGATAAGGTCCATGTGAACTAGTTTGTTGAAGCTTATTCATTATATTGAGCGAAATCTGTGGTGGAAAAATCCATATAACAATCATTGTGGTATTAATTTATTAAATGTATATGCATAGAGCCTATTTAAACCCTCTGCAGGGTTGACATCATTCCCTGTTCCTCCCTGACAAACCCCTTACAAACAGCCGACTCACACAATCCTATTTCAAATATGCCGACTGTGTGTGTGTGTAACTATAGAATAGAGACCATCTAAGGAGTGACCATCTGTTGTTACCTCTCTGTACATCTTCGGTCTATGTATAAATGTGTGTGGGACATGGTGTTTGGGGGCTGATGGGGGAAGCTCTGGAGGGAGACGCACGTCTCTCTCTCTCTGCTGTGATGAGATCTACAATAAAGTATGAAGTCTGATTCCTGACAATGCAGTCCTGCATCTTCCTGATTTGTTTGACTTACTTATAGTAACTTCAGAAACTTCCATTACAAATCGCGATCACCTCGCGCGGCCGTACTAGACGCATGCCGTGTCGCGCAGTGCGGACCGTTCTTGAAAGCCTGAAGCAACATTGTCCACTGCACAAACTCCACCCCCGATAGCAAAAAGTGAATGTTTTTTTCTGGTTGGCCAGTCAGGGAGTCTCAGGGACCAATCAGAAGGCTGACAAACGGTGGATTGTGAATCCATTTCCTCTCCCCCAAAATGTGGGGGAACCAATCAGGGCCCAGCATTGGTCTGGTCTAACCAATCGTGTCCAGAGCAATTTTTTTTAACCCACCCCTTGGAAATGAAAATTCTGCCCGCAAGTCCAGACTAATATTCGATACGCAATTACGCAGTGAGGAATTGGTATGAGCAACGGCAGGCTTGGGAAAAATAGCCCTCTACAAGCTCACAATGCGTCAAATACGTGACACATTGTGAGCTTGTAGATGGGGTATTTTTGGTGAAGAGATTTGTTGTAGACGGGAGAAAAAGCAATGTTACACCCCAGCCTAGGGGGGCAACATGACGACGTGGGACCCCCCTCTTGGAACCTCCCAAATGAACCACCAGCAAGGCAGGGTTGCAGCCATACAATGTTTTTTTTTTTCTTTTTTTTTCTGAAGGGTGAGGGAATAGTTATCAAAATAAACAAAACTCTACACAACAACCCTAACTAAACTCCCTCCCACATAAGTAACTCAAAATACAAGAAATGAACTAAATCCTACCTCCAAAAACAAAGATCAAAGGGGAACTCAACAAAAGGGATCCCCCCCACCCTTATCAAACCCGACTGTTAGATCAATAAACACATGAGTACAACTGGGGGAACATGAGATGTTGGTGGCTGGCAGTCCATGTTGGGAGTGAAGAGAGAGGACACAGAAGCTGGTAGCCACCAGCCTCTTAGGGCGGATTCACACTGCAATCCGTTTGATTAGAACTGATTCTGAAAACGGTTGCTGGTTCACGCTGGCCAGCATTCACATTGGCAGACCTTCTGGCCTCCCTGGAGATCACTAGCACTATACAGCCCGGTCCTATAGGTGGCGGTATGCACATAGTGTCATCAACTATGCGACATTGCTGATGGTGGTCGCCAATAAATTCAGGCACGAAAGCTGGTGTAACAATTCAATGACGCGCGACAGCGCAGTGTGGTTACCAGTGTTGCGGTCTTGGGTCGAGCGACGTTCCCTGATCTACAAGCTCACAATGCCTCGCATCCGCGACGCTTTGTGAGCTTGTAGATCTGCTATTTTCCAGGGGCAGAAACGTGCAGAATGATGAGCCAGTAATAAACGTGCAGAATGATGAGCGAGTATCTGTGTCAGACCTCAGACGTCCAGCGTAGCACACGTTATTATTTTTATTATTTAATATATATAATCAACGTAGCCTACAATTGAAACGCTTTCACAAGCCACAGTGTGGCTTAATATTCACATTAATGGCACGTCAAGCAGGCATAGCAGTGCCAAGGAATCTATAACATCGAAACAAAAGTCAGGGATATAGGTTATTTTCGGTTTGTTTTCATGGTTTAACTTGTAGGCTAGTGCTTTCTCTTTCTGCTTTTCTTTCCCGACGGGCGACAGCAGGAGTATAGCTGCTACGCATCATGCACACGCATGCATGCACGCACGCACCAATCTCTTTCCCCCCGCTGTAAATCTGATCCTAGAGCAGCATTATCATCTCACAGTTACAGCCATACTTCATGTCGCTGCCTCGCGGCTAATAACGGACCTGAATCTGATCCTAGGTCAGCCTAAACAGCACAGCAGTGACAGCACACAACTACACGCATTGATTGATTGATTGATTGCTTGCTTTACGGTTTGCATAAAAAGCAAAAAGTACACACACGTCTCACACACACAGTATGGGTCCTCTCGGGTTAAACACATGATGATTACAGACCCGTGTTCCGAATGTTTTAACGGAGCGGTGGTTCTGGCCGTTCCGTCTCACTTTCACCCTGCCCTGCGCTCAGTGCGCTGGTGCGAGACAATAAATAACTGTTCGCCAATTGTTACTTCTCTCAATTGGAAGTACATGACACCAGTCCAGCGCACCGCAGTAGTAGGCTAACTGGTGATATAAAAAAATAATTTTAGAAGACAGCCCTACAAGCAAGCAATCTCTCTGTGAGACGAAGTCGCTGATCCCATGGCCATGTCGACAACTGTTACCCAGTGTTTATTTGTGCCGACGCCTGACTCGTCGACATTATATGAGGTCACGTTCAACATCAATACCGGTTTTGAGGACGGTTGCTTCACACTGCTGCTCACCGGTCTCGAGGTCGCACAATGCAGTCTCGAGACTACCTCTTGAGGTGGTTTCGAGGCTATCCGTTTCTAAGGAAAACCGCAAGCTTCACACTGTCAAAACCGGTCTAAACATCTGCCAAGTAGCCTCGAGACCGGTCCCAAGACCGCAGTGTGAATCCGTCCTTATACTCTGCTTGGTAGGCTGCAACCAATCATCTCCTGGGCGTCACCTAGTCCCAATCATCCTCTCACTCACTGACTCACACACACACAATCCACAGGAGCACCTCACACAGGGACCAAGGGGGTTATGCCTACCTACAGTATACACATTATAACATGCCTGAAGACCCCCAGGGTCGTAACACTCGGGTCCAGTTTACCAAGTCAAGAGGGTTTAAGTGGTTAAAGCCCTTCCAATAGCCTCCTGTACTGTATTTCTGATGCCTCTCCCCCTCCTGCAATGTCTTTGGTAACGCTGCACTCTGATTGGTCTGGCAGGTCACCCCCTGTTGCCGGATTTCTTCCTGGACGAGGAGCCTGAGGAATTGGTCAAAATGATGGAGCAACATGGTAACCATGGTTACTGCTGCTGCTTCTACTACTACTACTACTACTACTACTACTACTACTACTAGTACTGCTATGCTATTAGTACTATGGTTAATACCAGTAATGTAAAGTGCATTTACTAATTACTGTACTTATTTTACAATTTTGAGATATTAACCCATTTAGGCCTAGAATTATTGAATGCTTTAACCAGTGAAAAATAGCAGATATACAAGCTCACAGCGCGGCACCGAGTGCCGCGCTGCGAGCTTGTAGATCTGCTAATTATCACACAAAAAAAAGTCGTGAAAATGTTTGCAAATCTTTGAATCTATGTATTTTTAAAGCGAACGTTTGTAACTCAAATTTTGCTTCTGGGTGGTCCCTGGAACTAAATATTTTGAGATGCGGGTCCGTGGCCAAATACATATCATTTTGGGGGTCCTTCACATTAAAAAGGTTTGAGAACCACTGACATATAGTAGTCTCTCAAGAACAGACTAACTGAGCTCCAGTTAAGTGAAAAGGACCTTTTCTTTGACGATGGCTGGCCAGATTGCTGACATAGAAACATAGGTTTCTCAAAAAACCTTAGAAGGATTCAAAAGACAGCGCTGTGAGCTTGTATATCTGCTATTTTTCAATAGTTAAAGCATAAAATAATGATACACAATAATGTGTACCCGTTCTAAATGGGTTTTAAGTAATATGTGAGTACCTTTTCCACCACTGCTTAATACTAGGGGTGTAACGATACATTTTAACAGTGATTCGATACATATCACGATACATGGTTGACGATACGATACATGGACGATATTGGTTCATTCATGGCGATACGATATGATTCGATTCAATGATTTAAAATCGATATAGTAACTATTTAGCAAAGAAATTAAATCTGTGTGAAAGGTGTGGATAGGGCAGGTTTTTAAGGGAAACATGTATTTTTATGGATATAAATAACTAAACACAGTGATTATCTGCCAAATACATGGACATTGTATATGGACAAACCTGCACCTTGACATGAACCCAGAGATTACACACATTTATCGATAGACCAGTGTAACTATATGGAAAGGAAAGGTAATTAAACCCCTCCTTTTCTTCTTAACAATGCTAAATACAATGCACAAGTAGGTAGTATCGATACAATCGATTCTTTTCACTGCCGATTCGATACGATACAAAATAAAACGATACGATTCGATTTTAGATGTTTTCATTTCGATATACTTCGATTTAAAAACGATATTTCGATACAGTTACTATATCGTTACACCCCTAGTTAATACTACTAGTTCTGCAATTACTACTAAAGTCTTGTCCCACAGAGTCTGTTACTAATAGCACTATCTTGTGTCCCATTGCTGTGTTTCTCAGGGGCCACGCCAGCTTTTAAGCCACCCAGCAGTAGTCAAGCGCCCCCTAGTGGGAGCTCTGCAGGAGGTCCCATAGAAGCCACGTTCAACGTCATCAGAGGAATCCTTAGTCCTGACGTGGTGAAATCCACTCAGGGAGTGTACAAGTTTGTACTTTCTGGTACGTTTTTACCTTTCTTGTATGGGTTTCTCGCAGTTATTCAGTGTAGCAGTAGCCTGGTAAACTAGACTCCTCGAAGGCAGGAGGAGCCTGGTATACGAGGCTAGTGTTTCTGGAGGAAAGAAAATCCCGGACAATGTCTTCAAATGCAATTACGTTTTAATGGGAATAACAACATTTCGGTCTATTAGACCAGTGTTTCTCAACCACTGTGCCTGGGGACCTTTGGTGTGCCCCTGAGAAGGGTCAAGTGTGCCCCTTTAAACTGCTTGAAAGCCAGTATTGTATTTATCATTTTAAAAATGATTTAAACTAGTGAAAACAGCAGATCTACAAGCACACAACGCCTCGCGGTGCGAGGCGTTGTGTGCTTGAAGATCTGCTGTTTTCACTACTGTTGTGTGACAGCCTTGTATGATGAAGCAGGGCTTTACTTTGCGAAGAAACGTACACATTTGAAACTTGGAGATACAAGGTTTCTTCCCGACAGTGACGATATTTACACCCCTGTATTATGTTGGTGTGCCCATAGATTCTTGGGACATGAAAAGTGTGCCCATGCAGAAAAAAGGTTGAGAAACACTGTGTTAGACCTTCATCTGATTATCTCTTATCTTTTTCTTTTATCCTAAACGAATACATGATGAAGGTCTAACAGACTGAAAAGTAGTTTTTCCCATTTAAATTGCATTTGATGACGGTTTGCCGGAGTTTTTTCTTTCAGTACGTTGGCGCCCTCGTTTGGTCTTCTCCTACACACCTGACGCCTTTCTACGTGTGCAAAAGACTCGCTTTTCGTTATAAAAAATGTCTAAATAAATAAATATAATATTGCTTTCATCTTCTAACTGTGTTGCGATTCAGTTTCTGTATCACACATTATATATATATAATATATATAATTAGTATCACACTGTATCACATGCTGATTGTTTATTCATTTATTCAATTATTGACATTATGTTCGACTGTCATTGTTTTCCAGGTGAGCATGCGGGCACTTGGTTCATTGACCTGAAGAACAATTCGGGGGCAGCTGGACCGGGCGAGCCGCCAGTACCAGCAGACGTCGTCATGACCCTGGACTCTGCCGACTTCAGCAAAATGTTTGCTGGTGAGTTTCGTATTCGCCGGCTGTTGGCATGGTTACAGACGCTTTGCTAAACCATTGGTTCTCAACCTGTGGGTGCGGGACCCCCAGAGGGGTCCCCAAATTATTTTGGGGGGTCCCCAGATGATTAGTTAAATGATAACATTGTTTTCTCACTCAACAGTAAACAGACCAACATGGCACTGTATCTGCACATTTCTAAAGTGACAATTTAAGGACTTTAAAGACCTTTTTTGTACCTCTGGTCAAACATTGGCCAAATTGTCAAATATTAGAAGCAGAAATTGTGAAAATAGCTGATCTACATGCTCACAACGCCTCAGGGTCACGGCCTGAAAAGGTTGAGAACCACTGTGCTAAACAGATGCTGAATGATGGTTTCCTAATTCAGTTTCCTAATACTATAACGTATAACTATTGCATATGCTGTGTTAAAATGGCACCACATGTACCGTCTTGTTTAATGTTTTGAATATATCGCAGCAGATGCAATCAGACACTGTACATTAGTGATGCGCGGGCCGACCCGGTGCCCCCACCCGCCCGCCAACCCGCCCGCGTGCGGGTGGGTGGGTCAAGGTTTGAGACTCAATATTGGCGGGCGGCGGGCGGGCGGGTTATCACCACTCTCATGTGCAAAAAATAAATAAGAATAATCACCTGTTCTTATTTGCCTTTTATTCTTAATAAGAGTAGTCCTATAAGAATAAGAATATAATGTTTGAATACGAGCATGAGCGAGCGAGCATGTTTTAAAATGCGCCAGAGAGGAGCGAGGTTTCTCCTCCGCTCCTTGGTGCGAGGACCGTCCCAATTCCGCTCCTGTTGGGCCCGCGAACCGCATTTTGCCAACATTTGACACAACGTGAGCACAGCAGAAGAATGCACAAACAATTCAGCAGGATTTCACTTACCGTATGTGTCTCTGTCATCCACACAAGTCCGTTTATAGCTAAATACTTTGTGTCGGGTAAGTTATAGACTATAACCAGCCAGTCAACGGATACGATTTGAAACACAACTTTCGCAAGTGAGACGGATTTTTTGACTGAATGAACCAACCACGCTCGCCTCGAGAATTAAAAAAAGTATAAAAGCTATTTGAGATGTTTATAGATTAGAATCTTTACACACCTGCTCCCAAATAATTAATTATATAATTCCAGTTCACTGCGCATATATTATGTAGGTCATTTCAATTAAGCTCTCGCACTCAATTGTGTCAGCGCTCGTCTGAAAAGAGTCGAGCAGCTCCCGCCTCCCTTAGTTTAAACTAGGTTATAAAATGACATATAGGCTATATAGAATAGATTTTCAGCCAAGAAGTGAATGAAAACGTAGGCCAGTGCTTTCTTATTGTCCATGCTGGATTATTATTTCTTCAAATTGACTGCATCCATCCTGGATCACACAATAAGAGGTAACATCCAGGTCTTTATTATCCATCATGCTTTCAAATCAAACAAAGTAATCACTCATAGGCCTATGTGTGATGTGTGAGACCAAGTTTAACATCTTAAACATCACATGCTGCGCATCCAAAGTCAGCCGCCTCTCCTCCTCTTTCTCTCCTCCTCCTGTGTGTCTCCGCTCTCATATAGGCTACTAAATTGAACAGCCTTTCGGACTTTAACTCACTCCCTGCTAAACGTCCTCAGAACGTCTTTTCCCCTGGGGATGTCGGTGCCAGACGTCTTCTGGACGTCTTTTACTGTACATACTGTACACAAAAGATCTCAGCCTTATCCAGCCTCTCACAACATATGATACACTTCCTCAAAGTCTGACAGTGTTTTTTACAACATTAAACAAAAGTGCACAGCCTCACATGAAATTAAACATCATTAAATTGTCCAAAAAGAAAAACCTCTTCTCAGAAACCTGAAACCAATTATACAATGAGAGCGAGACGGGTAACCAGAAAGCCGTGGCTTGTGTGTGGGCGTGCTAGTGTGTGTGTGTGTGTGTGTGTGTGTGTGTGTGTGTGTGTGTGTGTGTGTGTGTGTGCCAGCCAATCAGCTGGGTGGTCCGCTGTCTGTTTCAGTACAACATTCAAAACCTCTCTCTACCCTTCTCAGACAAAAAAAAAGTAACAACAACACACAGACAGATCGCTGTATAAATGGTTGTAAAACATTGCCGATATGTTCACACAACTAACACAGCACGTCGAAGTGAAAAACTATCGTGATGTCCCCACACACACACACACACACACACACACACACACACAGCATAGCAATCCAGCAAGCAGATACCAGTCCGCTTTCTGTTTCAGACAGTACAACATCATTTCAATTCAGTGCCAAAAGTAACAACAACAACAACAACACAGACAGATCGCTGTATAAATGGTTGTAAAACATAGCCTTACCTGATAGTTTATAATCCATAAACCCTGAAACATGACGGTCGCTCAAACAGACCGTTAGCGATCGGTTTCTCCTCTTTTTTTTCTCCCTGCAGGCATGCTTGGCCATGGCCAGAGCAGTATAATCAGAGAGTGGTGTCACCGCGGGGTCAGAAACAGCGCTGGTCACGTGGTTCATTGTCACTTTACACCTCATAGACTTCAATGCATTTTGTAAACTTCCGGTTCGCCGTTTGTCACTATACGCCAATAGATGTGTGCGTAGAAGACCTGGCCCCATGAAGTGAACGGGAGTGACGCAACTCTAGGGCTCTGGCCATGGCGTGAACGAGTTTGATTCAGCTCACTTGAACAATCCTCCTAAACCTTCCATCTTCAATGCACAATCGGGTGCCGATTATGTTCACACAACTGATCCGAGATGGTCATGGTCGGCGATCGAGATGGTCGCCGACCCTGCTGTCCAGGCGGCTCCAGAAGCGCAGCGCCCAAGAAGAAGCCAGCGCCCTGTGGCACCCGCGGCTGCTTGCAGTGGAGACCGATGGCAGCGACTCCAGGTCTTAGACGCAGCCTGAGAGTCACTGCGTTCAGGGATCTGGCTGAAAGTTCCTACGACTCGGAAGAGACGGACCACGGCGACATGGAGCCGTAGGGATGCTGCCAACACCAGTGGTACGAAGCATTTTATTTGTATTTGTATCGTGTTTGAGTCTCTCTCTCTCTCTGTACTGTATGTGATCGCTGTGTTCTGCATACGGAGTGAGTGCATCTCTCCCAGTGGCGTCAGTTCAGAACAAGCTAAAGTATGGCAACATGACTGGTGTCTTGCACGCGCGCGTGCAGGGCACGCGTGCAAGACACCAGTCATGTTGCCATACCTTAGCAACAGGCACGATGAAAAGTAGAGCCTACATTTTTATTATTTACCTCTGTAGCCAAGGTATGGCAGCTGCATACCCCTGCCATACCCACTCTGATCTGCGCGCAATGAGCCCAAACACGTTGGCAAACAACGCCAGGCCTTTCCCAACGGATCTGTGCTCCTCGTTGTGTTGCCTAGTTGAGGTTGCGTGTGCGCGCGCGCTCGTTGCTCTAGAATAAAATACAAATGTTCATTTTGTGTAAATCATGACTTTGGTAAATCAGAAGGGGGGAACAGCATTTGTATCGTGTTTCAGTCTCTCTCTCTCTCTCTCTCTGTACTGTATGTGAGATGTTCTGGATACGGAGTGAGTGCATCTCTCCCAGTGGCGTCAGTTCAGAACAAGCTAAAGTATGGCAACATGACTGGTGTCTTGCACGCGCGCGTGCAGGGCACGCGTGCAAGACACCAGTCATGTTGCCATACCTTAGCAACAGGCACGATGAAAAGTAGAGCCTACATTTTTATTATTTACCTCTGTAGCCAAGGTATGGCAGCTGCATACCCCTGCCATACCCACTCTGATCTGCGCGCAATGAGCCCAAACATTGTGGCATTTGTATAGTTACATGGCTTTTGGAACGAATGGCAGCATTGTTTTTCCTCATGTATTGATTGATTGAAGACTTTATTAGAAGTTTGCATAGGAAAAGGTACAGTTTCATGACGGTACAGTTCACTGGTACAAGGTCTACTAAAAGGTTATCCATGAAAAGACTAAGCTTATTTCCACTGGAAACCATTGAAGTATCTCATATAACATTGAATGACAGACAAATAGAACACAGTACTATGCAGTAGATATGTAAAGAAAAACAAAAAAGAAAACAGTAAGTCTGAACAAACAGTATATACAATGTATGCCCACATGTATTGTGGATCTTTCTCTAGAGAGAGATTGAGCGAGAGCGCCACTGTGTGGGTGTGCACGCAAGTTGCAGTTTAGTTTTGTACTAAATCTGTGTGCTTTGTTTCTTTGTGATCAATCTAGACACTTGAGTGTGAGGAGCCAGGTCCATCTGCAGGTGACAGCGAATCATTGGTTGGCTTTAGTCAAGGTACGGTTATTTTTGTTACAGATGGCCTACATTTATTGTATCTGTGTTCAATGCTTTTATCCATCTAAAAATCCAAACATCCACATAGCAACTGTAAAAGTCTTCATTCATTCTAAGTGTCAAAATGCATACATTGAGACATGATGGGGATGGAAACAATGTAGGCCTACTGATTTTGTGCACAATATTACCTTGCAAAAACTATAACTAGCCTATTTTTTATATTGTGTTTTTCAGCTTCTGAGCCAGTGGATTCACTGCCCAGCTCTTCTGTTCCTGACATTTTTATTTTATTTCATTTGAAACCCTCAGCGAACGTGAGAACTGAACTTTTTATTCTTTGTCATTTACTTGAAGCACTACTGAAAGGGTGGGAAATGTTCCTTTTGTCATTGCCATTTACTTGAACCACTACTGAAAAGGCGTGGAATGTTCATATTTTGTAGTTTACTTGAAAACCACTACAGAGGGGGGGGGGGTTGAAATATTCCTTTATTCATTGTCATTTACTTGAACCACTACTGAGAGAATGAGAACACTTGTTTTTGTAATTTCAAAAAGCACTATTGAGAACTGTGAATGCACTTGAAGTCTGTAAAATCACTTTATTTTTTATTCATTGTTATTTTTCCCTTTTGTTTGAAAACACTGTAAATATCTTCTGCATCACTGAAGCCAAAAATAAAAGGCAGAAAGGAGTTCTGATCGAGAGTCTACTTTACTAAAACATGTATTCAGTTTGTTCCTAGAGGTGTTTTGGGTGATACATGGCCAATTTTCTAAACAACAGAACATGTTTGAAACATCTGGATGGGAGCACTGGAAAGAAGGCGACTTCATCTTTCCAGAGAGGTATAGTTTATATAGTATTCATAGCTCCTTCATATTTATTCAATTTCCCCCCCAAAAAAAAACTCTTCTCAGAAGCCGTTTTTTCGCCATACCATACCCTATACTTTTCCACCTTACGAGATCAGCAAACATGTTTGAAACGTATGGTTTAGAGCGTTGGAAAGAGCACGAATTTGCCTTTCCAGCAAGGTATAGTTTATAATAGCAATCATATTTTATTCATAAGTTATTCCATTTTCAAAACTAAAACATGCTTTTACTCAAAATGTCTTCTCAGCAGCCTGTGAAGACCCCATACCATGCCCTTACTTTTCCACTTTCTGAGATAAGCGAACATGTTTGAAACATATAGTTTGGACCACTGGAAAGCACACGAATAGGCCTTTCCAATAGGCCTTTGTTTTGTTATTTTATGCCTCAACATCAATGCGCAATTGTCCCTCCAAGATGAGTGAAATCGTCAGAAATCCTTGGCAGTTCTATTGCACAGGCAAGTTGAACTTGGCAGAGAATGAGTTAAGTCACTCGGACTTTAAGGCCATCGGAAAATCACCATGCGCCCACCTCGAGTCGCTCCCATGATCCCATCTCTCCAATCTGGTGAATCAATAACCAACAGAATGTAATATTGTCCGTCTTTTGCTGTCTGCGCTGTATAAATATGATTGACATAAAACCTGAAACGCCATTCTTCCCCGACGATGCCCCAGAGAGAATGAACGTCTTTGAATGAATGTCTTTTAGGCTAAACCCCAATTTGAACAACACGTTTGTTTATTTAGCCCATGACAATATTGTGCTACTGTAAACCTTTCTGTAAAGCGACGTTGGGTACTTAGAAGAGCCGTATACAGATGAGCTATTCTGGAGATGATATACCATCTTTTTTTTAAATGCGGGTTGCGGGGCGGGCGGATTCGTTGATTTGTATATTGTTCTGCGGGGCGGGCGCGGGCGGGTTACGTTTCGTGCGGGCTGTGGGTCGTGCGGGTTATGAAAAAAACCTGACCCGTGCATCACTACTGTACATACAATTTGGATGTCATTGCATGTTACTCTAGTTACTTACTAACGCCAGCAGAGGGCGCAAGTACTGCATTGATGGATTCAATGAAAACACCCCTACTTTTTGCAGGTGAATCCTGACACCCTCCGAATACATGAGCAGGCCGTGTAACCGATAACCGATAACCTTTTTCATTTATATTTAATCATTTTTTATTGTATTTTGTATTTTGTATTTTTTTTTCTCCAAAAAATGAAAAAGAAAAAGGTTATAGAAAAAACAGCCTGCTCACGTATTCAGGCAATCTATCATGGTTAAAATGGAGTTTGAAGTTACAATGGGGTTTGTATAGGAAGGGGGAAAAATGAATATCAAACATCTTAATACTGAATCAAGCAATTCAAAAACGGTCCTGGGTGTTCCCATAAGCCTGAGTAGATGATAGAATTACCACACGTGATGAAATATCCCTTTAACTGGTTATTTCTATGGCGGGGCACCCACATGCCCTTTTATAGTGTTTATATATATTTGAAATATGTACAGTGACAATACCCCGACAACATGGTCTAATGCAGTGTTTCTCAACCTTTTTTCTGCATGGGCACACTTTTCATGTCCCAAGAATCCATGGGCACGCCAACATAATACGGGGGTGTAAATATCGTCACTGTCGGGAAGAAAACCTCGTAACTCCAAGTTTCAAATTTGTACGTTTCTTTGCAAAGTAAAGCCCTGCTTCATCACACAAGGCTGTCGCACAACAGTAGTGAAAACGGCAGATCTACAAGCACACAACGCCTCGCACCGCGAGGCGTTGTGTGCTTGTAGATCGGCTGTTTTCACTAGTTTAAATCATTTTTAAAATGATACATACAATACTGGCTTTCAAGCAGTTTCAAGGGGCACACTTGACCCTTCTCAGGGGTACACCAAAGGTCCCCAGGCACAGTGGTTGAGAAACACTGGTCTAATGCAAGACAACAGGGCTCAATATAGACGATACACAGAGATCCACATTAAGCCACGCTTTTTCCTTGGGGTGCTCCACAAAGGTTATTATTATTAGATAAGATATTCAAGCTCTCTAGAAGAGGGTCTTGTCTGTCTGTGTGTCTGGACTCTAGACCGGCGATCAGTGCCAAATGTCAGCAGACCAAGTAAATCCCTAAATATCTTTCAAGGATTGTGAATATTCTCTTATCTTTAGAATGTAATACTGAAGCCAATGGTGGTCGAATAGAGTAGTTCGCAGTTTTCTTCCCCCATTCTGAATTGCCATAGACCTTTTTCATATCGCGTCATATAAGAACTGTGTTCCAATCATAAACAAATTATCTCAGTGGTTTGACTCCCTAGGAATATGAAGAATCAACTGATGGTGATGGCGAATTAGTTACATTTTCGCTAGAAACAGGCTTTATCAAATATGAGTGACTGACTATCATAAACCACACAGAGCCACCTCGCCGATAATATCTCAAAGACTGTTTGTTTATTTTTGGACCGCAATGCTTATATGAGACGATTTTAAGATGACTCAATGTTATTCTCCATAGAGAAATTACTTCCTTGGAACCGGGTGGATGAGCAAGTCACGTCATGACTTCGTTATAGGGGCTGTTAAGTATGACATCATTTTGTAGGCAGAGGAGAATTTCTGCCCCCAGTTTCTGTGAATCTTTTTACTATTTTTACTATTTACACATTTTTCTTCTCTTTGTTGTTGAAAGGAAAGTGTTAGAATTATACTTTAGTCGTTATTTTTGTCTCGGATCTGTTGAAAATAGCGAGGGACAGAAAATGCTCTGGGGGCAGATTCTCCTCTGCCTACAAAATGATGTCACGGCTTAAAAGCCCCATAGGATATGGAGTTAACTGATGTCATAGATTACTGGCCACGTAACTTCCAAGAAGCCACGCCCTAATTAGACCCTGTCTTGTTTTTTGTTTTTGTTTTTTGTCTGTGTGAATGTTAATTTCATATTTAACATTTTGTCTCTCCAGGGAAACTGAAGCCGACCATGGCCTTCATGTCTGGGAAGCTGAGAATCAAAGGCGACATGACGATGGCCATTAAAATGGAGAAGATGATGTCATTGATGCAGAAATCCAAGCTCTAACTCCCCCAGGCCGCCATTAACAGGACTTGATTCTCAAACCACCTTAAAACCCATTCAGAACGGGTACACATTAGTGTGTATTATTATTTTTATGCTTTAACTATTGAAAAATAGCAGATATACAAGCTCACAGCGTGGCACCGAGTGCCGCGCTGCGAGCTTGTAGATCTGCTATTTTTGAAAAATCGTGAATTTTGACCCGATTCTATAAGTGTCTTTTGAATCCTTCTAAGGTTTTTTGAAAAACCTATGTTTCTATGTCAGCAATCTGGCCAGTCATCGTCAAAGAAAAGGTCCTTTTCACTTAGCTGGAGCTCAGTTAGTCTGTTCTTGAGAGACTACTATGTCAGTGGTTCTTTTCATGTGAAGGACCCCCAAAATTATATGTATTTGGCCACGGACCCCCATCTCAAAATATCTAGTTCCAGGGACCACCCAGAAGCAAAATTTGAGTTACAAACGTTCGCTTTGAAAAATACATATATTCAAAGATTTGCGCACATTTTCACGACTTTTTCAAAAATAGCAGATCTACAAGCTCGCAGCGCGGCACTCGGTGCCGCGCTGTGAGCTTGTATATCTGCTATTTTTCACTGTTTAAAGCATTCAATAATTCTAGGCCTAAATGGGTTAAGGCAGCAGCAAGGCATCCCTGGTGCAGAGATCTAAGTGGTGACCATAAATTCCCCTTAACCACCTTAACTGGACTTATTCACACACCACTTTAATATAATAATTGTACCATATATAATACCGCCTTAAAATAACCCCAGAACCACCAGGACTGATGCCTCCTTAAAATTCAGTGAAGGCAATTAAGGTGGTATTCAATTCCTCCGGCCACCTTAACAGGTCTTATTCTCATACCGCCTTAACTTTTAGTGGGTAGCTTACCAGAACTGTAACGAAACAATGCAGAAATCGCACACCATATGGCCTTAAATCTTCCCTGTTCCACCTTAACAGATCACCATGGTAACTCTGCATCCGTCCACATATTATTATTGTTTTCACCTTAAGGGTAAATATAGTCACACATCTGTTGTAGCCGACACTTTGACAACAATGTCTGACAACACCTTGTCAGACATGTCAAGTTTTCCATGTTGTCGTGCAGCTTGTGGGCAGTGCTGTTTTGTTTCTGTTGTGTATATTGTTTGACTTATGTTGGAGTGCTGGCTCCCTCAACCGCTGTCCTTCTTTCCTATTGGTTGACGAATGTTCACGAATTTTGAACTAGAGAGAGATGACTGCAACAAAGCAGAAAGCCTGCAACACTCCAGTTTAAAAAAAGTATTTAAGTTGCACGGCTCGATAATGTCATGAAAAAATAGCCAGCACACAAGGAATATCCTTTTCACATGGTTTATTTAATTACCTCTTCTGGACTAGCCTCGCATAGCCAGGCTTTACTCAGTTGCGAAGAGAAAAGCCTGGTGACAATATAAGGCAGAAAGCGTTCAACTTCCGCCGTGTGAGCTTCCCCGGAAGTGAGTTTCCCCGGTTTTCCCCTAACGTAACGTCCGTTAAACGCAGCACTTCCGCTAGAAATCTTGGAACCAACCGGAAGGCTTCTGGACAGCACAATGGACCCGTCCGGATATTCCTTGAGTGCTGGCTGTTTTTTCACGAATGTTGAACTCCCAAGTTTCAGACATGTTCAACACATAAAGCTCCACCTCTCTGTTCCCATAGACGGGAAGTGAACGGGATGCTGAGCTAACGCATACTGTGTGACCTTGCCCCAACACTACAGACCTTGACTCAGACCACATCAAAGTCACCATACTAACCGTTAAAACTAAAAGGTTTAACTTTCTGAGTTACGTATGTGATGTCAGGCGGTGGATACATTTTTATAAACACTGATATCATGTACGTTGGATGTTCATATTAAAATGTTAAAGTTCTGACTTCAGTTTGTGTCGTGTTTTCAAACGTCAGATATACTGTATGTTGTCATTTTGTCAAATATTAATGCTACTTTACTAGTATTACTAGACGGCTAGGTTAAGACTGTTCAGGTCCCATGTTATTGCTGCTATAATATTGAGGAACCAAAACCTCTTAATCGTATTTAAGCTTTGTCAATACAAATCTCTTGAATGTTGCTGTGTAAACCAAGGCATCTTTTGTGGTCAGCTTGGGCAATTATGTGAGGGGTCAAAGTAGGGTTGCTTTTTTCATGATGCTTGGTGGACTTAATATTGCTGAGTGCATGATGAATTTTAAAGTAGCTTTATTGGTTCATTTAAATTCCTCAAGTACTAAGAGATACTGCTTCACATTGTCAACTGCCTCAGGAGGCGAGGTCACCTTGGAGGATCAGGCACCTCCAGAGGGGAGAGGGGCCCAGTGAGGGGGCCAGTGCGGGAGTGTAGCAAAGCAGGGGTTGCTATCGGGTGGGTAGTCGAGGCAAGTTGGGGCGGGGGGATCCGAATTGATTCCAACATTTGAAAAAAAGTGAGGGGACCCAAACCTAATGGACCTGTTAAATTACTTCTGGGATCCAATTGGTTCGGAGCCGATCACTAATACTGGGTTAATCATATGTATGTGAAATATGTTCCCGTGACCGATTTGTTCCAACGTATTACAGAACCAACTCAGACTGCTGGGTATTACAATGTCTAATAAAATGGCATTCTCCCAGTACATGCAATTTATAGGATACTCCATAGTGGAATCTATCAACTGGATATCCAACACTGGATAGCTCCCCCAGGCACCTGACCTGATGAATTATAGCTTCTCCCCTCTCCCATGTCTGAGGTGAAAACCCTCCAATAAAAGCTGGTTTAGACATGTCCCATTGGGCTATGTAAGCCCAGGACAAGTGCTCATACAGTAGGTGGTTAAAGAGAATGTGGTGAGTACTGTAGGTCCCCGGTGCTAATGGTTTTAAGACCTCCATGTGGTGCATGGTATCTGATTGTCTGTTTTTTTTTTCACCCTCTCTCACCCACCCCCCACACTCCCCTCTAACCCAGTGGTCCTCAACCTTTTCATGCCGCGACCCCCAAAATAATATTTTAACTCCCACCCTGACGAGCACTAAGAGTTGAGGTATTACATTTTGTGACACGGTGAAAATAGCAGATCGACATGCCCACAACGCCTCGCAAGCAACGTGAAGGCGTTGTGAGCATATATTATAGATTGTCTATTTTCACAATTTCTGCCTAAAAAGTCCTTAAATTGTCACTTTAGAAATGTGCAGATACTATACACTTAAACTTTATGTTGGTTTGTTTACTGTTGAGTGAGAAAACAACATTGCACATTAAGTTAATCATCTGGTTACCCCCAAAATAATTTGCGGACCCCCCTGGGGGTCCCGACCCACAGGTTGAGAAACACTGCTCTAACTAGTTTTATTGTTACCAGTTTCGAGTAGCAGCCGCCTGTAAGTGGCTTTTCAGAGCCGTTTTAAAGGAAGTTAGGGATTTACACTCCTTTAAGCCTTTAAGGCGCTCACATCACAGTTCACACTAGAAAATACTGTTGCAGAAGAATTCTGTCATATATTTATACTATGATGTCATGTCATGTGAAACTTGACCAATCCTCAAATCCAGTATAATTGTCCAATCAGGACAATTATTGGACATAATTATAATATGTAACTAATATGATATGTGTTGCACAAAGACACGAAAAATAAATACAATGTATATTAATGTCTTTATTTATTGACTGTGGGAGGGTGATAAATTACTTTAGTTACAATTGTGGGATATGCCTTCAACTACATCTTCGGTTGTGTCACCCATCAGCTGTTCTCTCAGATGCGCGCGCGCGCGCGCGTGCGTGTGTGTGTGTGTGTGTGTGTGTGTGTGTGTGTGTGTGTGTGTGTGTGTGTGTGTGTGTGCGCGCGCGCGCGCCACAGACACGCGGAAGAGTTGTGGAATGAGGGCGGGGTCTGAGAGTGACGCACCGTCGCGGGTACGAGCACGCCTGTAGGGTGTTTGTTATGGTTGTGTTTTCTTCTAGGAAGTTAAAACAAAACGCCGATTTATCGTCAAAACCACGCAGTGGAAAAACGATTAAATAAACCAAACAGTACCGCGATGCCTGGGTGACACTGCTGGTTATTTATTTTATTTTTTTGTTCGAATGGGAGGGAGAAAGAAACAACAGAGGAACGTTAGCATGTTGTTACCCCTTATGCTAACGCTTTAAGGACAAGAAACGGTGTGGAACATGGACGGGTGGACTTTGTAGTTCTGTGTAGTTCTTCACAAAATGTCTTAAGTATCGTGCTTTACGTAAACGTCGCGTTTTGACGATTATTCACCCCTGAACAATCCAAGGAAGACTTTCACCCCAAGTAACCTTCATTAAGGATGGAGTACTTGGTGAGTAACATATGGTAACATGTTAAAGCTACACTATGTGTGTACTTTGCACGCACGCACGCACGCACGCACACACACACACACACACACACACACACACACACACACACACACACACACACACACACACACACACACACACACACACACACACACTGTAACACTATTTTAAGTTTTTTTGTGTCTGTATGGTAGAGCATGTTAACACTAGTAATATGTATTGTGTATTATGTACTACTAGTAGTATGTAAGTTAACACAACAATTGTATTTTGTGGTCTCTCTGCTCCTCTATTGAGAATTTAGAATCCTGTGCTCTGTTATGACCACTAGTGGATTACAACAAGAAGTGACTTGCCTCGCCTGGAGGTCAGAAAACACATTGTCTTCCCCCTGAGAAAGCCAAGCAAGCAGGGATGCTCTATTATAGTGCCTCTCAGCGGACGTAGTGGTTTGTTTGTTTGTTTGTTTGTTTGTTTGTTTGTTTGATTGATTGATTGAAGGCTTTATTAGAAGTTTGCATAGGAAAATGTACAGTTTCATGACGGTACAGTTCACTGGTACAAGGTCTACTAAAAGGAGATCCATGAAAAGACTAAGCTTATTTCAACAGGAAACCATTAAAGTATCTCATATAACATTGAATGACAGACAAATAGAACACAGTACTATGCAGTAGATATGTAAAGAAAAGGGAAAAAATAGAAAACAGTAAGTCTAAACAAACAGTAAGTATATACAAGGAAGGGGCAGGGGAGGGTAGGGTACCACCCCTCAGGTGGCGTTCAGAGCTTGAGGGCTCGTAAGGCTCTTCTGTACTGTATTTTTCAGTCGAACAGTTAAAGCGGAACTAGGCAAGTCTGTGTGTATATATTACAAACACATTCCCCCCTCCTCCTCCTCCTCCTCCCCTCTATGACAGGCATCAAACAGGTTGATGCTTTCATCGATAAGAGCGATCACTAACGAGCACTTGACACTTTTATGGCCCAAAATAACCAGTGCACAACCCCTTTTAAGTTCAAAGAGAGCAATTAAGAGCTCTGGCCAGATCCCCCTGACAAAAACGTCTCTCCAACGAATGAATGTCAACATAAAGTGTGGAACAGAACCAAAATACAACCAGGGGGATGTCTTTCTGCAAGGAAACTCCCCAGCACAATAATATAGTGACTGATAAAGTCTTAAAGTTTAATACCTAAGAATTCGTGTTTGCTACTGCACCAAATAATTAGTCAGTAGCTATGCCCCTCCCCTAAAAGCTTTTGTCCAATGCTAGCTTAGCAACCGGCAGCTTGCCAAGGCCCCTGTTGCCAAGGAAAACCCTGGCAAGCAGGAAGTTATTCTAAGCTAGCATTGGACAAAAGCTTTTTGGGAGGGGCATAGCTACTGGCTAATTGCCATGTTGGTGATCAACCAGGCTTATGTCTCTCACACAATCTGGCAACACTGCTAGCAGTTGACCTGCAACGGGTCTATTCAGACCCTTGCAATTTCTTGCAACTGGTCGCAAGTTGCAACTTGTTTTTGGAGCATTCCGGGGCAAAAAAAAAAAGAACTGTAACCAGAAGCATTAAAACAAGCTCTAATGCAGCCTGACTAATGTGGGTTTGAATCCTTATCTGACCGAAAAGCTTTGCTGCATGTCACTCCCTCTCCCTGTTTCTTGTCTCTCCTCTGTGAAATACCAACAGAAGGCAGAAAAAAGCCCCACAATATCTTAAAAAAATAACACTGCCTAGTAACAGTTTGACTGGATTTGGTGAGATGGCCTCATTTGCATGAAGTTGAGTTAAACCAATCAGAAATAGCGATATGACACCATGCAATAGTATCAGATGCAACTGTGTTGACTTGACAACTGACACCGGATTCAGTGTGTCTTCTGCACCCTGAAGTATCTGGGCGGTTCCAAATACTCCAGAAGTAACAAAATGACACATTGTACTTTGTTCTGTTAGGGACTCGTCACAGTTAGTTGTGGGTGAGTTCCGTCCTCTCCACCTTCCTCAGCAAAAGATTAACAAGGGTTTGAACTTCACGCCTCTGGTGAAGAAAAAGAGCGTTAAATATTCACCCCACAACTTCCCGTTCCCGTTATTTATTGAAAAGAATGGTTTGCATTTCAGAAGAATGGCAATAGATAGATAGAAAGAAAGAAAGAACATGGCAGAATGTGTACATTTCACTGTCTGGATAGTAAAACTGGGATTTGATACGGTAAGAATGATTGTTTGATGTATCCATAGAGACTGATGAGACGAGGGTCATCCTCTGTATGTGTTTTGTTTTTATGACGGAGGAGCAGTTTATATGGTTAATTTATACTACCTAGGTGTAATGCTGAGCATTTTAGAAAGTCTCTCTCTCTGTTATACTGTACTGTACAGTCTTTTTTTTAATGTTTTTTATCCCACGTTTTTGCAACCCATTTTTCTCACCCGGTGACTACCTAACCTGTAGTCCTGGTTTCCGCTCTCCCCCTGCCGCGCCAGGGGACATTGGGGAGCACCCGGCTGGCTAGGGGGAGATGGTATAGAAACCAGGACTACTGCATGTTTTTGTGTGAGGGCCTATGCCCAAGGAGACACGGGGAGAACATGCAAACTCACCACAGAAAGGCCCTATCGCCCACCCCACCTAGGGTGTGGGTGCTGATGGTACAGTCTTATTTTTTTTTTTTTTTCTTTTTTTTTTTCCTCATTTGCTTGTTTGTCTCTCTTTGGAAATGCACCTTCTACACTGGGAGGGATGGGATCAATTCCCCTTTTATTTGCCCGAGCTGCCTATCTACCACTTAAACCCTCTTTATTACCCGGCTTGGTTGAACGCTTGATTCTGATTGGTCGAGCGCTGAAATCAGCGGTGAATTATGAGCGTATAATGACCGCTCCGCTCTATAATTCACCGCTGCCTAATCAAAGGCTCAGAGCAGCTGCTGTATTCAGGCTGCACTGCGTGGATTTCGTGCCGTATCCAACATGTCTACCATGTAAACAAACACACAGCGACATTTACAACCAAACGTTGCTCTGAAGAATGTTTTAAAAAACATTTGAGCAGCAAGACCTTATCGCATACATAATTGGTCATTGGTAATACGGACCTGGAAATAACATACAGTGTTTTTTTTTTGTTTTTTTTTAACTCTCCACCAAATCTTTGCCAAAAAATAGCCGATCTACAAGCTCAAAATGCGGCGCAGAGCTTATAGATCTGCTATTTTTTGGCAAATGTTCCACCTGGATGTTGGGGATATTTTGATTAACGCGATAATATCGTAACTCGCTATTTCTTTGGTCGCAATTATCGTGACATGAACTTTTCATCTCGTTCCATCCCTATAAACTGGTGACATGAATTTTCATTTTAAAGTATATATTATCTTCGTCTTATTTTTATTTTTTTTAAGATTTTGTTTTTGGGCTTTTTATGCCTTTATTGATAGGACAGTAGACTGACAGGAAATGGGGAGAGAGATGGGGAATGACATGTGGCAAAGGTCGTCCGGATCGGGAATCGAACCGGTGACGCCAGCAGGCATCATAGCCTAGTATGTGGTATGCACCTTGACCACCAGGCCAGCGGGCGCCCCCATCTTCGTCTTATCTTACTACTACTACTACTACTTCAGCAGCTGACTATTCGTAGTAACATGAGTGCTATGTCTTGTCAGTGTTTCAGGACGTTGTGCTGTAAGGATCCTCCTGCTCTCAAACCAGAATATGATGTGGTCTGCATTGGACTGACTGGCTCTGGCAAAACCTCACTCCTCACCAGACTCTGCCAGGAGAACGCTAACATCAATAACATCAAACCCACCACAGGTGCTGGTTCTGGTTCTGATTAGACAATAAATTGCAAAATTATGGTAAAATAATAATAATAATAATAGTTACCATTTAATAAATGTGCAATTATTTTCTGTGTTGTAGGTTTTGACATCCGGAGCATTCCGTTCAAAGATGCCATTTTGAATGTTAAAGAACTGGGAGGTAATATATAAGTATATTATAAGTTAATATATTTATTCTCATACTAATTATTATTATTATTCTTTTCCCCTCTGTAATATTATAATTTGATGGATGGTGTCCATTTGAACTCACAGGTCTAGGTGACGTTGTCCTTCGTACAGGATTCATCAAAGATGTTCTTGCGTCATTCCATTTCAAAAGGACTTTGCTAGGTCAATTTCAATAGATTGTTATGCCGAAAACACCCATGACTAATTAAGAGATTATATGCCTTACTTTTCACTGTGTCCTGACTATTAAAATTGGGATCGTCGGGACACGTGTGAATCCTCACAACACCAAGGCTCAGCTTTAGACCGATGCACCATAGACTGTCTAAATAGGGCCCTCAGTTAAAAACACAGAATCTAAAGGGAAGATAGGGCTTAAGGGTAGGAAGGGAAAGTGGAGCATCAAAAGCCACTTATGTGTTTGACCCTTAAGCCCGTATCAGAGTCTACGGTGGAGACCTATCCACCGCAAATTTGAGGTGGAAAGCTTTCCACCTCAAGTCAGAAAATAAGTGCAGGCCATCATAGTCACGGCCCATGGTGAAGTCCTTTACCCCGTCTAGACCGGTTCAGGTCGACCAATCAGTGAACGGGGTGTAGAGCCTGCCTGTCTGATAGTAAAAACAGAGAGACGTGTTGGGACTCACGGTGGAAAGCTCTCCACCGTGAGGAATGATGTAACGTTGTAGTTTCATGACTCAAAAAGACTCGAAAAGACTACACCGCGGTGTAAAGCCTTCCACCGCGGACCCGACTATGATACGGGCTTTACAGTGACCCCAAGCAGAGAGAGTGGTACAGGCAGAAAGCATGAATTCTGAAATCTAACTAAAATAATGTTATAAAAGTACTGGGTGTAGAAATGTAAAATGCTCTACTTAAGTTGTGTATCAGTTAATTAGACCATTAGTGTACTGGTTCAGGTATTATCATAGAACCCATGTTTATAGTACATATATCATTAGTAACTTACTTACCTATTTGAAAGTAGATTCATTACAAATTGGATTAGAAACATATCTTTTAACCCATTTAGAACGGGTAGACATTATTGTGTATCATTATTTTATGCTTTAACTATTGAAAAATAGCAGATATACAAGCTCACAGCGCGGCACCGAGTGCCCCGCTGCGAGCTTGTAGATCTGCTATTTTTGAAAAATCGTGAAAATTAGAATTTTGACCCGATTCTATAAGTGTCTTTTGAATCCTTCTAAGGTTTTTTGAAAAACCTATGTTTCTATGTCAGCAATCTGGCGAGCCATCGTCTAAGAAAAGGTCCTTTTCACTTAACTGGAGCTCAGTTAGTCTGTTCTTGAGAGACTACTATGTCAGTGGTTCTCAAACCTTTTCATGTGAAGGACCCCCAAAATGATATGTATTTGGCCATGGACCCCCACCTCAAAATATTTAGTTCCAGGGACCCCCCAGAAACAAAATTTGAGTTAAAAACGTTCGCTTTAAAAATACATATATTCAAAGATTTGCACACATTTTCACGACTTTTTCAAAAATAGCAATACCTGCTATTTTTCACTGGTTAAAGCATTCAATAATTCTAGGCCTAAATGGGTTGAAATACTCTTCTCTTGTGTACCAGGCAGTGAGACCATTAGGAAGTACTGGTCCAGGTACTATCAGGGAACCCAGGCGGTGGTCTTCGTCATAGACTCTGCGTCCAGCGACTCCATTCTGGAAAGTTCCCGATCTGAGCTTCACTCGGCTCTTCAGCACCCTCAGCTCTGCACCCTGCCCTTCCTCATCTTGGCCAATCACACGGACCGACCCGCCGCACGCAGTGCCCACGAGGTACCAGCCAAAAGAATAAATATCTTTGCATGACTAATGTCATTTAGGGATGGCACGATAATACGCTAGTATCGTTTATCCTGATGAAAGAACACTCACAATAATCGTATCGTGGAGATTTAATTTGTCGTGAAATTGTCCTCCGTCGTGCTATTTATGGCAACCGTTCCGCCCCAGAATAATTGATGTCGGGGATATATGGATTATCGCAATAATATCGTAAATCGCCATTATTTTGGTCACAATAATCGTGACATGAAATGTTCATATCCCATCCCTAATGTCATTCTATGAATGTTCTTCTGATCGCTCAATGAAAGTAATTGCTAGTAAGCCTGCTTATAAGTATTTGTTCTAGTTCTAAAAACAACCCCGGTTCTCCATTCCCTCAGATCAGGAAGTACCTTGAACTGGAACCTTTGGCGCTCGGCAAGAGCTGGGTGCTGCAGCCCACCTCATTGGACGACATGGCCGCCGTTAGAGAGAGCTTCTGCCAGCTCATTGGCCTCCTGGAGGAAAAGGACTACCTTACCCAGAATCCTGTGTGATGGGGTTTCCTTTAAGCAAGCCTGTTTAAAAAAGAAAAAAAGAAAATAACAAAAGATTATATATTATATATATAAGATTATACAGACACACTTTTTTGCCTGCCTCAAACTATAGTTAAGTGTATAGTTTCATGTCCAAAGATTCTGTTAATAAATCATTTTTGTCCGATTATATATAAGGAAACGAATCGCCTATCGTATGAAGTGTGTATTTTATATGTACGTATGTGTGTGCGGGTGTGTTGGGTCTTTCAGAATCAGAATCGGGTTTCTGTGTAAATGTCAATTTGAAGCTTGAGTGATTATTTATACAAACCATGTTAAGTGTCCCTTAACCCGTAAATCAGCCTACTGTACTATGACATTAGGATCTTAAGAATATATCATGGATTACAGGATTTAGGTCTCCGCAGGATTTAGAAACATGCATTCATCTTCAGTAGGCTTGACTACTGTAATGGTGTCTTTACAATTCTCCCTAAAACAATATTGTTCAGGCGACTAGTAGTTGATTCAGATGTTGCTGTTTACTAATGCCAAGAAAGTAGAGCATATCACTCCAGTTATTAGATTTGTGTCAAATAATTGAATACAAATAATACAGTTGGTTTATAAAACACTGACTGGTTTATGGCCAAAATACGTTTCTCATCTTGTGCAATATAATGATCCAACCAGGGCCTCTCGCATCATCTGGGACATCTGGGCCTCCTTAATGTCCCTAGAATCGGATCTAAACGTGGAGTAAACAGTGCCATATCTGGGAACAAACTCCCAGGAAACTGCAGGTCTGCTGCAATGCCAGGTTCTTTTAAATCACGGTTAAAAACCGCTGCACTGTAATATTACACGTGTCTTTCTTTTATTGTTACTTATTTTTCTATTGTATAATGTGTGTCCATATTATCTTGTTTATATTGTGTTACTTGGTGCAAATCATTTATTCCCAGACAACCTTTCAACCCATTCAGCCCTGGCCATAGGTGTGGTGTGTGTGTGCTTGCTTGTGAATATCAGAATGTGCCATAATCATTTTAGATTTTTGAATGTTTATTTTCTTTCTCTTTTCTTTTTTCTTGATTATGAATCTATGCATTTTCACAAAATAAAACGTGTTCACCTAGTGACACACAAATAAGATGACTATATTTCTGTGTTTGGCTATTATTGATTGATCCAGATTATGAAATATATAAAGTGTATGCAATGCATGATTTGCAGTAAGTTATTAAGTTGTGTCACTTGTGTGCACATTAAAGCGGAGTGCGATCAATTCACCTTTTATTTGCTGAGCTGCATATCTGGTACCATTTTAAACCCCTATATATATATATATATAATTGTTAAAACGGACCAGGATATAACAAACTATACAGTTTTTTTTGTTTTTTTTTTGTTTTCACTCTTTGGGCAAATGTTCCGCCCCAGGATAATGGATGCTGGATATTTTGATTATATCCAATATTATCGCAATAATATCGTAAATCGCAGTTTGTGACATCATGACATTTTCATAGCCATAAATCATAACTCTTGTAGAGTGATTTTATTTTGGGTCACAGGCTTGTCAATGCCCTTGGATTTCCCAGGAGCCTCCTGGATTTTGACCCCATCTCCTGGGAATCTCCTGGATTTCTCCTGGATTTGGTATCAAACTCCCAAAATTCACCAGAACACAGGAAATTACATCTACTATGTTATTTTTATTATTATTTTTCTGGGGGAGGACCCCCCAGATCCCCCAATGCATGCAAGAAAGATCATACAGTTATTCACTTAATTAATGACTTAAAGATGAGAAGTCAAATGTCCTTTGCTTCAGTCATCAAATCTGTACACCTACATTTGGGATTTTAAAGCTGAAATTGTACCCATGCTAGTAAAGCAACTTTAAGCAAGCCTGATAAAAGTATCAAACATGTACAAAATTCACCAGAACACAGGAAATTAAATGTACTATGTTAAAAATCTTAAAGGAGTAGTTCACCTCCAAAATGACTTTTTTTCTATTGATTAGTCACGCCATGGAGAGTAGAGTTC
The DNA here is from genome assembly GCF_963921795.1 of Nannobrachium achirus. Classification (NCBI taxonomy): domain Eukaryota; kingdom Metazoa; phylum Chordata; class Actinopteri; order Myctophiformes; family Myctophidae; genus Nannobrachium; species Nannobrachium achirus. Next base: position 53,488,085 of record NC_137822.1, on the reverse strand, counting down.
AATAATATTTTTTGGTTTTTGTCAAATTCCGAAGACAAAAATTTGATTCGACTAAATTTGCCCCCATTGATTCCGGATGGTGACCCGTTTCGAAACGGGTCACCATCCGGAACGAATGGGGGTACATTTATTGTTATCACATTTTTGTCTTAGGAATGCGACAAAACACAAAAAATATTATTGAACTCTACTCTCCATGCCGTCCATGGCGTGACTAATCAATAGAAAAAAAAGTCATTTTGGGGGTGAACTACTCCTTTAACGTCCCATAACATTTCCAGATCGTCCCCATCCCTAGTCAGGAACTGAAGCTGGGTGGTGGGATGCTCCGAGTGCTCTCATATAACGGACACTGTGGTAAGCCTATACGTTCCATTTCTCAGGCGCACCTTGAACACAACGCGCGTCCCCGTTGACCGAACGGAACGGAGCCCCGGACCGGACCGCCCATGCGCGCAGACTGCTGTCCACCGGGCAGAAGGAAGGAAGGAAGGGGGCGGGGCGGAGGCATATCTCCCGTCTGTCGTTTACATCGTTCTCTAAAAAAACATTTCGAAGAAAAAAAAAGTCCTCCGAAAGGAAGGCAGAGAGAATGGACGCGCAGAAGGTAAGAGAGAGAGAGAGACACACACACACACACACACACACACGCACACACACACACACACACACACACACACACACACACACACAGAGAGAGAGAGAGAGAGAGAGAGCTAGAGAGAGAGAGACCGACCGACCAAGGGAGCGAGCAAGCTAGATACTGAGACGCGAGGGAGAGAGAGAGAGAATGTCATTATGTCACGGTTCAAAGTTAAAGAAATAACATATAATTCGTGTTTCCCCTTTCGTCGCTCGCGCGGCGATACAATGTATGTAGCGCTACTTGTTCGAAGAATAATGATGACAAGGTTCTATTTACGTCTCGCGCGGCCGGAAGTGTCGCTATATTAAACTGCACCTGCTGCTCAGAGCCTTAGAGACATTACTTAATGCTAGTAGTAACCTATATTAGAGGATACTTTAATTTTAGTTTTACTTTTAGTAATAACGTCACTACTAGAACTACTGCCACCACTTGCTGCTGCTGTTGCTACTGCTAGTAGTAGTGTACTTTATTACTAGGCTACTACTAATATTTATGCTATAGGTTAATTAATAATGCCACCACTGTACCTTCTTCTGCCTACTACATAGTACCACCATTGCTACTGTTGCAGCTTCTACTATTACCATCTCCAGATTCCCTACTAAGTAAAAGTATCAATACTGCAGTGTAGAAATACTCTGTTACAAGTAAAAGTCCAGTCTTCCACATTTTCTTGAGTATAAGTACAAAAGTAGGCCTATTGGTATCAAAATGTAGTGTGTGTAATTTATGTTTTGTAATAATAGGCTAATAAAATCTAAAAGTAACAAGTAACTAAAGTTTACAAATAAATGTAGTGGAGAAAAGGTAGGAACAATATTTTTCTCTGACATGTAGTGGAGTAGAAGTAAAAGTATTGGAAATACTGAAGTAAAGTACAAATACCTCATAATTTTGCCTATGTAGGCCTTCAGTACTTAAGTAAATGTACTTAGTTACTTTACACCACTGACCACAACATTATTAATACTAACACATTAACATATTACTGCTACTACCACTACAAAAAAAGCACATTGAATTGCTTGTTAATTTGCTAATAAACAAATAAACAAACTTCTTTGCTTTGCCTTGTACACCTGTTAATATGCCAATAACTATTGTTTGCATAGTCACACACAGACGCAAACGCACACATGTACTTACAGTTTGTGTACATATACTAGCCGCCGGTATAGTTAGCAGACAGATTAACTCTTATGTAATCCATAGGATTAAACACGCACTCTCTCTCTCTCTCTCTCTCTCACACACACACACACACACACACACACACACACACACACACACACACACACACACACACACACACACACACACACACACACACACACAGGAAGTAACATAAGTAATAGCAATAGTACTTGTAATAGTTGTAGCCCAATAGTGGCAATGTTTTTGACATTATACTGGTCATTTTATGACCTGATGTCTTTTTAACCTGATGTCTTTGGCCCCTCGGTTAGCAGGGCGTGATTCTGCAGGAGCTCTAAGAAATGAAATGGTGCGCCTTAAGGCCCGGCCCTAACTGAGTCGGCCCGAGGCCCTACCCGGGCCGACTAGTTAGCATACATTTTAGGCCCTATCCTACCCAAAATGCCGGGTCGGGTTCGGGCAGAATTTGAGAACTCTAACTCTGGGTGATCCCGGAATCAAAATGGGAACCCTCCGTGTTCTAAGACAACAACTCTACCCCTGAGCCACTGCCGCCCACCACTATCAACAGCGTCCAAAAGTGGACCCTACTCACACTGGCAGCCACAAAGATACAGTCTAACATTCATTTTAATTGGGTCCATTTGTACACTCTCAGGGTTATAAATACACGCTGAGGATTTTGTTCATCAAATGGGGGCCTAATGATTATCAAACCGGGGGTCCCCGGTTTGATTGAATGAATACGGTTGAGGACCACTTCACTGAAGGGTCCATCCCCATCACTGAGGTGTGCCGGCCCCAGAGAAGGTGCACCTCATGCACCTCAGGCCTGTATTGCTGCCTGGTTGGGGTGGTTTGGGGTGGGTGTGGGCATGGAGGTCAGTGTGGACATGGAAGGAAAGAGAGAGGGAATGAAAAGAACGGAAGAATGGAATGGAACAAAGGATGAGGAGAGGAGGGGAGGGTAGAGGACAGGTCATCGCTGTTCATTCTCTCGCTCTTCCTCTGAAAGTGGATCTGTCCATCAGCTGAACTACTAGTAATAATAATACCATTTTAATAATGTTACTATACTCGTAATACTACTAGTTGATTACTACTACTGTTGCTGCTACAGTAATGCTACTAGTACAGTAGTAATGTAGTGTTAGTAGTAGTCCGCTGCTGTGAAGTCAGCCCAAACCCTCAGGTTTAGAAACAGTAGCCTTAAAGCTCGACTTACAACACACACACACACACACACACACACACACACACACACACACACACACACACACACACACACACACACACACACACACATACACACACACACACACACACACACACACACACACACACACACACATTTAGATATTGTGTTTCAGACACCTGACTCTGGCAGCAGTAGAATGATTCGGCTTTAGGTACTGGGTCAGTAGAAGACGTGTGTACATGAATACACTTGTAATGGATTGGAACAACTTAACTGGCCAATCCCCAGCTAATAATAACAGCATTATTCATTATAATGATGATAATAATAATTATAACGATAACAATATATAATACCTAACATTTGATTCAGTTGTAGCAACTGTAGTAGCAGAAATAGTAGTAGCAGTAGCAATATTACTAGTAATAACAGCAGTACACTGTAATATGTTCAGTTGTAACTTGTTCTCTGGCCTAGTTGGGAAGTCAACCTTAAGAGATTGTGTGTGTGTGTGTGTGTGTGTGTGTGTGTGTGTGTGTGTGTGTGTGTGTGTGTGTGTGTGTGTGTGTGTGTGTGTGTGTGTGTGTGCGTGCGTGTGTGACTCATACGCCCTGGAGAATCAGGTCAGAATGTTACCCACGGTGCAACATGACTTCTGTGCTCATATTGTATAGTTAGTCATATTACATACTTAAATCGCTTCTATTATATGTTTCTATTTCATGCCAATTGTGTGTGTGTGTGTGTGTGTGTGTGTGTGTGTGCGTGTGTGCGTGCGTGCATGCGTGCGTGTTCCCAGGAGGCCTTGCAGAGGATTATAGCGACGTTAGCCAATAAGAATGAAGAGCTGCATAACTTCATGGAGACGCTGAGTGATACGTTGTCTGCATTGCAGGTGGGCACAGAAAAACAGTGGTACTAGAAGTCCTGGTTAGGATAGAAAACTTTCTGTACTAGAGGTTCTGGTACGAGGTTCTCAACCTTTTCAGGCCGCGACCCCCAAAATAATCATATTTTAACTGGGGACCCTGACGAGCACTAAGAGTTGAGGCATTACATTTTGTTTACAGTTTAGGCATTTAGCAGACGCTTTTAATCCAAAGCGATTTACAATAAGCAGATAATACAGCAGTTGTGAGCATGTAGATCAGCTATTTTCACAATTTCTGCCTCTAATATTTGACAATTTGGCCAATGTTTAATTTATCATTTCAGAGGTATTAAAAAGTCCTTGATTTGTCACTTTACAAATGTGCTATACACTTAACTCATATGCTGCTATTTTAAACATAGGCTGAACTGTTTTCCTGCCAAATTGTCCTTACCTTTTAACGTGGGCACGCGCACGCATCGTGCACGATCTGTGCGCGACTCATCTAGTAGACGTGTTGACAGCTTTCGAATAAAAAAACCCCCATTGAAATAGACATTTCACTAGCTAACAAGAAACACACCATGAAGGTTTAAGGGTTTTAATGAAGTAAAGGGCAGATAAATAATGAGCAGTGATCGATGAGCAGACATGGATCTGTGGTGTAAACGATCATGAATCGATCAGTGATAATAATGAAATCAAGCAGTAATGAGTCCGTAGTGGAAGGAGGGGATTGGGGAGGGTGTAGGTTCCGGGGAGGGTCGCAGACCCTGGAGTCTTGGGGTAGGGGTCGTATAGCGTAATCGTCTGCACCGTCGGCGTCAGTGGCGACGTGGACTGAACCATACGGAAAAAGCAAGAGGGGTTCTGGGAAGTTAGAGTGAGGATAAATAGAGCTAGGTAGATGTCTAGGGGGCGGAGCTAGGGGCCAGGTAGGCCAGGTAGGTGGTGTGAGAGCAGGTAGGTGGAGAGGGGGGAGGAGTCATGGTGTGTTTCTCTCTCTCCTGAACTTCTGTTGTTCCAACACCATATCCGTTGCAAAGCTGTATCCCTGCTTATCCGCCAGTGTTTACATGAAAAAACATTGGAAACAGCCAGCTGTGCGCTATGGTAACACATGGACACGTTCGCGCACATAGCAGACGATATGTGCGCAGATCATATGCCAGGCAGGTAAAAGAATCAAACAGCTACAAAATAAAAAAAACCCGCGTGAAAAAACACCATTCTTTGGCCGTGCAGTCAGCTCACTTGTTTACAATGAAAAGCTAAGCGTTGCGATTGGACGTCAGACCGGATATGGAAACCTAGATCCGGTCCAAACGGGAAATACGACCGGATACAGTTAGGAGGCGGGCCTAAAGAGCCAGAATCGTCTTTTAATCGTTTCATAATGATTAAAGCTAATTAAATCTTTGGGCTCCTCGGGCATCGCAGAGTGATACAGCGGGGATACAGCGGGGAACATCCGGTTTCGACGGGGATCGCAGGAAATGAGTTAAACTGTGTTGGTTTGTTTACTGTCAAATCATGTATTGCACATTAAGTTAAGTTAATCATCTGGGGACCCCCCCCCCAAAATTATTTAGAGACCCCCCTGGGGGTCCCGACCCACAGGTTGAGAACCACTGGGATAGAAAACCCACCAGTACTAGAAGTCCTGGTGGGATAGTAGGCCTACTATCACGGGTCCTGGTAGAAACAAATACCAACAGACAGTACAAGGCAGCCGTTACTAGTAGAGATCGGGTTAGAATGTTAAACCAGTAACTTTCTGTCATACCAGGTGAATTCGTCTGAAGTAACCAGAGACCTGGAGGAGGAGTTTGACTCCTTGTTTTGCATTCTGGCGGAGATGAAGGCGAACATGAGCGACGCCATCCGACAAGATCACACCAGGAAGGAACAGGAACTAAAGGTATGCTTACTCGTTTGGACTGGTTAACTGACCGGCTCAATATTGTTGTTTAGGACTGGTTACTGATCTGGATCGGTTGCGGTTAGATGTCGACTTGGAAGGTCAACTGATTTGATTCCCACCCTATCGGTATGCGAATGAGAAGGCTCTGAGTCGAAGAGCATCACACCTCTCCACACGAGCTGTCACTTGGTTTTCTCTAGTTTTGTATGATGAAGCAGGGCTTTACTTTACAAAAAAACATGCACATTTGAAACTTGGAGGTAAGAGGTTTCTGCCCGACAGTGACGATATGTTGCTATATACTATACATAGCAACAAGAACACCAAAAGGGGTTCGCGTCTTGAAAGATATAGTTACAAATAGGGGTTCCCCTCCTAAATGGGTTAAATACGAAATACAAATAGAAGAATTGAGCCGGAAGGCAAAGCTCTCTGTCTACCGAGCAATCTTCGTTCCTACTCTCACCTATGGTCATGAAGTGTAGGTCATGACCGAAAGTATAAGGTCGAAATGAGTTCCCACAGACCAGGTGGCTGGTATCTCCCTTAGAGATAGGGTGAGAAGTTCAGTCACCCGAGAGAGACTTGGAGTAGAACCACTGCTCCAACACTCACCTAAGTCAGCTTAGGTGGTTTGGGCATCTAGTACGGATGCCCCCCGGGCGCCTTTCTAGGAAGGTCCTCGATGCACGTCCCACTGGGAGGAGACCCCGTGGCAGACCAAAGACCAGATGGAAGGATTATATCTCCAAACTGGCTTGGGAACGCCTCGGTATACTCCCTGAGGGAGTGGAGGAAGTTGCTTGGCATAAGGAAATCTGAAAATCTCAGTTGGAACTGTTACCCCCGCGACCCGATTCTGGATAAGTGGTTGAAGATGGATTTATGGATGGATCCTTTATTTAATTAGTGAATGAAAAATATGATAATTAGATTTCAACTTGGGCTCACAAGGAGCATTATGGTCTGTGCACCTACAGTACTGCCTGCACCTCCAGGGCTCAGTACCCATGGTGATTGGTGAACCATCCAAGGCAACACTCTGAACGTTAGAATTTGTGATCTGATTGATTGTGCTCCAGCTCATGAATTGTTTGGTTTTGCTCAAGGGTGGCACTGGCAGGCCGACCAGCCTCCAAGTAGTTCTCAACCTTTCCAGGCCGCGACCCCCCAAATAATCATTTTAACTGGGGACCCCCCCCCCCCACCCTGACGAGCACCAACAGTTGAGGCATTACATTTTGTATAACACGCTATTTTCACAATTTCTCACTCTAATATTTGACAATTTGGCCAATGTTTAATTTGTCATTTTAGAGGTATTAAAAAGTCCTTAAAGTGTCACTTTAGAAATGTGCATATACCCTCTATACACTTCAACTTTATGTTGGTTTGTTTACTGTTGAGTGAGAAAACAATGTTTCACATTAATCCTCTGGGGGCCCCCCAAAATAATTTGGGGTCCCGACCCACAGGTTGAGAACCACTGCTGTGAAGCACCTGGCACAGAATATAGCAGCTCTGGAGTTGTCAGAGGAGCTACTTGTGTTCTGAATTGTTATCTCTTCCTGGATATCAAACATTTACTGACGCATGCACATTTAATCGCCAATCGACGCGTTGTTAGCTTGAAGATGTGTTATTTGCCCTCACGCATACTGCCCAGTCCCTCCCCTTTCACTATTCTGCTCTTGCATCGCAGTGCAGTATCAACTACCAAGCTGTATCACTCAGTGGACAGACAGACACATGGAGTTGGACTAAATTATTCAACATCGGTTTATGGAACTGGTTTGGATATTTAACATTGCAAACTAAGCTTCTTCGCAAGGTTTGCAAAACGTGTCTCGCGGCCAGGTAAAACAGCGAGCCCCCGCCCGTCCCCACAGCATAAGCACACAGCCTAACATTATTTGAGAAAGCAGAAAGAGGCATGCGTTTGTATGGTAAATAAAACGGTTGACAATTAGGGTCTGATCAGCAGAAGTAGTTGTGACCGTCAGGTCGCAGTTACTATATGAAAACCTCCACCGGGTGTCTGTCAGTCTCTGTCAGTCAGTCCCTCCGTCAGTCAGTCCCTCCGTCTGTCCATCACGCCACGTCACACTTTTGGCCCTACTCTTATCTACGTCACCGTTGCCCCATCCATGCCAAACTTTGCACACACCTTCGCGGCCCCTAATTTCCCACATTCCCACATTCTAGGACACCATGAGGTTGCTTTTTGCAGACAACATTAATGGACACTACGCCTACAGATGTTGCCTAAAAATCACGCACAGCGGGACACAGTATCTTGCAACTCATGTCATCATAAATGTTACAGTCAAATCTTTTGTCCCAGTCCAACCTTGCTGAAAGACAGTCAGCCCCTGACAACACTGGCCACCTTACACATTGCTACAAAACCTGTATATCCACTAATGATGTATCACATCATGGATACGTAACAGTATTCCCCCATATCTTCTTTTTTATACTTAATTGTTTTTACACTTTGGAAACAAATGCTTAGTTAACATTGAGCTGGCCACAATGTTTAGCTGCCCACTGGACCTGTATCCGTCTGGGGGTACAGGAGGGCTTTTTTCTCGTTTTGTGAATTAATAACCATAGAGAAATCCTCCCTCTTGGCTATAGGATACGCGTCCTGGAAGGCTATTGACCGGAACTAGCCAGTCTGGTGTCTGGCCATCTGGTTTATACGGTAGGATCTACACCAGCTATTGTCAAAGAAGGGTACACCCAAGGGGTAGATGGATCGATCCAGGGGAGTATGTGAAATAAAAAGGTGATTTACCTTCCCAAGCAGTTATAATGAATAGCTAACTGTTGTTGTGTTTCCAAAAACAAAGGCACAAACCCCAGTGTAACAACACAATTATATTATCACAATGTCTAACATGTAAGTCTAGTTGAGAGACCAATTATTTTGACGCAACAAAACCGTTTCAAAACACGGCAGAGGAGAATCGCAGCAGTCTGAATCGCCACTCTGCCAGGTGCTGTGATGCCAGCCGATTGAGTTGCATGAAATTCAGCTTGTTAACCCATTTAGAGGTATTGAATGCTTTAACCGGTGAAAAATAGCAGATATACAAGCTCACAGCGCGGCACCGAGTGCCGCGCTGCGAGCTTGTAGATCTGCTATTTTTGAAAAATCATGATTTTTTTTTGCAAGTCTTTGAATATATCCACTTAAAAGCTAACATTTGTAACTTTAATATTTGCTTCTGGGTGGTCCCTGTAACAACATATTTTGAGATGGGGGTCCGTGGCCAAATACATGTAATTTTGGGGGTCCTTGACATGAAAAAGTTTGAGAACAGCATGATTTAGAAGAAGGATTTGGAAGTCGGGTCAAAGATCGGGTCAAATATATTCAAAGACTTGCACTCATTATCAAGATTTTTCAAAAATAGCAGATCTACAAGCTCGCAGCGCGGCACTCGGTGCCGTGCTGTGAGCTTGTATATCTGCTATTTTTCTAAAGTTAAAGCATAAAATAATGGTTAAAGTGGTTAGAATCTAACGCGACTCAGGCGCGTTCCAGATATTTGAGAGTTAAATCGGAAGCAACATGTATTTATGATCACACAGACTCGTTGCTCACACGAAGCTGCCATTGTAACTTTATACACATGTCATCCCCCCACACACACACACACACAAAATGCACACAGTCTAGTGATATGCGAGTCCCTTGTTTTGGCACTCACCAGCTTGCGAGAGGAAGTGAAAACGGGAGCGAGTGAATGAGAGAAAGGCAGGGAGAGTGTAGGCCTATTATATGCACTTCATATTTTTATATAAGATTATACAATGTAATGTATAAAATATTTTAGGTTGACATGTAAATAGTAAACCGTCTCCGCTCACTGCGTTGATGTTTGCTGTGGAAAAACGTCTGTCGCTGCTCGGTGGCTTGGTGTGGACTGTCCAGTTTTATAACTTTGCAAACCACAGCTTGTGCGATGCTGTTGCAACATGCCTCATTAGGCTCACAATAACTGTTGCTGACGGTGTATGAATCACACAGCATCGTTACATTTTGCTTGGAACATAATCCCGCCTACACAATCGCGTCATCTGGCACTTGAAATACTAAAATATATTAACTCATTTGCTGCTATGGCCGAGGAGCCCGAAAAGATCCCGCTGTACGGCCCTGCCATGCCCGAGGAACCCGAGAATTTCCCGTTTTTGAAAAAAATAAATGTAGTAGGCATGATAGCAATCGCGAAATTGCATGTTTAACCCCCATAGCAACCCCATCTTTCAAACATGGCAGCCATCTTTGTTTACATTTTAGGAAAACATAATGGCTGCTATCTCATGAATGCCTGAACGGATTTTTGTTTGAAAGCTGTGAGCAATGTGGACACACGTGGTGCATTATCTAGGCATGGGTGTGCATGATCCGTGCACTATGAATTACATGGAAGTCTATGGAGACAGGGACATACCGGTATGAGAGTACGAAGGTATTGTTAAATGGCAGCAAATGAGTTAAAGACATATTAAACACATAAGAACCCCAGGATCGTGTGTATTGTGTCTTAAACATAATTAAAGTAAGATCTGGTTACAAAAGGGGTGAATTGGCCCTTTAAAGCAAATCATTTTAATGTTTGCAGATTGAGTGCATGCAAGGCACACAGGAAGGCATCTTGAGAAGAGTTGCTGCCATGCAAAAGCCTGAAATCAGCCAGTTGCTAGTCTGCCTCCCCAGACAATGTATTGCGATGGACGTATTCTCTCGCTTCATCTCATGCGCTCTCATTGTAATTTTGCTCTCTCCCTGTCTCTCTCGCATGCATGCACATGCACGCATGGTGTAACCTTGCATCAGCTGATGCCCGCTGTAACAATCTATGCTATTCTATGCTCAATTTCTTTTTTTTAATATTCTTACCCAGTGGTGCTGGGTCTCAGCAGGAAAGGGATACTTGACTTAAAGGTTTGATAACCACTGATCTAGCCAGTTTACAACAACATTCTTGTCCCTGCAGGCTTATGGGCAGTACTAGCTAATTACATATATACAAAATCATTCTGACGTCAGATTAAGAATCAATGTGACAGCGCACCCCAAATCACAAGAGTTTTAACGTCTGCACACATTCAACTACTGAAGTCTGAGCTGTTCTCTTTTAAAGAACTACTAGAGCAAGGGTCTTCAACAGGGGGTCCGGGACCCCTAGGGGGTCCTCAGAGTTACTACAGGGGGTCCTCCAAATCTTTGAGGGATAGAAACTTTTTTCTTCTTTTTTATATTAACTACTTGAACCCAAGTGTCCATATTCTCAGAACTTTAGCCAAAAATAGTCGATCTACAAGGTCACAACGCCTCGCACTATTTTCGCAAAGAGGTTTTGGTAGGGGAAAAAATAGCAGACTAAGTACCAAGCGAAATTTAAGTATTGACGGTTCAAGTGCATAAATATCTGAAAACACAAATTGACATGAATCCAAAATACACTGACGATTGTGCTGTCAAACGATTCAATTATAATCTATGAAAAGGTTGTGGGGGTCCCTGCTTCATCTCTCTCTCAACTTAGGGGCCCTTGGCCTGAAAACGTTGAAGACCCCTGAACTAGAGGTTGGGGGCGGGGCTGCTGGCCCTCCCTCACACCTATGTCACACTGATGTCTGAGCCATTGTGTCAGAGTACCCATTGTATCTGTCTGTCTGTGACACATTGAGGTTAGACAACACCATTTTTGGGGGTACGTAGCTGCATTGGGAACTCCTTATATGGTTATGGCTGAGTCAGAGTGGTGTCAGAGGTTCGCTGGAGAAAATTTTGAGAAAAAAAATTTTTTTGAGAAAAAAAGAATTTTGAGAAAAAAAAATTTTTGAGAAAAAAAATTTTTTGAGAAAAAAAAGTTTGAGAAAAAAAAAATTTGAGAAAAAAAAATTTGAGAAAAAAAAAATTTGAGAAAAAAAAAATGTATGACACCAGCCGCGAGTCTGTACGATAAACGGTTCATGAGATGTAGAGGCACTTCCTGTTTGGCAAAGGGCACTTCCTGTTATAGAGGGGGCGGGGCTTAATCAATTACAGCTCATCCCTATTGGCTGGAAAAAGACCAAAGTTGTGTGTGCATTTTAAAGTTTAAATCACGTTGCTAGGCAAAAGTATGGCAGAGTTATGTGGCGCCAAAGTTTCTGAAAAACCCAGAGTCCCCCATTCAAAGTCAATGGGGTTTTTTGCGCGTAGTTTTTTACGAATTACGTTGCCATGGTAACGCGGATCGGAAAGAAAAGTAATAGCACACCATTCCCGGCCGAGCCGCACATTTTGATGTATATATTGCGGGGGTGGCGTAAATCGTGTGGCAGTTATTACGTGCCGAAGTTTCCCCCATTCTAAGTCAATGGGGTTTTTTGGCGTCGTTTTTTGCGAATTACGTCGCAATGGTAACGCGGATCGGAAAGAAAAGTAATAGCACACCATTCCCGGCCGAGCCGCACGTTTTGATGTATATATTGCGGCGGTGGCGTAAATCGTGCGGCAGTTATTACGGCTCCAAATTTGTGGGATCATTACCTAATTAAGTATGGCGGATTACAATAAGTGTTCTGCTATTGCATAGCAGGCACACTTAATAATTATGTCATACGGGTTTATGAGTTGAGAGAAATCTGCCTCTTTACTCTATCTCCCCATCTCTTGTTGATTCTCTCTCTCTTTCTCACACACACACACACACACACACACACACACACACACACACACACACACACACACACACACACACACACACCACACATTGTGTGAATCATTGAATGTGTGGTTAATGTGTCAGTGGGTGAATGTAAGGGTGCTATAAAAAATGCATTTCTTTCATAAACATTTACTATTTAAGACAGTAATGATGATAATGACATTCGCAGTTTCGCACTTCTGTTTAATGTTTGTAGGCCGACACGCATTAGTCCGACGTTGCGTTTGTCCGACTCTCCCCATTACTAACCCAATCCCTAACCCTAACCAACTCACAATTTGGTCACAATAATCGTGACATGACATTATCATATCATTCCATCCCTACTGACGTGTGCCCGCCGCTTTACTGACTGTCTGTGGGTTAAAGGACAACTCCGCCCCAAAATCACTTCTAGGCTCATTTTCCTACTTATATTGATCCAAAATGACTGTCCATGGGGTTTATTAGGCAGAAATGCCCCTGTTGTCCAGTTTCTCCAGCAGAACCCAGTAGTTCTCGTAGAGTGGCGCATATAAGCCTATCGCTTTTACACTATTTGTTGTGGTCAAAAGTGTTTTTATTTTTCATGATTGTGGTACTAGTAGTCATTACAAACACATCCATGTCATCGTTGTCCCACACAAGCCATCACACTCTGCTAAACAGATATTATGCTTTTATGTGTTTTGCCAAGTCCCAGAAAAGATGCCCTGTGATTGGCCAGTACAGTCACTTTGATTGGCACTTGTGCCGAATGCTCACCCCAAAACATAATTTATGAAATTGTGGAGCCTTGTGTGGGACGACCAAGGCATGGATGTGTTAAATGACAACTAGTAACACATTTGTGAAGAAGAAAATCACTTTTGAACACAACACATAGTGTAAAAGTTATAGGCTTATAGGCTCCACTCTATGCTATGACAGCTGCTGCGTTCTGGTGGGGAAACTGGACAACAGGGGCATTTATGCCTAATAGACCCCATGGACAGTCTTTTGGGATCAGTATATGTAGGAAAATGATCCTAGAAGTGATTTAGGGTGGAGTTATCCTTTAAAAGCAGCTGGCACAGAGCAGAGCAGCATTATTTACTGTTTTACTGTAAACCAGCCATTCTCAGCTTCAGAGTGCCTCCCGGTGGGGGTGCAGAGCTACTGCCCAAACAGAGTGTCTAATCACAATTATTTGAGGTAATCACAATTAGTTTGCATAATCGTCATAATCGTTTCCATGTTGAGAAACGTTAATATAGTTTCAAACACTTTCAAAAAGTTGCGGAAATAGCAGATCTACAAGCTCACAACGCGTTGCGACTACTAATGTTCTTTTTTAAGTATAAAGTTGTCAAATAGGTCAGTCATTTCTTTGTATATTGAGGTTATGTGTCATATCGGCCAGGTGCAACTTCAAAGCCTACAAGCCAAACAGAAATCTAATTGTCAGCGATTAAATCGTTAATCGCAATTATTTGAGTGACAATTAATCGCCATGTAAAATGTCATAATCGTGACAGCCCTGACACCTACAGTACTGCTCTGAAGTTCCTGGCCTATAGCCTGCCCTCTGGTCTGTCCTTGTAACATTCCTTTGCCACTGCCAGAGCCCCTTTTAACTCCTTCTGTAAAGCCTGCAGTGCCATGTGCAATGCTATCCATCTTCTTGTCTTCCTGTTCAACAGGGCTATAATAGTGCCGTTCGATGCGGGACTTGAGTTCTGACTGGTTTACTGACTTATATACTGGTTTACTGACTGGTTTACTGACTTGTATACTGGTTTACTGACTGGTTTACTGAGCTGTATACTGGCTTACTGACTGGTTTACTGACTTGTATACTGGTTTACTGACTGGTTTACTGAGCTGTATACTGGCTTACTGACTGGTTTACTGACTTGTATACTGGCTTACTGACTGGTTTACTGACTTGTATACTGGCTTACTGATTGGTTTACTGACTTGTATACTGGCTTACTGATTGGTTTACTGACTTGCATACTGGCTTACTGACTGGTTTACTGGCTTACTGACTGGTTTACTGACTTGTATACTGGCTTACTGACTGGTTTACTCACTGGGTTACTGGCTTACTGACTGGTTTACTGACTTGTATACTGGCTTACTGACTTGTATACTGGCTTACTGATTGGTTTACTGACTTGTATACTGGCTTACTGACTTGTATACTGGCTTACTGACTTGTATACTGGTTTACTAAATGGTTTACTGACTTGTATACTGGTTTACTGAATGGTTTACTGACTTGTATACTGGCTTACTGACTTGTATACTGGCTTACTGACTTGTATACTGGTTTACTGACTGGTTTACAGACTTGTGGTTTACTGACTCATTTACCGTACTGACTGTTGGTGTGTTTGTGTCTCATCTCTGCAGAAGCAGCTGGGGCAGAGCAGAGCGGCTCTGGAGTCTTCCGAGGAGCTGCTGAACTTCGCCAACGACACCCTCCGTTTGAACGACGAGGAGGAATTCGCCCAGGTCCATAGATCCTTTTATGAACCCTGGATCGATCGGAAAGATCCTCTGATCGATCCAAATAAACCTCCATGTCATTGGTTCAACGGCCGCACATTTGTCTCTGCCAATGAGACGAGCTGCGGGCCGCTGAATACGTCCTCCGTTTCCCCCGTACTTGATTTTTGATTTCCACCGAATGCTAACGCCGCTAGCACTAACCTTTCACCCTCCATGGCTGTACTCTTCCTCCCTCTCTCCCCCTCTCCCCCCATCTACTCTCTCTCTCTCTCTCTCTTTATCTCTATCCCCTTATGCCCCCCTCTCATCTCAATTTAGTGCATTTGACTTTATTGGCATGAATGTCAATATATTTTGTATATTAAAACATTTAGTCAACATCACTACATTAACCACTTATACCCTATACAGTATATACTGTGCACCCGTTTGTTGTATGTCAAATAGTATAATTTATTTTCGCCAAATGTTTTAGTATTTTTGCCAAATGTTCACAGTATCATGGAATGCACAGAATAGGGATTTAGTTACAAATGTTCGCTTGAAAAATACATATAGGCCTATTCAAAGGAGTTTCACAGTGTGGCACCGAGTACCACGCTGCGAGCTTGTAGATCTGCTATTTTCCAATAGCTAAAGTATAAAATAATTTAGGCCCCTCCACCTTGGGCCCTTGTAACTCATCCGGAACGCAGGGATCGAGGTTCGACAGGAATCAGTGGTGATCCGCATCAATCCCTGCTGTGACTATAACTTTTTTTTAAATAACCACTCACTTTCTGTCTACTAACAACAATTTCCTTTTCTCCCTTTTTTCTTTTTGTGAAATCTTTCCTCTTTCTTCCTCTTCTTCTTCTTCTTCCCCAAGGCTGCGAGGCAGATCAAAGATAGGTACGGTATCTCCTCTTTTGAATCCTTCTAGTCTCTCTCTCTTGCTGGTAGAAGTTGTGTTGTAGTTCTCAGGTCAAGCCCCGGACAGAAGTATTCCGTAGATGCTGATCAGCCCGTTTGCAGCATGAGGTTTTGTGGTAACAAGAGCCATGGTGGCCACCAGGTGCCTTTCTGTTCACCCATTACCCACCCAAAACTAGGGATGGGACGATAATCGCTATTATCATTTATCACACTCACGGAAATCGTATAGGGCTTTCACGATTATGACATTTTACATGAAGATTAATTGTCACTCAAATAATTTGCGATTAACGATTTAATTGTGTTTTTGTCGTTGACAATTACATTTCTGTTTGGCTTGTAGGCTTTGAAGTTGCACACGGTAGATATGACACATAACCTAAATATACAAAGAAATTACTGACATGTTTGACCATTTTTATACTTAAAAAAGAACATTGATAGTGGAAATAGCCGATCTACAAGTAACTGATCTGCTATTTCCACTATTTTTTCAAATGTTTGAAAATACATGATCATTTTTCAACATAGAAACGATTATGACGATTATGACAAAATAATTGTGATTATGTCAAATAATTGACATTAGACGATTATGTAATAATTGTGACAGCCCTAATCGTATCGTGGAGATTTAAATTTATCGTGAAATAATCCTCCGATTTGCCGAGCTGCATATCCGCTGCCATTTAAACCCTCTATAATTGGTAAATGAACCTGGAAATAACGTACTTGATACAGTCTTTTTTTTACTCTCCACCAAATCTCTTTGCCAAAAAATAGACGACCTGCTATTTTTTGGTAAATGTTCCGCCCCAGGATAATGGATGTTGGGGATATTTTTATTACCGCGATAATATCGTAAATCGCAATTTATTTGGTCACAATATTCGTGACATGACATTTTCATATCGTCCCATCCCTTCCCAAAACGCCACAGGTCCGGTACTGATTTTACATTTGAGAACATTTACGAACAAAAACACCTTGCAATAAAGGTTTGTGTTCGACGCCAGGGAAAAGCCACATATCTAGGCCTAAACTTTTTTTTACCTTTGTCATTTTGTTGATTTTCCAGTTCAGTAGATTTTTTTAGGACTTTTATAGTTTTGTCGAGTTTAACTTGCTAACCCATTTCATGCCATCCTTATGATTCTTTTTTTGCTCTGTGCATGCAAATGCCCATCATGTGGTGTTGAGGGGGCTGCTAGATTTTGCTGTGGTGCTAACTGGCTAGCTACAGAGCATGCTAATCTTGTGTTTTACTCAACTTACTCTATTCTATTTTATTCTCTTATACTTACTTCTGCTGCATTCAAATGTTTCTATTTGAATTAGATTGTAGTGTATTCTGTGTTATTCTATGGTAGTATTCTGTTAGACTATGCTATTCTACTATGTGCTGTTTTATTCTAATATAGGACACTACATAATTTTCTATTTCATTATATTATACTCTGTTCTCTACTCTATGTGGCCATGGACCCCCATCTGAAAATATTTTGTGCCAGGGACCCCCCATACAAGATTTGTGTTAATACAAATGTATTTTTCTTGTAGATCGGCTATATTCAAAGTGTATAGGGTTAAACGGATTGTGATACTATTTCAACACATTTAGCTGGGGAACCCCACATTGCCCACAAGGATCCCTTAGGGGTCACCGGACCCCATTTTGAGAACCACGTTTGTATTCATTTCTGCTATATTTCATTCTTTTCTATTTTACTATCCTGTTATTGCGTTCTGCTCTAGTCCAGTGGTTCTCAACCTGTGGGCCCGAATGCTTTTTTGGGGTCCCCAGATGATCAACTTAATGTGCAACACTGTTTTCTCACTCAACAGTGAACAAACCAACATAAAGTTTAAGTGTATAGAGGGTATCTGCACATTTCTAAAGTGATAATTCAAGGACTTTTTAATACCTCTATAATGACAAATTAAACATTGGCAAAATTGTCAAAATAATGTTAGAGGCAGAAATTGTGAAAACGCCTCACAATCGAACCGTGTTATACAAAATGTAATGCCTCAACTCTTAGTGCTCCTCAGGGTGGGGGGTCCCCAGTTAAAATATGATTATTTGGGGGGTTGCGGCCTGAAAAGGTTGAGGACCACTACTCTAGTCTAGTCTATTCTACTCAGTTCAGTTCTAGTGTTATTCTGCTCTGTGCTGTTCTTGTCCTTTCTGCTCCGCTTTTATCCCATTATATTCTACTCTGCTTTATTTTCCATTGGATTTATTCAACAGGGTTACCATGGCGCCCGCCTTCCGTTTGACAATGAGGCCGACGGCTTCTGCGAATCTCAGTCACCTCACAGTAGATTTCAGAATAGAACAACGTCTTCTACAGGGTCTCCATTTTCTACCTGGTATTTATCATGATTTACCCCCGTTTTGTCTCCCTAAATGTTGTCGTTCCTCCCCACACACATTTATCTGTGTTGCCACTGCTGTTGTGTCCTATTGACTCACTTGCCAGTGAGGAGCCCCCACCGGGAGGACGAAGTCATAGAGCCTTCATCCTACTCCTCCCACCCCAACAGTTTGAATTGTTGGGACCCCTGTGCATCATCTAATTAGTATTATTATTTGTATTATTATCATATAAATCAGGGGGGCCAAGGACCCTTTAGCTGAGAGAGAGATGAAGCAGGGACCCCCACAACCTTTTCATAGATTCCATATGGTTTCATTGTTTGACAGGTTTTTTACTATGGTTAAAGACATGCAAATGCCCTCTTTCCATGCCATACCTGAAGGCAGCATTCAAGAGAATTGCCTTGTCCAAACTCTCCTGAACTTGAATGCAGCGTCTTGTGCTGAAAGACTTGCCCTCTCTGTGTAGAAACCAATGCCGCTACGCCACATCTCCAGTATATTGACTTGATTATGCTTAGTTCCGTGTGGTTTCACACACCGAAAATAGCCGACCTCCAAGCTCACAATGCGTCGCAGTGTGACGCGTTGTGAGCTTGGAGGTCTGCTATTTTCAATACTTTCACCAAAAAGCCCTTTTATAAATGTCAGCCCCTGCCTCTCTAACATTCTCTGCGCGATTATTACTGTCTCACAGCGGTGTCCTTCTGTCCCAGTGCCCAGAGCTCCAGAGATAGACCTCTCCGAGTGTGTTGTGAGTGACAACACGGTAACAGTTGCCTGGCGATCGCCCCCCGGTGGCGACGAGAGCCAGGTGGACCAATATGAACTGGAGTACCGCAAGACGGACCACGAAGGACTGGCACGAGTCCGAGACCACAACCCCTGGGAGACCATGGAAGAAATCAGGACCACTCAGCACACACTAACAGGTCATAGGATATTATATGATATTTATATTGTGTGTGTGTGTGTGTGTGTGTGTGTGTGTGTGTGTGTGTGTGTGTGTGTGTGTGTTCAATATAATTTGAACCAACACACAGACGTAAAGGGTGTTCAATAGTTTATTTATGAAAAAAAGAAAGAGACAATCGGGTGGAGTTAGCTGGTTTGGCAGAAAGTGTGGAGTTATGAGTTTTTGTCACTTTGTACTACTTTCAATTGGTTCAATATTATTTTAACCAACAATCAGCTGTAAAGGGCGTTCAATAGCCTGATTTATGCCCAAAAAATCTAAAACCTCAAAAACAATGTTCATATTACTGTTTTATTGTCTTATGTTGACGTGGTTTAAAGCAACACCTTTTATTTTTTTATATATATATAAAACGATTTGTCGACGAGTCACATTAAACCCCCTGACTCAACTCAACTTGATAAATCCTGAGTCGAAGACAGCCCAAATATATACAGTATATATGACAAATATCTGAACGTCTCTCTCTCTCTCTCTCTCTCTCTCTCTCTCTCTCTCTCTCTCTCTCCAGGTCTCAGGTTCGATTCCCGCTACATGAACTTTCGAGTCCGAGCGCGGAACAAGGCAGCAGCCGGCGACTACTCTGACCCCGTAACCTTGGAAACCAGAGGTCGGCTCTAGTTTCTTCTAATATTCTTCTTTTGTTGAGCTTGAAAGTGCTTGGAAGACTTCTTGGATGTGCTTGATGAACTGCACGTTGTCGTGTACAGCTTATGAAGCCTTTGTCAGTGCTTTAAAGACTTAACTGTTGATGGTGCTTGATATTTACTAGTATTTTTTATTCAGTTTTCATCAATCTACATTATGCCAGGTGCCTTTAGTTGTGAAAGCACCTGTCAGTTCTTGAACAAAATGTTGGAATTCATCTATTTACCTACAGTACATTTGATTAAGAGTCAAAGAAAGTCAGTGTTTATGGTGCCCGGAAGTTATTTGCTCTTAAAGGTGATACACCATGCATTTAAAAAGTATTTATGTCATATTGTTTATGTCCCAAGAAACGTTTTTCAAAAGGTTTGAGGCTAAATTACCACTCCTGAATAGAGAGCCTCTCATTTTTTAATGGCTCTCAGAGCATTTTCAGCTGCAGTACCACCTTTGGCCTGAACTGCGCCAAAGGTATTTTAATTTTTTTAATTTTCTTCAAAAACTGCCGTTTATGACGTCACAAACGGCAGCAAATCTGGACAGCCTGTTTTGAGAACCCGTGGGATGCTTTTAACCTCCACCTTCCCAAAACCAGAGAAAGACACAACGGTCTGAAATGGGACTTTGTGAGGATAGAAGGTGCTAGTGGGACCCCAAAAAAAGGTTTTAAAATAGGAAAAGTGAATTTTCATGGTGTATCACCTTTAAGCTGTGTTTGTAAAGGCCTCTCTCTGTGGTGCTTCTGAAAGCACTATAGGCCAGGGTTTCCCAAAGTGGGTGCCAATCCAGGGATGCCACAGAATAATCTGATAACATTTGGAATTCATCAATATCACTACATCAATATCACTATGCTTAGTAAAACAGACCTGATTTGCACGGTACTTGATTAGTTCTTTTTCCATCTATGTTGTGAGCTTGTAGATCGGCTATTTTTGGTGAACCTTCCCCGGAGAATAGGGATGCTTTGGTTCAAGTGGTTAAATGTCAAGCATAACAGCTGCGAGCTTGTAGATCTGCTATTTTTGAAAGGTCGTGAAAATGTGCGCAAATCTTTGAATATATGTATTTTTTTAAGCAAACATTTATAACCCAAATTTTGCTGAAAAGGTTTGAGCACCACTGACATAGAATCGGGTAAAAAAATATCCAAAGACTTGCACAAATTTTCATGATTTTTCAAAAATAGCAGATCTACAAGCTCGCAGCTCGTGAGCTTGTATATCTGCTATTTCTCAATAGATAAAGCATTAAATAATGCGTAATAATGTGTTCCCAATCTAAATGGGTCAGAACATTCATGGGGGGGTCCACAGTGAATCCTTGTACCCGGGGCTCAGAATTTGGTGCAACACCCCTTTCGAAGAGAAGTGAATATGGACTCTATTCACGCCCCGCCCACTCAGCAAATTTCTCAGCAACTTCCTGGCGCTTTGAAGGGGAAACCCCGCTAAAAGCCCATAGAGTTAATACAGAAATCGCTGGACTTAAAACCAGCAAATCGTTATTTCGAACGGTAAAGTAAATTATAATGCTTTGTGCCTTTTACTATCTTGTGTTCTTGATCATGCTAGCCGTATTTTATACTTTACTATTCGGAGATTGCATTAAATTTGCGATTTCTGTGTTAACTCTATGGGCTTTTAGCAGGGTTTACCCTTCAAAGCACCAGGAAGTTGCTGAGAAATTTGCTGAGTGGGCGGGGCGTGAATATAGAGTCCATTGACAGTGCTTTGTGGCTTTCCGTCTCTCGGTCACACAGCGCTGAACTTCGTCTTTGACGCCTCGACCAGCCACGCCAACCTGAAGGTGGAGGCCTCCTCCGTGGAGTGGGACTCCCAGGGGTTGAAGGGCCAGGAGGGGAAGGTCAAAGGCAAGGAGAACAAGGGAAGGTGAGTCGCTTTCCTTTTCATTTTATGCTTTAACTATCAAATACCTGGAACGCGCCCGAGTCGCCTTAGATTTGAACCACTTTAACCATTATTTTATGCTTTAACTTTAGAAAAATAGCAGATATACAAACCGAGTGCCGCGCTGCGAGCTTGTAGATCTGCTATTTTTGAAAAAAATCGTGAAAATGTGCGCAAGTCTTTGAATATCTTTGACCCGATCTTTGACCCGACTTCTAAATCCTTCCCCTGAATCAGTGGTTCTCAAACTTTTTCATGTCAAGGACCCCCAAAATTACAGGAATTTAGCCACAGACCCCCATCTCAAAATATGTTGTCCCAGGGACCCCCCCAGAAGCAAATATTTGAGTTACAAATGTTGGCTTTTAAATAGATATGTTCAAAGACTTGCAAAGAAAAATCATGATTTTTCAAAAATAGCAGATCTACAAGCTCGCAGCGCGGCACTCGGTGCCGCGCTGTGAGCTTGTATATCTGCTATTTTTCACTGGTTAAAGCATTCAATAATTCTAGGCCTAAATGGGTTAACTATCAAAAAATAGCAGATCCACAAGCTCACAGCTTCTAGATCTGCTATTTTTGAAAGGTTGTGAAAATGTGTGTCTTTGAATATTTTGACCCGATTCTATAAATGTCCTCTTAACTCCTTCAAGTTTTTTTAGAAAAAACGGCGTCAGTAGTGCTTCATGTCAAGGACTTCCAAAATGATATGTATTTGATCACGGACCCCCCCATCTCATAATATTTAGTTCCAGGGACCCCCCAGAAGCAAACTTTGAATCACAAATGTCCGCTTAAAAAAATACATATATTCAAATTTTGCACACATTTTCACGACTCTTCAAAGATAGCAGATCTACAAGCTTGCATATCTGCCATTTTTCAATAGCTAAATTATAAAATAAGTCCAGGTCTTAACTCTCAAATACCTGGAACGCGCCCGAGTTGCGGTAGATTTTAACCACTTTAACCATTATTTTATGCTTTAACTATTGAAAAATAGCAGATATACAAGCTCACAGCGCGGCACCGAGTGCCGCGCTGCGAGCTTGTAGATCTGCTATTTTTGAAAAATCATGAAAATGTGTGCAAGTCTTTGAATATCTTTGACCCGACTTCTAAATCCTTCTTCTAAATCATGTTGTTCTCAAACATTTTCATGTCAAGCACCCCCAAAATTACAGGTATTCGGCCGCGGACCCCTATCTCAAAATATGTTGTTCCAGGGACCACCCAGAAGCAAATATTTGAGTTACAAATGTTTGCTTTTAAATAGATATATTCAAAGACTTGCAAAGAAAAATCATGTTCCAGGTCTTAATGGGTTGAAGAAACCTTCCCTCATTTAGTTTTTTTATCTTGTTTCCTTGTTGACATGACCTCTTGTCTTCATTCTGTTTGTCCCTGAACAGCGCCCTCCTAACCAATGTGAAGAACGCGTCCAGGTGAACCCTTTAGACACTTAGTGTGACCTCTGGTGTGCCCCTGACCTTTCTTAGCCTTCTAGGTAGCATGTGACGTGGCGGCATTTCACAACACGTTAAAGGAACCCGTTTGAGGCCTTTTCTTCCTTGACCTCATCTCCTCCGTCCGGAGCTCGTGATTGGACAGCACCGCTTCCGTCCCCGCCCCCAGAGTCTTGGACTTGGAACAAGTCCTGGACTCTGATATTAAATCGTCGTTGTCGGGTGGAAACCTTGTATGTCCAAAAGCGTTCGTTTTGTATCATTTAAAAAATGAACTAAACTAGTGAAAACAGCCGATCTACCGCGAGGCGTTGTGTGCTTGTAGATTTGCTGTTTTCACTACTTCTGTGTGACGGCCTTGTCTGATGAAGCAGGGCTTTACTTCGCGGAAAAACATACAAATTTGAAACTTGGAGATACGAGGTTTCTGCCCGACAGTGACGGAATAAGTATTGCTTGTCCGTTCGTGAAACTCCTTCGCGGTCACGTTTTCACATTCGCATTTCACATTATTATGCCTTCAAATAATATCTCCAACGAGATGGGGTCTTGTTGGATGATAAATATTGTGAAAATACTCAGGGGCTTTTATTTCCTTGCCTTACTGGAAGTGTGCTCAAGAAATTTGGCGCTGTTCCGTCCACACGCACGCGCGCACGCACGCACGCACGCACGCACGCACGCACGCACGCACGCACGCACGCACGCACGCACGCACGCACACACACACACACACACACACACACACACACACACACACACACACACACACACACACACACACACACACACACACACACACATTTGAATAATTTTATTTGGATCTACAACAACAATTAACATGCCAGATCCAATTTTTTTTGAATAGGGTTTCAAATGATGGCAAAACCAGACGCAGTATGCAGTATGTTTAACATACAGAATAATATGGAATGCAATGATTATACTCTATCTAAGAAAATGTCCACTCGAGGATAGACAAAGCATCGCCTCTTCCAGATAGAGAGACTGCCGATCGCTGCAGAGACTGAGCAGTACTTGGCCATTCTTTTTGCAGCAATCTTCTGCAGTCCTCCGAGTTGTAGTCCACGGAGCAGTCTGTGGACAAAACTGGACATGCCCCAGACTTCCAAACACCAGCGCAATGAATTGGCAATTATAACCAAGTGACTTGATGCGCTCTACCAAGGGCTGATATTTCATAAGTTTGGATATGAAGCAAGTATCCATATACAGATCGAAAGAACAACCCATTTCAAAGATGACAACTGATTTACCTGTTTCGTGAATGAAAATAATATCTGGAGCATTTGGAACATTACAAAACATATTGTCATCGGTGGAATAGTGTTCAAACCAGTCTAAATTAACAGTGCTGTGCAAATCCCTTTTAGATGTTATGTCCTGTACCTGTCTCTGATGTCACTAGAGATTAGATCCACCAGCCGATCATGCCTGGCAATGTACAGTCCACACACACACACACACACACACACACACACACACACACACACACACACACACACACACACACACACACACACACACAGGGGTGTCACACCAAATTCTGGGCCCTGGGTACAAGGATTCACTGCGGGCCCCCCATGAATGTTAACTATTGAAAAATAGCAGATATACAAGCTCACAGCGCGGCACCGAGTGCCGCGCTGCGAGCTTGTATATCTGCTATTTTTGAAAAATCAGGAAAATGTGTGCAAGAAACCTATGTCAAGGACCCCCAAGATGATATGTATTTGGCCACGGACCCCGATCTCAAAATATTTCGTTCCAGGGACCCCCAGAAGCAAAATTTGAGTTAGAAATGTTCGCTTAAGAAATACATATATTCAAAGATTTTCACACATTTTCACAACTTTTCAAGCTATTTTTCAATAGACAAAGTTATTAGGGCCCCTCCACCTTGGGCCCCAGTAACTCAGTCCCACTTTCCTACCCCTTGTGACGCCCCTGCACACACACACACACACACACACACACACACACACACACACACACACACACACACACACACACACACACACACACACACACACAAGTGAGCCTATCGAATCTACACGGAGGTGAGGTTACCGAGGAAGTGGCCCCAGGGGTTGGTTCCTTTAATGTAGCTGCTATGCGCTTGTGTCATTCTTTTATCTTTTTATAGCCATATGTTTCAAAAAGACGGATGTTTTGAGTCACGTCTTTGTAAATGTTCAATGCTGTGAGTCACTAAACAGGGCTGTGGTGAGAAGTGACCGGGACTTACGCATAGGGCAGATTGGCATAACAGCTAAAATTGAGAGAAATAATATTTGGGTTCACTGGAACCTTGGAACCAGGTTGTAAGACCGCCCTGGTCCCCCACGATCCTGGCGCATGAGACCACTTTTGGGATTTCGACAAGGGTGAACAGACAGAGGCCCACGTTTGTTCTGCGGCTGTGTGAGAGGAAATAAGAGGAAACTACCAGTCTTACCATACATACTTTGCGAATAATGTGAATGAATAGCATTTAATATACCCCTTTTCCATGAGAATTAGCTTGTACTATTTGTATGCAGGTTCTTTAAATGTGGGAAAAACATCCTTTCCCACTGCCAGTATATGAGTATACCATAAAACATATCCATCTTTACAAATAAAAGGAGGTCTTAATCGTGACATTTTGCCAAAATATGAGTGTGATCTTAAAGTACCTGCAAGTCTCTCTCTCTCTCTCTCTCTCTCTCTCTCTCTGTCTCCCTCAACATCAGCTTGGGGTTTTAGGGCCTACAGTACACACACGACACACACGCGTATGCACGCGCGCACACACACACACACACACACACACACACACACACACAAACACACACACACACACACACACACACACACACACACACACACACACACACACACACACACACACACACACACACACACACACACATGAACAAACAAAGGGATGAAAGGGAGGAGAGAAAGAAGAGAGAAGAGAAAGATTCCTTCTGCCTTCTTATCGTCTTAGAACTCGAAAAAGCATAATTTTAAGATGAATGAAATGATTAGATAAGAAGAAAAGGAATGAATAATTATAATGAAATGTAATAAATAATTGATAAAAAAACATGACATTATATTTCTATTTGCAAAAGTTGTATTAAATGAATAAAGAACATTGATTTGCGACTCAAGGCGACGGTTGTTTCAAGCTTAACGTTTAAAGCTGTGATCTTTAACACTTGCTTAACACTTACCACTATTATGTTTGTTTTTGTTAGCCAAGGGATAACGTCTCTCTCCTCATCCCTCCAAAGTGTGGCTTATTAGCATTACTGATAGCATCGTAGCATAGTCGCATTGCTTGTGAGAGGAATGTTTGTTTGTTTCTAGGCATTTCTATCCTTTTTTTTGTTCTTTTCGGTTTACTTGACTTGCAATTAATAAAAGAAATAAAAAACCTTTTTAAAAGTCCAAGGTACCTGGGCCCCAAGAACACACTATCATGTGCTAACTTGTGACGTTCTCACCCGTTCCAATCCCCCCCCCCCTCCCCCACCCCCACCCCTGTGCAAGAAGCGGGACCCCGTCACCCAAGAGGACGGCAGTGACCCGTTCACCGGCGACCAGAGGAGGAGCGCGCGACCGCTTCACCGGAGAGTCGTACACAGTCCTCGGTATGACCGGCAGGGGTGTCGCACTAAATCCTGGGCCCAGGATTCATTCTGGGCCCAGGATTCATTTCAATTATTTTGTGTTATAACTATTGAAAAATAGCAGATACACAAGCTCGGTGCCGCGCTGCGAGCTTGTAGATCTGCTGTTTTTGAAAAATCGTGAAAACTCAGCAAGTCGCTGAATATTTCAAATCCTATTTCACATTTCACGTTTGAAAAACCTATGTTTCTATGCCAGTGGTGCTCAAACCTTTTCATGTGAAGGACCCCCAAAATGATATGTATTTGGCCACGGAACCCCCATCTCAAAATATGTAGTTCCAGGGACCCCCCAGAAGCAAAATTTTAGTTGCAAATGTTTGCTTAAAAAATACATATATTCAAAGATTTGGCACATTTTCACAACTTTTCGAGAATAGCAGATCTACAAGCTTGCAGCGCGGTACCAAGTGCCGCGCTGTGAGCTTGTATATCTGCTATTTTTCAATAGCTAAAGTATAGAATAATTCCAGGTCCCTCCACCTTGGGCCCTAGTAACTGAGTCCCCCCCCCCCCCCCCCCCCCCCCCCCCCACACACACACACACACACACACTTTTGACGTCCCTGATGACTTGAAAACCTTCTCAGTCAGTTGCTGTTGGTCTGTCTCCATACCGTAGTTCAGTGTTTCTCAACGGGTCCATTTGGTTCCATTTGTACACTGTCAGAGTTACAGACTTGCATGGGTCAATTTAGACCCCCCCCTAAAGGAACCCACAGAGTCCCTGGAATCCACTTTGAGAACCACTGCCATAGTTTGTTGTTCTGACCACCCTGTGTCTCTGCCATTCCAGGAGATACCAGCATAGACTGTGGTCAGCATTACTGGGAGGTTCGCCCATATAAGGACTGCAAGGCCTACAGGTACTAACTGTACCATTATACTACTGGTACTACTAGTACTACTAGTACTACTGCTATACTACAGGGGTGTCCAAACCTTTTTTCAAAGGGACCACATTAGAATATATTAAATCACCCAAGGGCCGACTATATCTGCTGGCATAATGTACCTTCTGACAATATCACATACATATGTTTAACTATCATTTAATGTCAGCAGTTTTTTGTCAGGTGTGAACAAAACACAAATATATATATATATATCTTTTTCTCAGCCTGATTTCTCATTAACAAATGTAACCAGGCGTGCAAGGTTAAAACACAAAATACAATAAAAGAATGAGACAAAAGGGAACAAGGAATCCTGATAAATTATACTCTGGGAAAATAGTCTTGTTTGACGGTGCTGGCGGACCTTTTTTTTTTGGCCACCAGGCCGCACTTTGGACACCCCTACTACAATGTCTACTATACTACAACTATTCTGTGTGTGTGTGTGTGTGTGCGCGTGTGTGCGTGCGTGCGTGCGTGTGTGTGTGTTGTGTGTGTGAGGGCATTCACGAATAGTGATTTTTAGTATTCAAATTATTCGACCTCAAAGTATTCGATTAGTCGAATATTTGACAGGACTGGCCAATCTACATGCTCACAACGCCTCGCAACGAGAGGCGTTGTGAGCATGTAGATCTGCTATTTTCACAATATATATCTGCGGAACCGAGTGCTTGTCAGGGTGGGGGTCCCCAGTTCATATATGTTTATTTTGGGGGTCACGTCCTAAAAAGTTTGAGAACCCCTGGTATAGAGCATTAACAAATTCATCCACCAATTGACAACTAATTCTTATGACTTCCTATCTAGCCACGCTTTATAAACTATATATTTTTTAAAGAGAAAACAATAAAAATAAGCGAATATTCGACTCCGGTGAACAACGTCGAATAGTGACTTTGATATTCGAATATTTGGTGAATGCCCTAGTGTGTGTGTGTATTGTTTTCTTCTTCTTTGTGTGTGTGTGTGTGTGTGTGCGTGCACATGTACACACGTCGTCCATTGTTTCCCCCCCCCCCACCCCAAAAAAATTATAATTGTGATGTGGTTGCAGTTTGGGCGTGGCCTACCGGGGCCTAGGCAAGTTCGACCAGTTGGGGAAGAGCGGCGGCGCGTGGTGCATCCACGTCAACCAATGGCTACAGACGAACATGGCCGCCAAACACTACAACAAGTCCAAGAGTCTGGATGCCCCGGTCCCCGAGCTGATCGGAATCTACTGCGACATGGACAGCGGTAACGTTGCCGTTAGTGTAGAACAGGGATGGGACGATAATCGCTATCATCGTTTATCGTGATAAACACTCGCGATAATCGTATCGTGGCGATTTAATTATCATGAAATCGTCCTCCGTCATGCACTGGGATCACCTTTTATTTGCCGAGCTGCATATCCGGTACCATTTAAAACCATTTAGGCCTGAACACATTATGACACAATATTTTATGCTTTAAATATAAAAAAATAGCAGATATACAAGCTCACAGCGCGGCACCGAGTGCCGCGCTGCGAGCTTGTATATCTGCTATTTTTAAAAAAATCGTGAAAATTTGAATTTTGACCCGATTCTATAAGTGTCTTTTAAATCCTTCTAAGATTTTTGGAGAAAACCCATGTTTCTATGTCAGCAATCTGGCCAGCCATCGTCAACGAAGAGGTCCTTTTCAATTAACTGGAGCTCAGTTAGTCTGTTCTTGAGAGACTACTATGTCAGTGGTGCTCAAACCTTTTCATGTGAAGGACCCCCAAAATGATATTTATTTGGCCACGGACCCCCATTTCAAAATATCTAGTTCCAGGGACCACCCAGAAGCAAAATTTGAGTTACAAACGTTCGCTTGAAAATACATATATATTCAAAGATTTGCACACATTTTCACGACTTTTTCAAAAATAGCAGATCTACAAGCTCGCAGCGCGGCACTCGGTGCCGCGCTGTGAGCTTGTATATCTGCTATTTTTCACTGGTTAAAGCATTCAATAATTCTAGGCCTTAAATGGGTTAAACCCTCTATAATTGGTCAAAGGGATCTGTAAATAACGTACTTGATACGTTCTTTTTTTACTCTTTACCAAATCCCTTTGCCAAAAAATAGTCGATCTATAAGCTCACAAGACGTTGCGGTGTGAGCTTGTAGATCTGATATTTTTTGTTCCGCCCCAGGATAATGGATCTTGGGGATATTTTGATTATCGCGATAATATCGTACATCACAATTTTTTGGGTCACAATAATCGTGATATCAAATGTTTCCCATCCCGCGTAGCACAGGGTGCACTGGCCTTTTGGGGGCCAGTGCACCCTATCCAATAACCAGGTCCCTTATACCCTCCACACCTAATTATTGTGTATTGTGTTGCTCATATGATTTTGAAAACATTGTTTTGATTTCCAAATATCAGATTTCACATTAAACTGGACTGTTAGTATGTGATTATTATGTAATTATTAGCAGGCCTAGTCACCGCCCTGTTAAGAGGGATGTCAGGCACTGTCACAGAGCCCTGTGACATGATACTGACCATGTCTCTCACATTTTAACCATGATGACACTGACATCATGCCAGTATTCAACAGAACATTAATATTGACAATTAAACATTAAACATAGAACAAACATTTAACTGAACAATGAAAAAATGTCAAACGTGGAAAAAGACTAAACACTAAATGCTGAATATTGAACATTAAGCGTTGTAGTAAGCAATGTTCAAGTGGAAATGACGTAAATCAGGTGTTTATTAATCAGACTCTCTCTCTCTCTCTCTCTCTCTCTCTCTCTCTC
Source organism: Nannobrachium achirus (assembly GCF_963921795.1). NCBI lineage: Eukaryota > Metazoa > Chordata > Actinopteri > Myctophiformes > Myctophidae > Nannobrachium > Nannobrachium achirus. The sequence goes on along the minus strand of NC_137822.1, from coordinate 53,457,397 downwards.
TCTCTCTCTCTCTCTCTCTCTCTCTCTCTCTCTCTCTCTCTCTCTCTCTCTCTCTCTCTCTCTCTCTCTCTCTCTCAGGTCTTCTATCGTTCTATAATGCTGAGACCAAACAGCTCCTTCACTCGTTTAAAGCCAAGTTCAACCAGCCTCTCGTTCCCAGCCTTCACGGTCACTCAATACATTTTATTTCCGTTTTATTTTGTTCTGTTTCATTTCATTCAATAACATTCGTAAATGTATAACAATACATTTATTGTCTTTTTTATTGTAGCAGTAAAAAGAAAGTTGTATTTCGTCGTTGTCGGGTGAAAACCTTGTATGTCCAAAACCGTTCGTTTTGCATTTATCATTTTAAAAGTGATTTAAACTAGTGAAAACAGCCGATCTACAAGTCTACTTGTAGATCGGCAGTTTTCACTACTTTTGTGGGCCTTGTACGATGAAGCAGGGCTTTACTTTGCGAAAGAACGTACACATTTGAAACTTGGAGATACGAGGTTTCCACCCCGACAACGACGATTTGTAAATGTATAATTTATTCTCATTTTGTTTATTGTTGCAGGTATGGTTCGGCGGTTTGACATTGTTTACTGGACTTCAGGTTCCCAGCGGGGTGAAAAGCTTACAGAAAACAGAGAACGGACTGACCGGATCCAACAGCAGCCTCAACAGCATGCAGCAGTAGCCCCCCCCCACCCCCACACCCCCTCCAAAGAAACCCCCTCTCCCTTAAAGGGATCATTCACTTTCAAAAGAACTTTTGGCCATTTCATCGTCTACTCAGGCTTTTGGGAACCCCCCCCCGGGACAGTTTCTAAGTTGCTCGATTCAGTATTTAGATAGTTGATATTCATTTTATCAGACACACCCCCTTCCTACATTTTAACCATGATAGGTGAATTGAAAACACCCGTCCTTGGTTCTGGTTACTCATACTTCGATCGAAAATCAGGTAAATTACATTCATCGAGTTGATTATGACACGCAAAGTGCTAATATCACAATACATATCCGCAGGAGCTTTAACAATGTAGATGGCTACCGTTTTATTCATATGCAATATTAGCTACATCAAGCCAGCTACTATTCTCCATTGAAAGCAATATTAGCTACTAGCGGGGCGGGGCTACAACGTTTGGGATCTCGTTTTGGCCAATGGGACCGGGCCACATCGAACAAAGTCACGTAACTTTATGGAGCTTCCAAGATTAACTTTCTCTCTCTCGCTCTGGAGGACACAAAAAGCCCCATGGGACTCGTTTTCTTTGTTGTACGTTGTACTCAATTAATCAACATGACATACACTACAGATTACATATCGGTAACTCACTCCCAACAGCGGCAAAATATATCATCTCTGTCGGTTGGAAACCTCATATGTCCAAAAGTGTTACTTTTCTGTATTCAAACCAGCTATTCAAATAGCAAAAGCAGCAGATTGACAAGATCAAAACGCTTCCGAACTTGTAGATCTGCTACTCTTTATGTTTTTGTGTGTGATGCTGTAGTGTAGTATGATCAAGTAGGGCCTTAACCCATTCAGAACGGGTACACTATATATTGTGTATCATTATTTTATGCTTTAACTATTGAAAAATATCAGATATACAAGCTCACAGCACGGCACCGAGTGCCGCGCTGCGAGCTTGTAGATCTGCTATTTTTTAAAAATCGTGAATATTCGAATTTTGACCAGATTCTATAAGTGTCTTTTGAATCCTTCTAAGATTTTTTTGAAAAACTCTGTTTCTATGTCAGCAATCTGGCCAGCCATCGTCAAAGAAAAGGTCCTTTTCACTTAACTGGAGCTCAGTTGGTCTGTTCTTGAGAGACTACTATGTCAGTGGTTCTCAAACGTTTTCATGTGAAGGACTCCCAAAATGATATTTATTTGGCCACGGACCCCCATCTCAAAATATCTAGTTCCAGGGACCACCCAGAAGCAAAACTTTCGTTACAAACGTTCGCTTTGAAAATACATATATTCAAAGATCTGCACACATTTTCACGACTTTTTCAAAAATAGCAGATCTACAAGCTCGCAGCGCGGCACTCGGTGCCGCGCTGTGAGCTTGTATATCTGCTATTTTTCACCGGTTAAAGCATTCAATAATTCTAGGCCTAAATGGGTTAATTTTACCAAAAAACACAACTGATTTGAAACAGGGAGATAAGAAGTTTCTGCCTAGACAAGCAACAACATATTTACAGAAAAAGGAGGGCTGGTGGCGGGTTGCAGGGGATGCCACTCCTTATGTGGAGCTCCAGGGTTCCCACGGTCATGAAATTCCTGGAAATATTTTGAAATTAGAAAAATATTTTTCCAGTACTGGAAAGGTTTTGGAATTTATCAAGGGTCCTGGAAGGTCCTGGAAAAAATAGCTATGCATTGTCTTTGGTTATTGATTTTGTTAATACCTCTGAAAGGACAAATTAAACATTGGCCAAATTGTAAAATATTAGAGGCAGAAATTGTGAAAATAGCCGATCTACATGCTCACAACGCCTCGCGTTGCGAGGCGTTGTGAGCATGTAGATCTGCTATTTTCACAATAGAACAGTGTTATACAAAATTCCTCAACTCTTAGTGCTCGTCAGGGTGGGGGGGTCCCCAGTTAAAACATGATTATTTCGGGGGTCACGGCCTGAAAAGGTTGAGAACCACTGGCATACACTACCTGTCTTTGGGCATTGCGCATAGGAGTAAGCGACTCGTTATTGAGCTGAATTATTGTTATATAGTACTGGAAATTGGGTTAAACATTCTGGAAAAGTTTTGGAAATGAATTGGTAAAAATGTGTGGGAACCCTGGAGCTCGCTGAGGGAGTGTGTTGTTCGACTCAGTGGGGATGAGGATAGAATTCTTGTACTTTGAGGACAGCCATGTCCCAAAAGTGTCCTCTCTCCTTGCGTGTCCAAACCGTTACTTTTCAGGAACTGGAGAAAAAAGAATCCACATGATCCAATGTATTTAGTCACAAGCTCTGTCACTGTCCGGCAGAAACCTTGTATCTCCGAGTTTCAAATTTGTACGTTTTTTTTTTTCTCGCAAAGTAAAGCCCTGCTTCATCATACAAGACTGTTGCACAAGACTAGTGAAAATAGCAGATCTACAAGCACACTTGTGTGCTTGTAGATCGGCTATTTCCACGATCTTAGATCACTTTTAGAACGATAAATCCAAAACAAACTGTTTTGGACATACAAGGTTTCCACCCGACAACGACGTCTTCTTAATGCCTTTCATTGGTTAAATATTTATAAAAACCCACCGACAGACTTAACCACGTTCCACCTGTCCCTGTTTTGGGAACAGGGACATGCTGGCCTGCATGGGCCCCTGATTCAGCCCGGGAAAAAGAGTTGGAGGCCCTCATTGCGCGCTATAGAGAGAGAGATCTCTCTATAGCGCTGCTGCTACTCAAAGATTTTCCATTTCAGATCATGACAAGTGACTTATAGTGATTTATATTTCGTTGTTGTCGGGTGGAAACCTTGTATGTCCAAAACCGTTTGTTGTGTATTTATCATTTTAAAAATGATTTAAACTAGTGAAAACAGCCGATCTACAAGCACACAACGCCTCGCACCGCGAGGCGTTGTGTGCTTGTAGATCTGCTGTTTTCACTACTTTTGTGCGACGGCCTTGTATGATTAAGCAGGGCTTTGCTTTGCGAAAAAATTTACACATTTGGAACTTGGAGATACGAGGTTTCTGCCCGACAGTGACGATTTACTTTATTTGCCACCCAGCCCCCAAAATGGAACGAAGGACGATTTTTTTTTTTTTTTTTTTTTTAATGTTTTCCTAATGCCCGGCCTGTACCGGCCGGGAATGAACCGGCCATTCGGGAGTTGTCCCGCTTTTCCCAATGGCCAGCACGTCCCTGTTTGGGAATGTCGTTATAGGTGACAATTTTAAACGTTATTTTTTTCAAAATTGTGAAAACAACAGATCTGCAAGCTTGTAAATCGTCTACTTGCACAACTTTTGTTGCGTGACACTGTGAAGAAAACATAACAAGATGAAATATAGAGATGCAAGGTTAACTGTGAGGAGAGAAAGATCTTTAAGCTACAGACTTTAATCCCAAAGAGAAAAACATTCATCTATGTTATTTCTTTTACGTTATTATTTCTTTCATCCTTTAAAGGAGTAGTTCACCCCCAAAATGACTTTTTTTCTATTGATTAGTCCCGCCATGGAGACTAGAGTTCAATAATATTTCTAGTTTTTTGTCGCATTCCTAAGACAAAAATGTGATAACAATACATTTACCCCCATTCGTTCCGGATGGGGACCCGTTTCGAAACGGGTCCCCATCCGGAATCAATGGGGGTAAATTTACTCGAATTCAATTTTTGTCTTAGGAATGTGACAAAAACCCAAAAATATTATTACGGTAACTCTCATCCGTACGCCTCATTGTGTTCTTCCTCGTTTCCCCAGTGTTGTAGTTAGGACGTGTTATTCCTGTGTTGATTTTTGAAGCCTTGTTTTACGTTTCTTTTTTTCCTTTCTCTTTTTTTTTATGGGGGTGGATTGTATGTTTCTGTTTCCCATACAAGCTCATGTGTCGGAGTCCTGTGTTTTCCGGCCGGCATTAGGGGGAAAGGTGTTCTTTGGCTTACTTTCCAAGATTTCCCCCTGTAAAATTTTTCCAGTCGCCACTGCACTGCCACTAGGAAATTAAGGGGGGCGCCAAAGTCAAAACATCATAAAGTTGATGGTAATTTGTCATGACAGATTCAGAGCTCGGCAGAAAAAAAAAAAGAGAAAAAAAGAGGCAGATGTGTTCCCAGCTTGAGTCGATGGTAACTATGTTTACCCATTCAGGCCGGGTACACATTTTAGTGTATGGGAGGGGCTTACAGTACATGTACAGTATGTAGCAACATATTTGTTTTTGTAGGCTAAATTCTGATTTATGGGTTAAAGAAAGAACAAGAGCATGACCAATAATGTCGGCCGAATCTGTCTGTATGTTTACATGGAACCGTCACAATCTGTTTGGTACCATTTTTTCAGGCTTTCTTTTCACGTGGGAATGTCTCATACAGAAAGGAAAAAAAAAACATATTATCGTGACATATATTTGTTATTATCATCATTGTATTGGAAACATTTGGATCCACTGGTAATTTCAGTTCCAGTTAGTTAAATTTAGAACGGGTACACATTTTGTGTATCATTATTTTATGCTTTAACTATTGAAAAATAGCAGATCTACAAGCTCACAGCGCGGCACCGAGTGCCGCGCTGCGAGCTTGTAGATCTGCTATTTTTTTTAAATTGTGAAAATTAGAATTTTGACCCGATTCTGAAAGTGTCTTTTGAATCCTTCTAAGATTTTTTGAAAAACATATGTTTCTATGTCAGCAATCTGGCCAGCCATCGTCAAAGAAAAGGTCCTTTTCACTTAACTGGAACTGAGTTAGTCTGTTCTTGAGAGACTACTATGTCAGTGGTTCTCAAACCTTTTCATGAGAAGGACCCCCAAAATGATATTTATTTGGCCACGGACCCCCCCATCTCAAAATATTTAGCTCCAGGGACCAGCCAGAAGCAAAATTTGAGTTACAAACGTTCGCTTTGAATATACATATATCCAAAGATTTGCACACATTTTCACGACTTTTTCAAAAATAGCAGATCTACAAGCTCACAGCCGCGCTGTGAGCTTGTAGATCTGCTATTTTTCACTGGTTAAAGCATTCAATAATTTTAGGCCTGAATGGGTTAAAAGTAAACAGAGACGGCGAGGGACAGAGATTATTTACAAGTTATCAATTAATGTTTGACAATCAACTAAATAAATCAGCAGTGTTATTTAGTCAATGTAACAAAACGTTAGCATACTAATGAAATAAGATAAAAAGAAAATCTGAAATCAAGGCTAAAAACTGAAGTCACCATGTAGGCCTATTAAAGAGCAGACATAATAGTAGCACCTCAAACCACTAAATCAAAAATGTTGAAAATGCATATTTTATTTGAACAAAATGGAATGCCTATTAGACATTTAGAAATACGATGCTGAAATGACACTTCTAATGTATGTACTATTCCCACTTGAATCTCCATGTTAAGAAATCCTTAGATTGACGATGACTTTTTTGCACACTACTGTATGATAGAAACTATAGCTGCTTTACTTTGAATTAACGAGAAATATGTATTTCTATGTAATTCTGTTTTGAAAATAAAAGAATTGGAAAAAACTGGCATGGAGTTCTCTGTGGGTTTTTACAGTTGGTTGACCGTGTTGGCCATATAGATCAGCGCTTCCCTTCTTTGTATGTAACTATAGGGTACTGTATGTTTTTTTCTTTTTTTAATTTTCCTGACTATATCTACTGCATAGTACTGTGTTCTATCCGTCTGTCATTCAATGTTATATCAGGTACTTCAATGGTTTCCTGGAAATAAACGTAGTCTTTTCTAGGATTTCTTTTAAAGGGGCACTCCACCACTTTTCAACCAGAGGAGGGTTGTGGGCAGGTCAGAAACCCATCGTCTTGTGACATCATCGATTGCCAATCCAGCTTATAGAAACAGTAGGCTTTCTATTCCTGAAAAGTTGCAATTTTAAAGTGGAAGCCATTGTTCTCGCGATAATAAAAATCTAAATATTTTTTTCAAAAATATTGATTAATTTTTTTGTTGTTGAAAATGATGATGTCACAAGACGATGGATTCTGAACTTCCCACAGCTCTCCTAGGAGACTTGGACTGAGTAGAAAGAAATTGTGATATTTTATCATGAACATTAGTGAGGACCTATTATATGAAGACAGGTTGAAAAGTGGTGAACTACTCCTTTAAGTAGACCTTGTACCAGTGAACTGTGCCGTCATGAAACTGTACCTTTTCCTATGCAAACTTCTAATAAAGTCTTCAATCAATCAATCAATCAATCAATCAATTCACAAACATTGCAGGTCAAGACCTTATTATTATAGCTCTATGGTCAAGACCCAAGAGAGAAATAGACGTTTCCCTGGGACCCAAACAAGTGGAAATAGCAGATCTACAAGCTCATACCACGTTGCTGTGAGCTGGTAGATCGGCTATTTTCACTACTTCTTAAACCGTTTTTTAATAAAAGTTCCTATCCAGTGTTTGGGAACCAGTGATCTGGATTATAGACGGATCCATGACAGGTTCAAAAGATCCGTTCAAGTCCTACAGTTTAGTTTTTAGACCATATAGGGATATCCCTTTGGATCAATGGTTAAGATATTGGACTTTAACATGGGTGGACCGGGTTTGAATCCCGGACATTACATTGGTGCACTACAGATTGGTATGAGTGTAGCAGAGTCCATCACTGCCTCAGCCTGATAGCGTTAAAAGTTTAGTATACCTCCCTTGGTCAATGTGTTTATCCTTTGGGTCAATGATTTAGATATTGGACTTTCATTTGGGAGATCTGGGTTCGAATCTCGGTCTCGGACGTACACACACACACACACACACACACACACACACACACACACACACACACACACACACACACACACACACACACATATATATATATATATATATATATATGTATATATATATATATATGCATGCATGCCCAAGTGTTCAAAGCCTGTCCTTTTTACTGTGAAGCTTTCCTTTGCAAACTGACTTAAAACAGCACAGAAAGCAGGGTAAAGTGGGGAAGTGGTCAAATTCAATGATATCTGTAGGATAAGTATAAGGAGGAAAACTTCTCTATAGCAACCTGATATAGCTCAATGTGTTAAGATGCGGTGTATAAAATCCAGAGGTTGAGGGTTTGAGTCCCATTCTAGACTTTACTGTTTTGCAGGCTGACTGCCAGAAGGACAACTTTATAGGAGCACAGAAAGCTGGGTTAATCATTGTGTTAAGTTGGGACAATAGATCAACCACATGATATAGCCTATATATATAGAATACCGTGTGTAGTGTGAAGGCTACTGGTTCAAATCCAGTCAGCTCCACCTAGTTTGAGAGAGAGTATAGACAGACAGAAATTGAAATCCGAAGGAGAGCTACAACTTTGCAACCTGGTGATAGATAGCTCAACATGTTGAGATGCTGTGTATACTAACTCGCATTCACTCTGTGCAGAGGCTGATACGGTCCCGCCCCCTTTTCAGACCATTTGTAGAAGGTTCTGGTTTTCGGTATGTTTTGCCGCATTTCTATTAAAGCCAATTTGATTCCGGGTAGAGTCCAAATGGAATCAATGGGCCTACAAAGACTCTCCTCAAATTATTGACTTAGGAATGCGACAAAAACTAAAGAATAATTTGAACTCTCAAGTCTCCATGGCCCATGGGGTGGGTAATCAATAGGGAAAAAAAAGTAATTTTGGGGGTGAACTACTCCTAGGGAAAAAGATAAAAAATCCCATTGCAGGGTGCATCTGACGCAACCGAGTATTTCCCAGTGAACCTAAGCGCAACGGTGGGGGCTTGGGAGTGATGTGACGCTGCATGCATGATTTGAGGCATTTTGTTACAAAAATGAGTTTGGCAAAAGTCGACCTGCGGGTGGCGCTATAACAGGCCAATGTGAAGAGTGGCATTTGTTCCTTGACCTAGTGGGAATGTGCGTGCAGAATTTCTCTGTAATCACAAGCTGCGTCATGATTCAAGTCATTAGATTTGATCAAAATGGGCCAATTCTGAAAACTTTGGCCAATTAGAATGGAATAAGAAATATCCATTTCGGGACCCTAGTTAGCTTTTTTGTATTTGGGAAGGAAGTATCCAAGTAGGAGAGAAGGAGGTATGTGTATGTGGTATGTGCCTTGACCACTAGGCCAGCGGGCGCCCCGGCATTTGACCTTTGTGCCCTAAAGAAAAGGACAACACAGAGTTGGACAGGTGAAGCCTACCCTACCTAACACAGTGCTCCAAAGGTTCTTCAAAGCACTTTAACCCTGCAAGGTCCAGCGTTGCTTTTTGGCAATTTTCTTTTAATCATTTAAAAAAAATGTTATAGTTAGTTTTCCTGTTCTTTTTTCATATTAACATCACCATTAAATCCTGTTGTTTAGTATTACAATGCCATTGGCCACGATATTTGCATATAAATACCCCCCACAGGGACTGACATTCACACCTCCCAGAGAAGTTGAAATTCCAGCGTCTGGACGAACAACATCTCACTTTTTAACTGAAGCTATTCCTCACTAAAGTAAAGAGTAAAATGCCTGTAATATATTTTTTCGTGATCATTAGAATGTCTAGAACATGTACATATGTTATTATTGTGAAAAATATCCCCAAAATGCAAATTAGAGCATGATTTATGGCTATAAAACCTTACAAAAACATTATTAATTTTTTAACATTACATTTTCCTGTGATTAGGACTCCTACAACAGCATCAGATTTTTATTTTTTGGCCAGTAGAAATTAATTCGGGTCTTGCAGGGTTAACAGCCTCATTAGCATAATTTATGCGGACCACACCCACACGCATTTCCAAACCATGCACCGCCCCCAATTTTTTTAAGTCGACTAAGCTCCTCCCCTTCATTTACATATGGTCGTCTGCTTTTCTTACGCGCTGGGAAACCTACCTTAACGCCCTCATTAGCATAATGTATGCGAGCATAATGTATGCGCACCACGCCCACACGCATTTCCAAACCACGCCCCGCCCCCAATTTGCATATGTCGACTAAGCTCCTCCCCTTCATTTACATACGGCCGCCTGCATTTTTTACGCGCTGGGAAACGCCACTTAACAGCCTCATTAGCATAATTTATGCGGACCACACCCACACGCATTTCCAAACCATGCACCGCCCCCAATTTTTTTAAGTCGACTAAGCTCCTCCCCTTCATTTACACACGGTCGTCTGCTTTTTTTACGCGCTGGGAAACCTACCTTAACGCCCTCATTAGCATAATGTATGCGCGCATAATGTATGCGCACCACGCCCACACGCATTTCCAAACCACGCCCCGCCCCCAATTTTCATATGTAGACTAAGCTCCTCCCCTTCATTTACATACGGCCGATTGCATTTTTTACGTGCTGGGAAACGCCACTTAACAGCCTCATTAACATAATTAACGCAGACCACGACCTCATTAACATAATTAATGCAGACCACGCCCCCAACCTCATTAACATAATTAACGCAGACCACACCCCTCATTAACATAATTAACGCAGACCACTACTTTTTTTTTGCTCATTAACATAATTAACGCAGACCACGCCCTCATTAACATAATTAATGCAGACCACGCCCCCAACCGCATTAACATAATTAACGCAGACCACGCCCCCAATTTGAATAATTAGGCTAATTAGCTCCGCCCCCTGCATTCGCGTGTAATTAGCAACACGACGCGTGCGTCTAATTTACATAATTAATGCAGACCACGCCCCAACCTCATTTGCATAATTAATGCAGACCACGCCCCCCAATTTGAATAATTAGGCTAATTAGCTCCGCCCCCTGCATTCACGTTTAATTAGCAACAAGACGCGTGCGTCTCATTTACATAATGCATGCAGACCACGCCCCCAACCTCATTTGCATAATTAATGCAGACCACGCCCCCAATTTGAATAATTAGGCTAATTAGCTCCGCCCCCTGCATTCACATGTAATTTGCAACAAGACGCGTGCGTCTAATTTACATAATTAACGCAGACCACTTGTTTTTTTTTGCTCATTAACATAATTAACGCAGACCATGCCCCTAATGAATGCAGACCACGCCCCCAACCTCATTAGCATAATTAATGCAGCCTCATATACATAATAATCAGGCTCGCCGTCCCGCACGCGATTACACCCTCGGGGACCCCCGCTATTTAATTATTTATTTATTTCGAAAGAATGAATGAATGAATGAATGAATGAATGAATGAAAGAAAGAAAGAAAGAAAGAAAGAATTTGCCTAAATTTACGGGGTTCTTAACGAGGAGGCAGTTAATTAATTAATTAATCAATTAAGGAGCATGCACGCACGCACGCACGCACACGCCATTTTATTTAATTAATTAATTGAGGGACGCACGCACGCACGCACGCACGCACGCACGCACGCACGCACGCACGCACACTTTCTTTGTTTATTTATTTATTTATTTATTCATGATTGTGTTCGTTCATTCATTATATATTTATTTATTTATTTATTTAAATACTCTGTTGCTAGTGTCCACAACTTTCCAACATCCCATAATGCATTGCGCAGAAGTTGGATGGAGCTTCCGTGAGCTTGTATTCATGTGGTATTTAATAGCAGTAATACAAGAAGCCAGACAGCGAGTTTGGAGACGGTAGCACGCTGCAAAGCAGAGTTATGGCTCTTTAAAGCCCAGCCGATCGATAGGCAGACGCCTGGGGGGGGGCGGAAATAAATAAATAATTACATAAATAATCAGTCTCGGAAACAGTCGGGAAATAAATAAATAATCAGTCTCGGAAACATAGTCGGGAAATAAGCGATTTGCGTGATTTTAGGGCAAAATCTGTAGGAGTAGTGTCCAAAAATGGGTTTTAAAAAATCGGCCTGAAGGTGGCGCTAAATGGGAAAGATCCATGTTGATGACATGAGTGTAGAGCAAGTGTGTACCGATTTGTGTGATTTTAGGCCAAGATTTGTAGGAGCAGTGTCCAGAATGAGTTTCGTCCTCATGGTGGCGCTAGAAGAGGAGGGCCATGTGAGAATCGTAGTTTGGCAGGCAAGGACTGTGTGTGCCAAATTTGGCACGGATCGGGGCAGCAGTTGCGGAGATATGAGCAGGGCAAAAGTGTGACGGACAGACAGACAGCTGGTCGAAGTTTTGATAGTAACTGCGACCTGACGGTCGCAATCATTCATTTGTCAGCCTCGACAGTTTATATACAAGAATACAGCGACCCAAACAGTTACAGACCTATCTGACACAATGACAACAATCTGTACACAATAGACAACAGTATGCACACACATCACATCTTATGCAACCAAATTACGCACGGTGACGGCGCAGCCGCGCGCGCACGCACACACACACACACACACACACACACACACACACACACACACAATTATTCTGTTGATACAGGCTTTCAGCTGCGCGATAGAGAGGAGAAGTCCAAACAGTTGACCTGTTCAGGCAATAATACTCACAGATGAAGTGTTCCACTTCCAGAATCAGAAAGTATCCGTGATGATGATAATGTCATTGTATAGTTTCCTCGCTGGCGTAATTGTCCAATGTCAACGTCATGATTAATGCCTTTGTTTGCTTGTGCATCGCTGCCTGTCTCATTTGAAAGTGTCTGTGGTATATTTTAGTTGATACAAATTTAAGGTTTTGAAAGTGCGCGGTCCACTGCAGCCATCATCACTACACTTCTCACTAAACGTAAACAAAACAACATTGTCTGTCTGTGAATGCTCTTCCTGTTGTCCTTCACAATAAAGTGTCCCCCTTTACTTCTTCCCAATGCGTGACATTTTACTCAGAAAAATAACAGGAAATAGGTGTAACAGAGGCAGCGCGATGACGGTCAGGCAGATTGACGTTCATTTGGACTGAGACTGACTGTCAGTCGGAGGCTGACGGCCGGGCCCCCGCGGTTCATATATTATATAATTTGCAAAATACCCAGCGTAGCATTTGGGAAGGCACAGCCTACCCTGGCCTTATTAACCCGCCGCCCATGACTTCCCTGTGGAAATAAGCCAAAAACATTACTGGGATCTCCTTTTAGTTGAGCTTGTACCAAATCATGTTTATTACGTATCTATCTATCTTCCTATCAATTCGTCACATGCATTCACATTGCACTGAACGCACGCACGCACGCACGCACGCCCGCCCAGGTCAGCTCAGCAGCTGGCTTTTTTTTTTCCTCTCAGAGCTCCATGCAGACCACCGAGGCCTTGGACGGCACCAAGCCGGACAGCGAGCTCAGGCTGCGGCCGCACAGCGGCCGCTGCCCCCCTCAACCCACTGGAGGTAGGTAGAGGCTGGTGAAATAAAATCAGTAGGTCCCCATCAACAGATGTCGCTGTAGCCAAGGAATTCTCCCCCAGTGAGAATCACTCATCTATATACACTATGTGTGTTCACTAACAGGGTTAAACTGCTCAGTAATCATTGCTATAGAGTGTTTGTTCAGTAACAGTGTTAAATAGCTCTATATTGTGACAGTAATCATTGCTATAGTGTTTGTTTGGCTCCTGTGTTGAAACGATGGTTGCCATGGCTTGTGTTGTGTTCTGGAGCCCTCTAGTGGACCTGTCTATTTATTACATTCACTACATTGATTTAAAGGCAAATCATATGAACAACCCTTCTGACACACCTAAATCTCTTATTCCAATAATATGTTACAGTTGAGCTGGCAGAGTGACCTTTGTGTGTCTCCTTGTACATATTTATTATTAGCTACTGGCACAAAGGATGCACACACACACACACACACACACACACACACACACACACACACACACACACACACACACACACACACACACACACATATACAGTATATATATTTAACATTCCTCATATTTATGAAAAACATACCTTGCTTGCAATAAAAAATATATTCTGATTATCTCCTAGGTGCTGCTGATTATGGAGTTGACGAATGGCATCTGTATTTCGGACCTGGCGAGCTGGTTTTGTGGCAGGAGTTTGCCTGTTATCAAGTAAGTCTCTCCCGCTCTCTCTTGCACTCTCTCTCGCACTCCCTCTGAGTCAGTAAAGATGTATGTAGATGTAGTAAAGATGATTGGGGTAGATTTTTGTTCCCTTTAATTTTAGGCCTAGAATTATTGAATGCTTTAACCAGTGGAAAATAGCAGATATTGCGCTGTGAGCTTGTAGATCTGCTATTTTTGAAAAATCTAGATTTTCTTTTGCAAGTCTTTGAACATATCTATTTAAAAGCGAACATCTGTAACTCAAATATTTGCTTCTGGGTGGTCCCTGGAACAACATATTTTGAGATGAGAGTCTGTGGCCAAATATCTGTAATTTTGGGGGTCCTTGACATGAAAAGGTTTGCGAACCACTGATTTAGAAGAAGGATTTAGAAGTCGTGTCAAAGATCGGGTCAAAGATATTCAAAGACTTGCACACATTTTCACGACTTTTTCAAAAATAGCAGATCTACAAGCTCGCGCTGTGAGCTTGTATATCTGCTATTTTTCACTGGTTAAAGCATTCAATAATTCTAGGCCTTAAATGGGTTAAACCCTCTATAATTGGTCAAAGGGATCTGTAAATAACGTACTTGATAAGTTTCTTTTTTTACTCTTTACCAAATCCCTTTGCCAAAAAATAGTCGATCTATAAGCTCACAAGACGTTGCGGTGTGAGCTTGTAGATCTGATATTTTTTGTTCCGCCCCAGGATGATGGATGTTGGGGATATTTTGATTATCGCGACAATATCGTACATCACAATTTTTTGGGTCACAATAATCTTGATATGAAATGTTCCCATCCCTAGCGTAGCACAGGGTGCACTGGCCTTTTGCGGACCAACATTGAACAAATGTCAAACATTTAAAGGTGTATTCAGTGATAATGAAAGTGGCCCGGGATCATCTTGTCCCTTACTGGCCATACATCGTGGAAATGTTTCGTTTTTTATAGATTTTTTTACACCATTATAATGTTCTCGTTTTGATCATTAGACCCAATCACTGAATATCGGTAGGCCTACGTCTCCAGCTTCAGGATATGTATGCTACTGATTTACTACGAGACTGTGGCATTTTATGAGTTCAGTAGTTTACAATCTAGGCATTTAGCAGACGTTCTTAATTCAGAGCGACTGTGGTTCTCAAAACTTTTATTTTGACCATCATAACTAAACATCATAACATAACTACGGCCATACTCTGATTGGTCGAGGACTGGCTGGCCACCTCTGAAAACCAAATCTAGCTATGCTCGCAACACGGACCATGGTGGAAGTCCTTATAATATAAGGACTTCCACCATATGGTGCTGACCATATTATGGTCAGCACACATTCTAGAGTAGAATGAATGGAAAATTTACCAATTATGCTTTTATTTGAATTAAATACAATCACTGAATATACCTTTAACTTTGAACATGGAAAAAGACTAAACACTAAATGCTGAACATTGAACATTAAGCGTTGTAGTAAGCAATGTTCAAGTGGAAATGACGTAAATCAGGTGTTTATTAATCAGACTCTCTCTCTCTCTCTCTCTCTCTCTCTCTCTCTCTCTCTCTCTCTCTCTCTCTCTCAGGTCTTCTATCGTTCTATAATGCTGAGACCAAACAGCTCCTTCACTCGTTTAAAGCCAAGTTCAACCAGCCTCTCGTTCCAGCCTTCACGGTCACTCAATGCATTTTATTTCCGTTTTATTTTGTTCTGTTTCATTTCATTCAATAACATTCGTAAATGTATAACAATAAATGTATTGTCTTTTTTATTGTAGCAGTAAAAAGAAAGTTGTATTTCGTCGTTGTCGGGTGAAAACCTTGTATGTCCAAAACCGTTCGTTTTGCATTTATCATTTTAAAAGTGATTTAAACTAGTGAAAACAGCCGATCTACAAGCACACAACGCCTCGCAGCGCGAGGCATTGTGTGCTTGTAGATCGGCAGTTTTCACTACTTTTGTGGGCCTTGTATGATAAAGCAGGGCTTTACTTTGCGAAAGAACGTACACATTTGAAACTTGGAGATACGAGGTTTCCACCCCGACAACGACGATTTGTAAATGTATAATTTATTCTCATTTTGGTTTTGTCTTTGTTGCAGGTATGGTTCGGCGGTTTGACATTGTTTACTGGACTTCAGGTTCCCAGCGGGGTGAAAAGCTTACAGAAAACAGAGAACGGACTGACCGGATCCAACAGCAGCCTCAACAGCATGCAGCAGTAGCCCCCCCCCCCCCCCCCCCCCCCCACCCCCCACCCACACCCCCTCCAAAGAAACCCCCTCTCCCTTAAAGGGATCATTCACTTTCAAAAGAACTTTTGGCCATTTCATCGTCTACTCAGGCTTTTGGGAACCCCCCCGGGACAGTTTCTAAGTTGCTCGATTCAGTATTTAGATAGTTGATATTCATTTTATCAGACACACCCCCTTCCTACATTTTAACCATGATAGGTGACTTGAAAACACCCGTCCTTGGTTCTGGTTACTCATACTTCGATCGAAAATCAGGTAAATTACATTCATTGAGTTGATTATGACACGCAAAGTGCTAATATCACAATACATATCCGCAGGAGCTTTAACAATGTAGATGGCTACCGTTTTATTCATATGCAATATTAGCTACATCAAGCCAGCTACTATTCTCCATTGAAAGCAATATTAGCTACTAGCGGGGCGGGGCTACAACGTTTGGGATCTCGTTTTGGCCAATGGGACCGGGCCACATCGAACAAAGTCACGTAACTTTATGGAGCTTCCAAGATTAACTTTCTCTCTCTCGCTCTGGAGGACACAAAAAGCCCCATGGGACTCGTTTTCTTTGTTGTCCGTTGTACTCAATTAATCAACATGACATACACTACAGATTACATATCGGTAACTCACTCCTAACAGCGGCAACATATATCATCTCTGTCGGTTGGAAACCTCATATGTCCAAAAGTGTTACTTTTCTGTATTCAAACCAGCTATTCAAATAGCAAAAGCAGCAGATTGACAAGATCAAAACGCTTCCGAACTTGTAGATCTGCTACTCTTTATGTTTTTTTGTGTGATGCTGTAGTATGATCAAGTAGGGCCTTAACCCATTCAGAACGGGTACACTATATATTGTGTATCATTATTTTATGCTTTAACTATTGAAAAATAGCAGATATACAAGCTCACAGCACGGCACCGAGTGCCGCGCTGCGAGCTTGTAGATCTGCTATTTTTGAAAAATCGTGAATATTGGAATTTTGACCAGATTCTATAAGTGTCTTTTGAATCCTTCTAAGATTTTTTTGAAAAACTTTGTTTTTATGTCAGCAATATGGCCAGCCATCGTCAAAGAAAAGGTCCTTTTCACTTAACTGGAGCTCAGTTGGTCTGTTCTTGAGAGACTACTATGTGGTTCAGTGGTTCTCAAACCTTTTCATGTGAAGGACCCCCAAAATGATATTTATTTGGCCACGGACCCCCATCTCAAAATATCTAGTTCCAGGGACCACCCAGAAGCAAAATTTTAGTTACAAACGTTTGCTTTGAAAATACATATATATTCAAAGATCTGCACACATTTTCACGACTTTTTCAAAAATAGCAGATCTACAAGCTCGCAGCGCGGCACTCGGTGCCGCGCTGTGAGCTTGTATATCTGCTATTTTTCACTGGTTAAAGCATTCAATAATTCTAGGCCTAAATGGGTTAATTTGACCAAAAAACACAACCAATTTGAAACAGGGAGATAAGAAGTTTCTGCCTAGACAAGCAACAACATATTTACAGAAAAAGGAGGGCTGGTGGCGGGTTGCAGGGGATGCCACTCCTTATGTCTGGAAATATTTTGAAATTAGAAAAATATTTTTCCAGTACTGGAAAGGTTTTGGAATTTATCAAGGGTCCTGGAAGGTCCTGGAAAAAATAGCTATGCATTGTCTTTGGTTATTGATTTTGTTAATACCTCTGAAAGGACAAATTAAACATTGGCCAAATTGTAAAATATTAGACAGAAATTGTGAAAATAGCCGATCTACATGCTCACAACGCCTCGCAACGCGAGGCGTTGTGAGCATGTAGATCTGCTATTTTCACAATAGAACAGTGTTATACAAAATTCCTCAACTCTTAGTGCTCGTCAGGGTGGGGGGTCCCCAGTTAAAACATGATTATTTCGAGGGTCACGGCCTGAAAAGGTTGAGAACCACTGGCATACACTACCTGTCTTTGGGCACTGCGCATAGGAGTAAGCGACTCGTTATTGAGCTGAATTATTGTTATATAGTCCTGGAAATTGGGTTAAACATTCTGGAAAAGTTTTGGAAATGAATTGGTAAAAATGTGTGGGAACCCTGGAGCTCGCTGAGGGAGTGTGTTGTTCGACTCAGTGGGGATGAGGATAGAATTCTTGTACTTTGAGGACAGCCATGTCCCAAAAGTGTCTTCTCTCCTTGCGTGTCCAAACCGTTACTTTTCAGGAACGGGAAAAAAAGAATCCACATGATCCAATGTATGTGTTATATTTAGTCACAAGCTACTGTCACTGTCCGGCAGAAACCTTGTATCTCTGAGTTTCAAATTTGTACGTTTTTTTTTCTCGCAAAGTAAAGCCCTGCTTCATCATACAAGACTGTTGCACAAGACTAGTGAAAATAGCAGATCTACAAGCACACTTGTATGCTTGTAGATCGGCTATTTCCACGATCTTAGATCACTTTTAGAACGATTAATACAAAACAAACTGTTTTGGACATACAAGGTTTCCACCCGACAACGATGTCTTCTTAATGCCTTTCATTGGTTAAATATTTACAAAAACCCACCGACAGACTTAACCACGTTCCACCTGTCCCTGTTTTGGGAACAGGGACATGCTGGCCTGCATGGGCCCCTGATTCAGCCCGGGAAAAAGAGTTGGAGAGGCCCTCATTGCGCGCTATAGAGAGAGAGATCTCTCTATAGCGTTGCTGCTACTCGAAGATGTACCATTTCAGATCATGACAAGTGACTTATAGTGATTTATATTTCGTTGTTGTCGGGTGGAAACCTTGTATGTCCAAAACCGTTTGTTGTGTATTTATCATTTTAAAAATGATTTAAACTAGTGAAAACAGCCGATCTACAAGCACACAACGCCTCGCACCGCGAGACGTTGTGTGCTTGTAGATCTGCTGTTTTCACTACTTTTGTGCGACGGCCTTGTATGATTAAGCAGGGCTTTGCTTTGCGAAAAAAAAGTACACATTTGGAACTTGGAGATACGAGGTTTCTGCCCGACAGTGACGATTTACTTTATTTGCCACCCAGCCCCCAAAATGGAACGAAGGACGATTCTTTTTTTTTTTTTTTTTTTTTTTTTTATGTTTTCCTAATGGCCGGCCTCTACCGGCCGGGAATGAATCGGCCATTCGGGAGTTGTCCCGCTTTTCCCAATGGCCAGCACGTCCCTGTTTGGGAATGTCGTTATAGGTGACAATTTTAAACGTTATTTTTTTCAAAATTGTGAAAACAACAGATCTGCAAGCTTGTAAATCGTCTACTTGCACAACTTTTGTTGCGTGACACTGTGAAGAAAACATAACGAGATGAAATATAGAGATGCAAGGTTAACTGTGAGGAGAGAAAGATCTTTAAGCTACAGACTTTAATCCCAAAGAGAAAAACATTCATCTATGTTATTTCTTTTACGTTATTAATTCTTTCATCCTTTAAAGGAGTAGTTCACCCCCAAAAGGACTTTTTTTCTATTGATTAGTCCCGCCATGGAGACTAGAGTTCAATAATATTTCTAGTTTTTTGTCGCGTTCCTAAGACAAAAATGTGATAACAATAAATTTACCCCCATTCGTTCCGGATGGGGACCCGTTTCGAAACGGGTCCCCATCCGGAATCAATGGGGGTAAATTTACTCGAATTCAATTTTTGTCTTAGGAATGTGACAAAAACCCAAAAATATTATTACGGTAACTCTCATCCGTACGCCTCATTGTGTTCTTCCTCGTTTCCCCAGTGTTGTAGTTAGGACGTGTTATTCCTGTGTTGATTTTTGAAGCCTTGTTTTACGTTTCTTTTTTTCCTTTCTCTTTTTTTTTATGGGGGTGGATTGTATGTTTCTGTTTCCCATACAAGTTCATGTGTCGGAGTCCTGTGTTTTCCGGCCGGCATTAGGGGGAAAGGTGTTCTTTGGCTTACTTTCCAAGATTTCCCCCTGTAAAATTTTTCCAGTCGCCACTGCACTGCCACTAGGAAATTAAGGGGGGCGCCAAAGTCAAAACATCATAAAGTTGATGGTAATTTGTCATGACAGATTCAGAGCTCGGCAGAAAAAAAAAAAAGAGAAAAAAAGAGGCAGATGTGTTCCCAGCTTGAGTCGATGGTAACTATGTTTACCCATTCAGGCCGGGTACACATTTTAGTGTATGGGAGGGGCTTACAGTACATGTACAGTATGTAGCAACATATTTGTTTTTGTAGGCTAAATTCTGATTTATGGGTTAAAGAAAGAACAAGAGCATGACCAATAATGTCGGCCGAATCTGTCTGTATGTTTACATGGAACCGTCACAATCTGTTTGGTACCATTTTTTCAGGCTTTCTTTTCACGTGGGAATGTCTCATACAGGAAAAAAAAACATATTATCATGACATATATTTGTTATTATCATCATTTGGATCCACTGGACATTTCAGTTCCAGTTATAGTTAAAGTAAATACTGTAGAGACGACGAGGGACAGAGATTATTTACAAGTTATCAATTAATGTTTGACAATCAACTAAATAAATCAGCAGTGTTATTTAGTCAATGTAACAAAACATTAGGATACTAATGAAATAAGATTAAAAAGAAAATCTGAAATCAAGGCTAAAACTGAAGTCACCATGTAGGCCTATTAAAGAGCAGACATAATAGTAGCACCTCAAACCACTAAATCAAAAATGTTGAAAATGCATATTTTATTTGAACAAAATGGAATGCCATTAGACATTTAGAAATACGATGCTGAAATGACACTTCTAATGTATGTAATATTCCCACTTGAATCTCCATGTTAAGAAATCCTTAGATTGATGATGACTTTTTTGCACACTACTGTATGATAGAAACTATAGCTGCTTTACTTTGAATTAACGAGAAATATGTATTTCTATGTCATTTTGTTTTGAAAATAAAAGAATTGGAAAAATCTGGCATGGAGTTCTCTGTGGGTTTTTACAGTTGGTTGACCGTGTTGGCCATATAGATCAGCGCTTCGACTGCTTCCCTTCTTTGTATCTAACTAGGCTACTGTATGTTTTTTTTTCTTTTTTTAATTTTCCTGACTATATCTACTGCATAGTACTGTGTTCTATCCGTCTGTCATTCAATGTTATATCAGGTACTTCAATGGTTTCCTATGGAAATAAACATAGTCTTTTCTAGGATTTCCTTTAAGTAGACTGTACCAGTGAACTGTGCCGTCATGAAACTGTACCTTTTCCTATGCAAACTTCTAATAAAGTCTTCAATCAATCAATCAATCAATTCACAAACATTTCAGGTCAAGACCCAAGAGAGGGTCCCTGGGACCCAAACAAGTGGAAATAGCAGATCTACAAGCTCATACCACGTTGCTGTGAGCTGGTAGATCGGCTATTTTCACTACTTCTTAAACCTTTTTTTTATGAAAGTTCCTATCCAGTGTTTGGAAACCAGTGATCTGGATTATAGACAGATCCATGACAGGTTCAAAAGATCCGTTCAAGTCCTACAGTTTAGTTTTTAGACCATAGGGATATCCCTTTGGATCAATGGTTAAGATATTGGACTTTAACATGGGTGGACCGGGTTTGAATCCCGGACATTACATGGTGCACTACAGATTGGTATGAGTGTAGCAGAGTCCATCACTGCCTCAGCCTGATAGAGTTAAAAGATACCTCCCTTGGTCAATGTGTTTATCCTTTGGGTCAATGATTTAGATATTGGACTTTCATTTGGGAGATCATCTGGGTTCGAATCTCGGACGTACATGTAAGGCGGCCAACCCTCACATTAACAGCCAGTGTTTAAACTGGTTCAGTTCAGTATCAAGTTCAAGTTCAGAACACCTTAATTCAATAAATCTCAGTACACCATTACTTGTCTGTGTCGTACTTATTACCAAATATTCAAAGAGTGTTGCCGGACAACGCCAGTTGGTTGAAACCAACGAATAAAAGGTTTCTTTGCAAAATAACACAGGTTCGTTTTGTATACTTGAGAGAGCAACCCTTGGGGACTGTAAACCCCGGAGAGAGAACGAGACCAAACAACAGTTTCAGGGGGTTACAGAGGTACATTTAATTATTTATTCCCTTCTTCGCCATGGTACAAATAAAAAGAAAGAATCCTATACTAAAAGCGCCACTGGTTACACGGTCTAAAAAGTGTTGTATCACATAAGAATATAACTTTATTTCTCTTTAATAATAAAACCCAACGTTAAAATACTAATTCTTCCAGGCAGAAACCCGCGATAAAACCCCAGTCAGTTGACAATAAAGTGCCGGTTACTTAGCTACTTGTATTTGGTGACACGCAGCGTGGAAAGCCACAGAGCGAAACGGCACCGTAGCGCCAAGATAGAGTCGCACAACTACTTAGTTACTTTAGCAACAGTGTAATCACTCTGATACGTTAGGGGAGGGTGGGGCCCGTTTTGCAGTGGGGCCAGTTGATATTCTTCATTTAAACCAATAATATATCATATAAAATACTGCCAATCAGTTTTCTGACATCTTTGGACAGCCCCTTCCGGTTCATGACCATTGCAAACGTGTGCCAAGCTGATTTCACTTCATTTTGGGACCAGCTCTCAAGCAAGCAGGTCTTTTCACCAACAGCTTGTCGGCTAATTTTCGTCTAGCACTTTGAATTCAGTTGTCAAACAGTCACAATATACCTCATTTTAATCATCTATCTGTCCTCTATTATGTCATCGACCCCACCTGTTATGATAACAAGCTGCTGCTAATGCTAAATGATTAGCATAGAGGCTAAAGAGACTTCTCTCATCAGCTGGGCAGAGTTTTTGGTGGAATTTGTCTTTTCTTATTTTAATTTGTGTCTAATGCCTGCCAAACACTTTACTGCCACTAGTTAGTCAATAGGCCCATGATATAATGAATTATTAGACTATGCTTATTAGGCTACATGCAGTGTCTCATGTGACATTTCAAATCTCTTAACTATTTATTAAATCATTCTAAGAAAATGAGACAGATAATTAGGCTTTTTGCAAGTATAGGCCTACTTCTTATGAATGGTGAGACGACTGCACAGTGAAGATGGTAAGAGGAAATTAGTTTTGCCCAGAAGTTGCAACAATTGTTGGCTTACCTGACTTCATGGTTAATTACATTAAGAGTAAAACACAAGTAAAAGAAAACATGTCTCTGAACACATAGTTAAAAAATATAATAAATGGTTAACATAACCGTTTTATTTCATTTAGAATAAGCAGAACAATTGGTCCATACAGGGTCACAATCGACCCCGCCAACGGAGTCCATTGTTCCGGTGCACATATTCTTTTTGAAGATAAATTGTGGCTTATAGGTTTGAGATTGAATCAAATAAACACCACCAATAGTTGACAGACATCTCAAAGTTATTAACTTTGCATTTTTGTCTCAATTGAGCAAGTATTTGTTTAGTAATGGAGTAAAATGTAAAAAAGGTCACAACAGACCCCGCCCTCCCCTATACTTAATCTCTCAGCAGAACTCAACAATCCCTTTACTCAATCTTCCCACACTTAATGCTCAGTTACTTTAGCGTTCCCACACTTCATGCTCAGTTACTTTAGCGACAGCGCGACAGTGTAGTTACTCGTACTTAATTACTCAACAGAACTCAATAGTAGGCTACATTTACTCAGTTTCTCCCACACTTCATGCTCAGTTACTTTAGCGACAGCACGACAGTGTAATTCCTCGTACTTAATTACTCAACAGAACTCAATACTAGTACATTTACTCAGTTTCTCCCACACTTCATGCTCAGTTACTTTAGCGACAGCACGACAGTGTAATTCCTCATACTTAATTACTCAACAGAACTCAATAGTGTGTGCCAGCGGCAACGTCATTGTAGTCCTTAGCGGCCATTTCTTGGGTCAAAACACAGGTGTTTCAATTGTTTGATTGCATAGAACTAATGCTATAGTCTAATCAGAACACCTGTGTAAAGCTGGTTGCACACTGCTGCGTTTTTCGTTGCGAAATGCGTTTTTCAGGGCAAGGAGAGAGAGAGAGATAGAGAGAGCAAGGGACCAAGTGGTGCGCGAAACGGGCGGCAGTGTGCAAACGTGACTGACATAACATGAGGTTGATTTTTTTATTTGCGTGCTCCGAAATTCACTCCGGTATTCGGCCCGAAAAACGCAGCAGTGTGCAACCACCTTAAGGCTGTGTTTACCCAAGAAATGGCCGCTCTTAGAACTACATTTGGCACACCCTATAGTGTCAGTGACTCGAGTTCCTCTCACACTTCGTGCTCTGTTACTTTAGCGACAGCACGACAGCGTAACTACTTGTACTCAACCACAGCTCAGCAGGGCGACTCGGGGACCCGACAGCTTCAGTACACGAGCATGGACATCAGGGCACCGAATGCCAGAAGAGTCATCCCTTTTCAAAGTCATACCTTTTTTAAATTAGAGATGTCATCCCAGGGCACGGAATAGTCAACCTAGGGTTGGGAGAAGTCATCCCAGGACCAGAGAAAACCCACCCAGGAGAAAATTGGAAATCTCATCCCCCATTATATGAAATCCCGACCCGAATATTTTCGAGACACAGAGGGGAGACAGAGAGGGGGAGAGAGACACACAGGGAGAGAGAAGTTTAGGCGTTCTCTGTTTGAAAGAGAAAATATTATAACCTCTCTCTCTCCCCTTCTCTCTCCCCTCTCTGTCCGCGCTGGGGGGGGGGGGGGGGGCAGAACGCATTCCCACCTAAACGATTAGATGCTTATTCAACCTAATCATGCAGCTATGAGCTTTTACCTGTGGTCAAAGTGCGTGGAAACTAACCTTGGATTGCCTAAATGTATTTCCTTTCAAGCAGGCAAAAATGATGACAATGATGAGTCTAGGTAGGTAGGATATTCCTCTATAAACGCACCATGCGTTTGGGTGTCTCTCTCTTTCTGCCCAAGTAGCCTCGAGGAAAGCAGCTGCGACCACTTCTCTAACGACCTATTTGTTGACGTGCAGGGGTGTTGCGCAATGAATGTATGTGATGTTGTTGCCTACTGGCAGCAACCTATCAAAGTGGTCAAGCTATGAATGGGGCCATTAGCACTTGCATTCTTGCCTAGTGGTCAGCAGAATATTGGTCTCAAGTACCCTATGGTCATTTTGAAAAATATATGATATATGATATTAAACTGTTTAGGGTGACTTTGTTAAACAAAGAAAACGTCCAAGTTTAAGGTACAACACAGGTATTGTGTGTGTGTGTGTGTGTGTGTGTGTGTGTGTGTGTGTGTGTGTGTGTGTGTGTGTGTGAGAGAGAGAGAGAGAGAAGTCATATCCGCTTTGAGTGTGTGATGCGTATAGATCAGCTATTTTCAAATAAGGCTTTGGCTGTAAATGAGTCACAGCAATGAAAGATGGGGAGAGAGAGAGGTTATAATATTTTCTCTGAAAGATGGGGAGAGAGAGAGGTTATAATATTTTCTCTTTCAAACAGAGAACGCCTAAACTTCTCTCTCCCTCTCAGTCTCCCCTCTGTGTCTCACACAGCTGCTGCGTGCTGGGAGAAAATATTCGGGTTGGGATTTCATACCCTAGTCAAAAAATCCTATAGGATCTTCGAAATTTCCAATATAATCCTATAGGATTTTGAAAATCCTATAGGATCTTATTGGTTTTTCACAAATTTCCAATACAGTCCTATAGGATTCTATCGGTACTTTAGAAAATCCAATAGGATTTTGCAAAGTTCCAATAGGATCCTATTGGGTTATATCTAACTCTGTAAAGTCCAATAGGATTCTATTGGAACTTTGCAAAATCCAATTGGATTTTGTAAAGTTCCAATAGGATCCTATTGGGTTATATCTAACTTTGGAAATCCAATAGGATTTTTCAAAGTTCCAATAGGATTTTATTGGAACTGTAGGATTTCTGATAGAAAAGTCCTTTAGAAAATCCCATTAAGAATCCTATAAGAATCCTTTACAGTTTTGGAACAGATCCTATTGGATATTTTCTTATAGGATTATCCTATAAGAAAAAAATCCAATAGGATAGAAAAATCCTTTAGAAAATCCCATTAAGAATCCTATAAGAATCCTTTACAGTTTTGGAACAGATCCTATTGGATATTTTCTTATAGGATAATAATCCTATAAGAAAAAATCCAATAGGATTTGTGTAGGGGAAATCCTATTGGATCCTATAAAATGTCAAATAGGACCAAAAACCAATCCTTACTAACAGGAGCTGTGGCGCAGAGGATCAGGGCAGGATTCAAGCACGGGAGGTCGTAAGTTCGAATCTCACTCAAGATGTCAATGATACTGTCAAATCTAATACTGTATGTCTTAACACTGATAGCCTGATAAATCAGTCAGCACAACACCACCCCCTGCTGGTAGGTGGCAACCAGGCAAGGCACCTTTCCTATAAGAAAATATCCAATAGGATCTGTTCCAAAACTGTAAAGGATTCTTATAGGATTCTTAATGGGATTTTCTAAAGGATTTTATAATACTATAAGAAGATATCCTATAGGATTTTCTAAAGGATTTTTCTATCGGAATCCTAAAGGATTTTCTATAGGATTTTTCTATCGGAATCCTAAAGGATTTTTTGACTAGGGTATAATGGGGGATGAGATTTCCAATTTTCGTGATTTTCATGAGGTCGGGGATTCCCTATACTGGGGTTGACACTTCCAATTTTTTAGGTCGTGATTTCCTAGAATGGGGGTCGACACTTCCCGAGTGACTTTTCCGCGACTAAGGTCGACTTGAAAAGAGGTCGTCTTATCTGGCTACCCAGGGCACCAGGTACGTCTCTCACACGTGACACATCTACTCCAGCGGACCTGAAAGCACAGGAGGAAACCGCCAGATGACTGCTCCTTACAGCGAAGTTCTTTATGCATTCGATGCGGACACCCACAGCTGGTCCAAACACAGGGTGTCAGGGACTGTTCCAGGGGGGAGGGAGCACCACTCGGCCTGTGTCTTGGGTAAGGTCATGTATGTCCATGGAGGATACACACGTTATAAATGGACTAATGAGACCTACAGGTTGGACACCTCCACAATGGTCTGGTCTTTGATGAACAACGGAGTCACTCCCCCACCTCCTTCATCAAAGCACTCTGCCACCATGATCGGGACAAAGATGTTTGTAATTGGGGGCTCTCATGGCTACAACTTCAGAGTGTTTGACACTGAGACCAACTGCTGGCTGAACGCATCACATGCAAAGATTTGTACAGGAAGAGGTTTATGGTTTCATTCAGCCTTTGCATACAATGGAGAGCTGTACATAATCATTTCTGGAGATTTGGAAAGTTTTGTACACTTTGAAACAACTGACCTCTGGAAATTCAACCCGGGGACCTTTTCTTGGACAAAGGTTGAGCCCAAGGGGAAAGAACTGCGTTGTGTCTCTTGGAGGTGCTGTTTCAGAGTGGGAGATCGCATCTTCCTCAATGGGCTATCCAAAAGAAGATATAAAGGAGACGAGCAAGACCAACCCGAACTGCAAATCCTAGACTTGAGTCCCAGTCTGAAGACATTAAGCAAGCTAGCAGTTATTCAGTACAGACTGGAGCAGTCGGAACTCCCGCACGACATCAGGTGGGAACTGAGACGTGACCAGAATATATTTTGTCCATACAATTGATTGATTGATTTTTTTCCCCCCCTTTTTTTGAAGTTTAATAAAGAGGTGGAGAGACGGATACTCTTGTGACTGAACAAACACTATTTAGTTTTGTTTTAACCAACACATATCACTTAGTCTTGCCTGTGTCTATTGCGTTGGATGCATGGACTGATTATGGGGCCCCAATGGGGTCAGTGCCCAGGGGCCCTTGACTACCAGATGCCCCTATAGGGCACAAGGCCCTTCAACAATTTACGTAGTTGTAAACCAGGACCTTGCCCGGTGGGTGTGCACAGTATGAGGGATTGAATGAAGCAGGCTAATGTTGGAGAACCCAGACGTAGAAGTGATGTCAGTCATCTCCAAAGATAGACGGCGGACAGACAGACATTCTGTAAATGAATAGTTAGATATAAATGTAAAGCATTTTTTTTAATTAAATCTATATTTAAATGTGGGTCAAATGTGTCCACCCACTTTTTTTTAGTTTTTATTCTTTTGCATCTCAGGGTTGTCCTTGGAAGGGCCCTCGAGTGGAGTCTAAAGTCAACTTGATCTTCCGTACATCTTCCTGTTGTACGGAAGATGGCTTGTTGTACGGAAGATGTTGTACGGAAGACACCAGGGTGAAATGTTTATCTACATAATTGATCTGGTTGGTTGCTGAGGGTTGCTTCATCCCCAAGGAAGAAAACTCTACAGGGATTAAGCAATTCCGCACCATCTCACTGCTAAATGTGGAAGCTAAGATCTTCCTGGGGATTCTGGCGAAGAGGTTGACCACCTTTATGTTGGACAATGGGTACATTGACACTTCAGTTCAAAAAGGTGGCATGCCAGGTGTATCTGGCTGTCTGGAACACACCAGCGTAATCTCCAAGATCATCGAGGATGCAAAGAGGAACAACGGTGACCTGGCAGTCCTGTGGCTTGATCTAACGAATGCCTATGGAACGATACCCCACAAGCTAGTGGAGCTGACTCTGAAGACCTACCACATCCCAGAGCGATTCCAGAAGCTCTTGCAGCACTACTTCGACAGATTCAACATGCGTTTCACCTGCGGAGAATTCACCACTAACTGGCAGAGGCTAGAGGTGGGCATTGTCACTGGCTGCACAATTTCAGTGATCCTGTTTTCCGCAGCGATGAACCTTCTTGTCAAGTCAGCAGAGAAGTTGCGTCGAGGTGCAGTACTTGCAAGTGGCATCCAGATGCTGCCCATTAGAGCGTTCATGGACGACCTCACGATCACAGCAAAATCAGTGCCAGAAGGAAGATGGATTTTGGACGACTTGATTGAGCTCACAAATTGGGCAAGGATGGAGTTCAAACCGGCAAAATCCAGAAGCCTAGTTCTGAAAAAAGGGCGTATCCAGGAACGGTTTCGCTTCAAGATTGGAGAGAACATCATCCCAACGGTCCAAGAACAACCTGTGAAGTGCCTGGGGAAGTGGTATAGAGCAGACCTCAACGACAGGCAGAGTGTGAAGGAGATGCTTAGCCAAGCAGAAACCTGGATGACATCTCTGGACAAGAGTGGACTGCCGGCAAGTATAAGGCCTGGGGTTACCAACATGGGGTTCTCCCCAGACTGCTCTGGCCACTCCTGGTTTACGAGGTACCTGTCTCCACAGTTGAGGCGCTGGAGAGGAAGCTGAACACCTACTTGAGGAGATGGTTGGGCGTCCCAAGAAGCTTCTGCTCCATTGGCCTGTACAGCACAGGCAGCAAGCTACAACTACCAATAACATCAGTGGTGGAGGAGTACAAGGCGACAAAAACACGCCAGGCCATGATGCTACGAGACAGCAAAGATGAGAGAGTGCGTCAGGCAGGCATCGTTGTCAGAACAGGCCGAAAGTGGTCAGCCAACAGAGCACTTAAAGAGGCGGAGGATCGACTGCATCATGCTGACATCGTTGGGTCAGTAGCCCAGGGAAGGCTGGGTCTGGGTTGCTCCACCAGAACAAGCTGGAACAAAGCTGACCCAAAAGAGCGGCGAGGCTTGGTGCAGAGGGAGGTCCGGAAGGCCGAGGAGGAAAGCCGGCATGTCAAAGCTGTGGCCATGAACAAACAAGGCAGCTGGACTAGATGGGAGAGTGTGAGGGAGAGAGCCCTAACCTGGCAGGACATCTGGAGCATGGAAGGCCACCGGATCAAGTTCCTGTTGTGTTCTACATATGATGTCCTGCCTACTCCATCAAACCTCCATACTTGGGGACTGGTAGAGAGCCCAAGCTGCATGCTCTGCGGAAAGATAGCTAACCTCGAGCATGTCCTCTCCTCATGTCACTCAAGCCTAGCAGACGGCAAGTTCCGGTGGTGACATGACCAGATCCTTGCACAATTGGCAGATGGTGTTGAGCAGGCGAGGAAAAGGACAAGACAGCTCTCTAATGGGCCTCGCTTCATCCATTTTGTCAGGTCAGGCGAAAGCGCTGCAGCAGGAGGGAGGAGCAAAGGGGTCCTGGCCACAGCAAGCGACTGGGAGATGCGGGCTGACCTGAAAAAGCAGCTCAAATTCCCAGAGGAGATAGCCCACACTAGCCTGAGACCAGATATTGTATTGTGGTCTAAAGGTACCAAACAGGTGGTGCTCATGGAGCTGACAGTACCCTGGGAAGAGAGGATAGAGGAGGCATACGAGCGCAAGCATCAAGCCCTCATCCTCGAGAGCCAGCAAAATGGATGGAAGGCCTGGAACTTGCCGGTGGAGGTGGGCTGCAGAGGCTTCGCTGGCCGGTCGCTCTGGAGAGCCCTCGGACTGCTGGGGATCGAAGGGCTGGCTAGGAAGCGGCTGGTAGCAAACACCACTAAACGGGCAGAAGAAGCATCACGCTGGATCTGGATACAAAGAGAGGTGCGGTGGCAGAGCCGACCTACTGAAAGACGTAAGACATAGAGTTGGGTGGTGTTCAGTGGGGGTAGAGCCCCTCCGAGGTGTCATGGGCTTAAATCAACGAAACATCGGTGAAGGGGGGTGCCCATTTGATAACCTGCTGAAGCCACCCAACTCCTGTCTAGTTGTGGTATGCGGTCAAGCTTAGTCTTGGCTCAGGGAGGAGGACGCCCCTGCCATGCAGAGTCCCGTCGGTGCCTTGAGGGAAGGAGAGATGGAGAGAGCGATGCCACTGGCTCACAGATGGTGCAGGAGCGAGTACCTGTAAAGGTGAGCCAGTTGCGATACCCTTATCGTATTTTGCATATCGCCTGCGGCTCATGGCACAACCCTGAAACAGTGGTAAATCAGCCAACAACCCACTCCCTCTCATGGTAAATGGCTTACTTCCCAAACATTTTAGCCCGAGACCCAGAAGAGAAACTAGAAGCAGTGCTCTTCCGAGCACAGGTCTCCACCTGGCTTAGTTAAATAAATAAAGACATGTCTGGTTAATTGTGACATTTGTTGTTCTGACATCAGTGTCTAGAGTGAAAGCCTACTAAGCAAAACGTTTCAGGTTCAAGTCTCACTTAGGGACATACCACAGATCACAAAATGCTGAAATAAAAATACTGTTAAAATACAGTACTTGATGTATGCTGTAACTGTTCCCATGAAGCCAGACGTTTCTTCTCCAATTTCACTATATATCTTTTATAAATTAATGTCCTAGCCTACTTTATCATACAACAGTGTCACACAAAAGCATGGAAAGTAGCAGATACAGAAGCTTGAAACGTGGTGCGAAGCAACACATTTTGAGCTTGTAGATCTGCTGCTTTTGCCATTTATTAACTGAGAACCAATGTCAATACTATCAATCTATCACTAACAATCTGTCAATTACACAATCATGTCTACAAGCTTTTTTTTTTATATTTAAAGACAAATTAAAAAATGTTCTTTCTTTTTTAAATAAATATATATACATTTTTTTTCCCTCCAACCTTTTCTTCTTTTTTTCTCCAACAATTTAGGGGACCTCATTCAGTATCCCCATTAGACCATCTCTCACTGAGCAATTCACCCTTTGTCAAGTCCCGCCCGCTGTCCCGCACCTCTTCACACCCATTGGTTGCTGTGTCTTGGTGGGACATTCGGTGGGACACTCCATCCACTACCATTTTAATTCAGTTGCTTTGTATTGTCATTCTGTGTGTTCAATTCTAATTTCAAACTTGGCTTCATAAAATGGAGCTGCTCAGTGGCAGTATAGTGACTCAGCATGTTTTTATTTCTCCCAAAATTATGTTTTAGCAAATTCAACATAAAAAAGGCGGAACCAGGGTGGGACACGGCAGATAGAGCCTGCTGGTTGGTCAGTCAGGGACCAACCAGAAGGCTAACCTTGAAAATATTAAAGTAGGCCTATACCACAATGTAGGAGGACTGAGATTTTAACCTTGAAAATACAAATACTCATGTGGTGCTACAACAGGCCAATTCGTGTTTCAACCTATAATTCCACTGATCAGTGTAACATTTTGTATGGGCACTCTCTCCACACGCCAAGGAAAAAGCTTTGCCCTGCATTTTTCAAGTATCCCTCACTGCAGAGGCTTCTCACATGTTTCACATCTGCCTTTTATAGCACCACCAGGTGGCTGTACTTATGTAAAACACATTATTTGATATTACTCCTTCAGAATCTATAAATCAAGCAAATCAGTACACAGTATCTCTATAGTGATGTGCTCAAGACGGATTTGTCTGATATTTCATATTCTATCCTGATTGCCTAACATTGGATTCCAAAGATTGCAGGATTGGTCCGTTCCGTTTAGAGGAAAATGTCTCAAATCATAAACACAGCCTGCGATTTGTGTGAAATTGTGCATGCACATTCCTAGGTCAAGGAACAAATGCCACCGTTTTCACATGGCAGGTCGACTTTTGCTTAACACATTTTTTGGAATCATGCATGCAATGAAACGCCCAAGAACAAACACATGGCACCCTTTTCACACTGGCCTATTATAGTGCTACCAGGAGGCCACAATAACCTGACCTGGTGGAGACCTGTGCTCGGAAGAGCTCTGCTTCTAGTTAACTTTGAAATCATTTGTAGGTTTTGAAATATTTAACTTTAAGCGCCCTATGCATTGTCAATGGGAAAAAATACAAACTTTGGCAGGCAGTACAACGAGAAACTCCATCCAAACTTTAAAATATGCATCTCACTGTGGATCTTTGCCTGAACACAAATCTTTGAAATGATTTAGTTTTAGAAATATACTCCTTTAAAAGTTCAGCGCTTTTTATCCATTTTATTTTATACTACCGAGTGCAGACCAGTGGTTCCCACAAAGAGGCCAAAGAGGTTTGATGTTTCCCCACAAACTAGTGAAAATAGATGATCTACACGGTCACAACACTTCGATCTGCTATTTTCACTACTACTTAAAAGTGTGTAGATAATTAATATGCTTGTAGCAATAGCATCCTCATTTGCATCTTTAGAAATAAATGTTTCCAAGCAATCAATCAACGACTCAACCAACCAGCCTTTATTTAAAACTCAACGTTTATTAATTCAACCACCACTTTTATTTATTTGTACATTTGGTAAAACGGACTCACCATTTATTCATTTTAAAATTGCGTTAAAATTAGCAAAACAGGGAAAAAAATGTGATACTTTTTGTTATTCCTTTTTTTTTTTGGCAAAAAACAAAAACAGAAAAACCAAGTCAGTTCCTTTTTTTTTCCTAATCTCATGCAACGGCGTGTCCAGAGTCCTTTTGACCGGGGTGGCCCAAGTGAGGCACTGACTTATGTATGCAGGGTGGAATGAAGTACGAGTGCATGTGCATACGGAGGCGCACGGACATAAGCGGACACATGCGTCGCATTATCACAATTTCCTTGTCTCCACGACCCATTTCTACTTTAATTACTAACATTACAGTGTCTTACATTCCTGTGTTTCAAGTTTCAAGTTCGTAAATATGCTCTGAATCAGGTTTCATAGTGCGCCGATTTCAGAGAGCTCTGGTGTTGACGTTATGGAGTGTTCCGTCGTGTCAATTTTACGAACAGTCAAGTCGATTACTCGACGATGCCATTTTCCATCTTTTGAAATTCATTCAAAATGAACGTAAAGTCATTCCATCTACACACATAATTACAACCTGTTACACGTACTGCATTGTAGATTAGCATGTTTGAAACTCTAGTCTAGACGACCAAAGCCACAACCATCACATTTTTTGCAACAATTTCATCCGTCACTGTTCTCACAAAATGTTCAGACGCACGTCGTGACAACTGGCTTTTTTCACTCAAGAGTGGTCATTGTGTGCTGCTCCAGAGGAGCGCAACTGTCCAGATTCCAGGGGTGGCCACCCCTCGGACACACCACTGCTCTTATGTGCTTGGTGAATTTCGACAGTGATCGAGAGAGACAGACAGAGAGAGACAAAGTGTGTAACGAGTGTTTACGGAAGAATTCCGAAACTTTTATACGAGCAATAAGTTATTTTTTTTTTACAAGTGATTATTTTTAATTCTACGTTAATGTCGTTTTTTTTTTCTTCTTCTCCTGCAATTGTTAGCTTTAGCCTAGCATAGCGTGCGTTCAATACGACTTTTCGGGTCTACCATATGAATACTTTCAGGATATATCAAAAACAAAACGCTAAAGTTCTGCCCCTCCTCCGCAAAATGGCAGTAACCACTTCCTGCTTCGTCTTTAAGAAAAAAAAAGATTGTGGGATTTCACCTCAAATTCAGAACAATTCATGCCCGAAAATGAGACTCCATATTCGTACTTAGGATAATTATTTTTTCTCGGGTGGTTACTGCTCTTTGGCCTTGACGAGGGGGTGGTGGGGGTAGCTACTATTCCTACTGTTGCTGTTGAACTCTGGGTAAATTACAGAAGAGGGTGTTTTTAAGCTGAAAACCTTTTTTTTTACAGACGTTAGACAAATTTTGGCTTCATTAAGAGAGACAGTAAAGTGACTGAAAACAAGGCAGCGGATACGATCGACCGTTTAGGCGGAAGGATTTCATCGACAAACAATGACTAGTCTAGAGTGATGTGCACAGGGGCGTCACACCAAATTCTGGGCCCTGGGTACAAGGATTCACTGCGGGCCCCCCATGAATGTTAACTATTGAAAAAAAGCAGATATACGAGTGCCGCGCTGTGAGCTTGTAGATCTGCTATTTTTGAAAAATCGTGAAAATGTGTGCCAAGAAACCTATGTTTCCATGTCAGTGATGCTCAAACTTTTTCATGTGAAGGACCCCCCATCTCAAAATATTTAGTTCCAGGGACCCCCCAGAAGCAACATTTTAGTAACAAATGTTCACTTAAGATTTGCGCCCATTTTCACGACTTTTCAAAAATAGCAGATCTACAAGCTCGCAGCGCGCTGTGAGCTTGTATATCTGCTATATTTCAATAGCTAAAGTTACTAGGGCCCCTCCACCTTGGGCCCTGGTAACTCAGTCCCACTTTCCTACCCCTTGTGACGCCCCTGGATGTGCAACTCAAGTGGGATCTAAGCTAGCAAGTACATAAGATTTTTAGGATTGTTCCAATAACACTACGAATTAATGCCGAGAAAACAGGAAACGCCGGACTAAGTCGGAAAATAAATTAATGTCGGAATATTGGCCACTCCAAAAGCGAAATCCTTCCCCCGCCATGCGGCATAATATTTCTTCTTTTCTTCATATCTATTTACACGAGACGTTAAGATGCAGCGCTGAACTAGCTGGCCCGTGCCCATGGTGACGCGTGTTCCAAAAAACTACGCGAAACAAAAACAAAAAAAGACACACGTTTCAGCCTGGGTTTCTTGGGGTCTTCTTACGAAGAAAAAGAAGAGGAGAAAGACAGTGAGAGACTGCTGTTGGGGGTGGGGTGGGGGGGGGGGGGGGTTCTAACCTTTTGGGAGGCCACATGCAGAAAAGGGGAGGTGGGGCTTTATATATATATATATATATAATATACACATACATACACACGCACGCACACACACACACGCACGCACGCACACACACACACACACACACACACACACACAGGACCCCCGTTGCAGAAAGTGAGCTCAGAGAGGGAGTGAGAGAGATGGGGGACAGAGAGGGAGGAGTAGTGGGAGAGTTGTGGTTTTAAATAAGTTCAATGTCTGTACAGCAAACGATTCCCATGTTCGGGTCCGCATAAATATTGCTCGCTTTTTTTTTTTTTTTCTTGCTTTTTTCTTCCTTTTTTACATGGATGAGGAACTCCATTCCTGTCCAAAAGTTCCTCCCTCGGCCCAAATTCATCCCCCTCCCGGCAAGGCATTGATTGGCTGCCCGTTTTATGCATATTCACACGTCAAACAGTTCCGTCTTCCGGGGAGGGGTCCGATGAAAGTAACGGGAAACAAAATCCCAACATGAGCACAATGGAAGGTCTTCTGTGTTTTGACGATAATTAATAACCGACGATATTCCATCTTAGTGTTGTTTTTAAAATAGAATAACAATGAGGAGGAGGAGGAGTGAGATGACAGGTCGTTAGGGAACGCCCTTTGGCGGACGGAGCGTCAATAAAACCTAAATAAATAATGGAATCCTCTCACTGCAAAGCTTCCCCTCTCCTACAAACCTCCTCTCTCTCTCCCCGTGACTCAAACCGACGTCACGATGTACGAGCCGCTCTCCCCTCCCGCCACCGTCTCCGCTCCGCCGCCCCCTCCTCCCTTGTCTCCTCCGCCGCCGCTTCCCCCCTTCTCGCCCGCGTCCCGCTTCTTACCGCCGCCCACGTTGATGGGCGTGGGGATCTGCGAGGGGCGACCGCCGGCGCTCTGCGGGAGGCCGTCGCCTCCCGCCGCCGCCGCTGCTGCTGCTGCTGTGGCGGCGGCGGAGGCGGCTCCGCCCCTCCGGGGGCTCGGCGTGTAGTTGAAGGGGCTCACCCGCGCGGCCAGGAGGGTCTGAGCGCCGGGAGGGTTGGAGCGCTGCTGCTGCTGCTGCTGCTGCGTCTGTGGCTGCGGATCCGAGACGATGCAGGGGTTGCTCCGCGCCAGCCGGCGCCGCTCCGACAGCACGTGGTTGAGGTTGGTCTCCGAGGAGGAGGACGAGACGCCGTCGATGACCGGCGGGGCGTTGCCCGCGGCGCCGGCCCCCCCGCCCGGGGTGGAGCGCGGCTTGTTGACGGGGCAGTCCTCGATGCGGACCCACACGTCCTCCTGGTTGGACGAGGACGTGTCCATGGGCGACGGCGACGAGGAGGCGGCGGCGTGGGTGACGGTCCGCGTCCGCCGCCGCCACGTGCCCTTCCGCTGCTTCTTGCGCTCCTCCTCCTCCTCGCTCCGCACACCGCGCTCGCTCGACTCGCTGGACGCCGACAGGATGGACGAGGCGCTGCCGGCGCGCTTCCACGTGCCCACGCGGGGGAGCGAGGACGTGGTGGAGGACGGGTTGTGGCCGGCGCCGGCGGCACTTCCTCCTCCTCCTCCTCCCCCCCTGCCTCGTCCCTCCCTCTTCCAGGTTCCCGCCAGGGGCCGCGGGCGGGGGGAGGGGCTCTCCGAGTGCGAGCGGCTGGGATCGTCTCCCCCGCCGCCGCCGCCTCCCCTCCTGCTGGCCGGTTTCTCCTGACCGGACGCCGCGGACGACGAGGGCTTGGCCCCCGGGAGCGGCGGCTGCTGCTGATTGGACGAGGAGGAGACGGGGGACATGTCGGGGAGGGAGGGGCTGGAGGAGAGCGACTCCACGGAGGCCGACTCCTCCAGCTTCCTCTTCAGCGTGGGGCTGGGCGCCTCCTTGATGAAGGTGGACTGGCGTACCAGGCCGGGCGGTTTGTCCGAGCGCTCCGAGGAAGACGCAGCGCCCGAGGAGCCGGCGGAGGACGACTTCCTGGGCCCTCCGGAGGCGGCGGCGCCTCCTCCTCCCAGAGCCTTGGAGGAGGACTCGCTGCGCGGGATCCCGCTGCAGGAGGAGTTGGAGGAGGAGGTGGTGGTGATGGAGGGGGAGGAGGTCTGGCGGGCGGGGGAGACGCGGGGCCCGGAGGAGGAAGAGGAGGACAGGGCCTTGACGGAGGAGGAGGCCGCCCCCGGGGAGGCGGTGCGGGGGAGGTGGGAGGAGGAGAGCTTGGAGGCCGGGGAGGAGGTGGAGGTGGGCGGGGTCAGGAGGCTGTGGTTCCTCCCCGGGGAGGCCGAGGAAGAGGAGGCAGGTCGGAGCCCGGCCTTGCCGGGTCCGGGTCCGGGCATGGGCTTCACGGCGCGCAGGGCGTTCTGATTGGTCGGGGCGCCACCACCGGAGGAGGAGAGAGCGGGAGGCGCCTGCTTGACGGGGAGCTTCTTCTGGACCGGGGAGGTGCTGGGCGAGGAGCTCCGGCCTCCTCCTGCTCCGCCGATGCCGCCGGGGAGGTGGACGTTGCTCCGGCCGCGCGGCCCCAGCAGGGAGGGAGGAGCGGCGGCGGCGGGATCCCGGGGCCGGCCGGTGATCAGGCTCCGGTAGACCTTCTTCCCTCCCTTCACGGCCGCCGCGGCGGCTTCCTTCTCCTCGGCGCGCCGGGCCTCCAGGGAGCTCCGCTCCCCCGGTTTCAGGATGCGGGGGCCTCCTCCCGCCGACGCCGGACCTCCAGGAACAACGGAGGCAACGCCAGCCGCGCTTCCCGTGTTAGGAGGAGCGGCGGGACTTGGCGCGGGCAAAGACGAGGGCAGCAGCGGCGGCTTGGAGGACTTCTCCTGTTTGTTGTTGTTGCCGTTGGCCATGGCGGAGGAGGGCAGGTGGAAGGGAGAGCCGATGGAGGAGCGCAGGGAGAGCACCGAGTCGGAGTCCTCGTCGGAGGAGGAGACGGAGTCGGTGAAGGAGCGGTGGGACAGGCTGCGGGGCTGCGCCGTGGCCGCCTGGTGCAGGCTGCACACCACGGAGTTGGCCCCCTCCTGGATGGCCTTCCAGTCCAACGCCTCCTCACCCTCCTCGTCCTCGTCCTCACGCACCTGGGGAGTGGGGATGCAAATTATCGATTCGTTCATTTAACTATAAAGATTTGCACAAATGTTCAAAATTTTTTTTAAATAGCAGATATACGAGCTGGCATGTGAGCTTGTATATCTGCTATTTT
Organism: Nannobrachium achirus; assembly: GCF_963921795.1. Taxonomy (NCBI): domain Eukaryota; kingdom Metazoa; phylum Chordata; class Actinopteri; order Myctophiformes; family Myctophidae; genus Nannobrachium; species Nannobrachium achirus. The sequence continues at coordinate 53,418,875 of NC_137822.1, read as the reverse complement.
TTTATTTAAGCCTGAAAAGTAGGCCTAAAAATTACTTCTAAATCCAAGCGGCTTTCCGAAAAACACATGTTTCTCAGTCAGTGGTTCTCAAACTTGAACTTTCATGTCAAGGACCCCATCTGAAAATATTTAGTTCCGGGGACCAGGAGAAAGACGCACATATCTGCTATTTTTTAATAGTTAAAGCACGAAATAATAAATAATGGTTAAAGTGGTGACACAGATATGCATACCCGCCCGGTCTAAATGGGTTAATTAATTAATTGAAAGTTGATAACCTTATTAACCGATTAATTGATAAGCAGCGCTTTTTTAGGACCAAAAGGAAAATCCTTGTCCAAGACCAAAAATGAGTGCTGAAATATAATTGCCTTGATGTATATAATAATTTAGTGCCACGGTATGTTATAGATTTTTTCTTATTTCGGAGGCTCGGAGTAAAAGTAATCTGAGTGAATGTAATCTGAGTACTTTCTTTCACTCAGAACAGAAAAAATTAAAAAATCAGTTATTTTGTAACGGCCGGTAGAGAAGGGCTTGTTTTAAACATGAACGTGACCTGGAGTTAGATTACGCGATAAATCCACATTTGTGAATCTCATAACACTGGCCTGTATTGGGAAACCGTATTTCCTGATCACGTTATCTCCCGTTGCATTCTGGGAATTGGAGTGTTTCCCTTCAGCCTCCAATAATTTCTAAACGGCTATTAATCCATTTTAGATGAACCGTCAACCTCCCTACCTCCAGGTGCTCCTGGGTCTCCTCCTCCTGAGGCGCGTCTTCCTCCTCCTCCGCCGTCTGCGTCTCCTCGTCGCCTTCCTCCTCCGCCGCCTCCTCTTCCTCCTCTTCAGCCGCACGGAGGACCTCCTCCTCCTCGGGCTGCTCCTCCTCCTCCGCCTCACCGCCGTCGTCCCCGAGAGCTCGCTGGGCCTCCTTCTCCGCGTCCTCCTCCTTACCCGAGCCTCCGGGAGCGCCCCGGGGGGCCGAGGCGCTCTCGGAGGCACGGGTAAGGGCGTGGTTGTTGGACGGCGCCGCCGCCGCCTTGCTGTTGGTCTTCTTCTTCTTCTTGGGCATGGCCGAGGAGATGCACTCCTGCAGCAGGTCGTCCTCGGAGTCCACCACGCTCAGCGACGACAGCGAGGAGTTGCGCGAGAAGCAGACGGGCGTGTCCTCCACGTGGAAGGCCCGCGGGGCGTACGCCGAGGAGGGAGGCGGAGCCTGGCCCTCCGTCGTCTGGCAGGAGGAGGAGGCGGGGGGAGCAGGAGCAGGGGGAGGAGCCAGGGCGGAAGGAGGCGGGGAAGGAGGCGATCGGGGAGAGGAGGGGGAGGCTCGGTCCGCCTCCCTTGCCGTCGGCCCGCTGGGCCCGGGCGATGCCTCCTTCAAATCAAAAAACAAAACCAAACGTCACGATTATGACATTTTACATGGCGATTAATTGTCACTCAAATAATTGCGATTAACGATTTAATTGTGGGCTCGCCTGTAAGGCACACTTTAGATAGTCATTATTTGAGTCAGTCAGTCAGACAGTTCTCCTCAAAACTACTTCGGTTCCTTTCTACTCCTACATACTTAGTGAGAAAATGAAAATAAAAACATCAATGTGTTCAGTTTACAGTGGCGAAGTGTGCTATTATTTTCTATAGCAATCGGCCAAATGGTGGCGCTGTAGGAAGCCTTCGAAAGTGCGAACTTTGAACAGGTATAGCTCATGCTGTGTTTGAGGTACAGCCATGAAACCTGTATACACTTATGCGTCTCCTCATGCCGAACAACTTTTACCCTCTGACCTTTGACCTCTGACCTTTAGGTCTCCCACAATTTGGAATTATATGAAAAACAGTAAAAATCTATCTCCTCCTGGGTTTTTTTCGTTACGCGCACGAAACTTTTTTCACATGAACTTTGGACCAATACGGTCAAACTGTCTGGTCGGATTTCTTTTAAAGTGAAATATATTTTTTTAATAATTCAATCAATATTGCGGTTTTATGCAAATTATTCTTCGGCCTCTAAATCATACATGCAACGTTACACGTTCATGGCATTTGGCAAAGATGTGGAGGGTTAGTCAAAGTATCACTGAAACCAATTTTATTCCAATCGGCCAAAGGGGGGCGCTATACGAAGCGTTTGAAAATTCAAACTTCAAACGGGCATAAGTCATGACTCGTTTCGTTTGAAGACATGCAACTTGTTACACGCGTGCTTTGACTCGAGCGGAAGACATCTATGTCGTTGTTAAGTAAGCTCCGCCCTTAGATTTTCCGCCATTTTGAGCAGTTTGTAAAACGCGTAAACCCGCTTATATTCTGGAATTTTCGCTCCACGTGCACAAAACTTTTTTTACGTGAACTTTGAACCGATATCTAAAGATCTGTCAAATCGGATTTCTTTAAAATTGAAACATGCTTTTTAAAATAAATTCAATGAATATTGCATAAACTGCAAATTATTCTTCTGCCTCTAAATCATACATGCAAAGTAACATGTTCATGGCATTTGGCAAAGATGTAGAGTGTTAGTCCAAATATCACTAAAACCAATCTTACCCCAATTGGCCAAAGGGGGGCGCTATATCATTTTGAGCAGTTTGTGAAACGCTTAAACCCGTTAGGATTTTTTTTTGCAATTTGCATGAAACATTCTACACACAATCTAAGGACCTTTATCTAATATGCCTATGAAGTGCACACACACGAAAAAAATAAAATAATAATGAATATAGCTGCAAGCAGCGATAAAGTGGCCAAAGCCAAAAACACCTCAAATCATGAACACAGCCTGCAATGTGCGTGAAATCTTGCAAGCACATTCCCAATAGGTCAAGGAACAGATACCACCCTTCTTACATTGGCCTGTTATAGCGCCACCAGCGGGTCAACTTTTGCACAACACATTTTTGGAACAAAATGGACCAATCTTTGACGTCAGTAACGTCAAAGAGAGCACTGCCTGCGATCTTGACATTTTGTACTTTTATAGCCATTGTTTTCTGGCTTGAAGCGAGCCCACAATTGTTTCGAAGGAACAATATTTTTCTAGTTGTGTATTTGTCGTTGACAGTTGCATTTCTGTTTGGCTTGTAGGCTTTGCACCTGCCAGATATGACACATAACCTCAATATACAAAGAAATTAAAGACATATTTGACAACTTTATACTTAAAAAAGAATATTAGTAGTGGCCGAAATAGCCGATCTACAAGCTCACATGGCGTCATGATGAGACGCATTGTGAGCTTGTATATTGGCTTTTTCCACTACTTTTTGAAAGTGTTTGAAACTATATTAACATTTCTCAACATGGAAACGATTATGACGATTATGCAAAATAATTGCGATTACCTCAAATAATTGCGATTAGACGATTATGTAATAACTGTGACAGCCCTATTTGTAGAGCGCATTTACAACGGCCCGAAGCTGACCAAAGTTCTGAACGTGGTCAAAACGAAGCAATTCAGAGCATCAATAAAGGAACAAACTGGACTCTGTCGAGGTGTCAACTTGCGCCTTGTGCACAAGTAGGCCATGTAGTCCATGGGCCATACGAGATGTCGTTATCCGAAAGGTGGCAAAGGTTACCATGCATTTTTGAAAAGCTCTAGATCATATTTTGGTATGATAACGGCCCCCACAAAAGTGTGAAAAGTGATGACTCATCACTTTTCATCACATCACTAAACCATAGTCTTGTCTGTTTTTAGCCCAAGAAATGTTTGCTTGCAATGGATTCAGAATCATGAAAAAACCCTAGTTTGACCCCTCATATGCTACTTAAAGCAGATTATTTTTTTGCTTTTTCCACCCTGTATATTAAGTTAAAGGAGCTATAGTCAACTTTTTCTTGAAAAACGGATGCTAAAATAAAAATAATTTTATGAAAAAATATGCTTCATACATGCGTTTCTGTTCAAAAATGTCCACAAAAAGCGTAAAATAATGATAAAATAATAATTTGGTCAATTGTCAGGCTGACACTTTGTTTACATCCTAGTCTATTCTTTTATATGGATTGATAGGATGTAAACAAAGTGTCAGCCTGACAATTGCCAACATTATTATTTTATAATTATTTTACGCTTTTTGTGGACATCTTTGAACAGAAACACATTATATGAAACTTTTTTTTTTATAACATATTTTTGAACATTATTTTTAATTTAGCATCCATTTTTCAAGAAAAAGTTGACTATAGCTCCTTTAATGGGACACCAACTCTAGCGGCTGATAACACCAATTTAGATGTGTCTCCAAATATATCTATAGAGCTTTTCAGAAATGCATGGTAACCTTTGCCACCTTTTGGATACCGACATCTCTATGGCCCATGGACTAATGTAGGGTTGTAGTACTTGCGCGCTCTGCTGGCACAAGTAACTAGCCCATTTAGGCCTAGAATTATTGACTGCTTTAACCAGTGAAAAATAGCAGATCTACAAGCTCACAGCGCGGGACACCGAGTGCCGCGCTGCGAGCTTGTAGATCTGCTATTTTTTTTTAAAGTCGTGAAAATGTGCGCAAATCTTTGAATATATGTATTTTCAAAGCGAATGTTTGTAACTCAAATTTTGCTTCTGGGTGGTCCCTGGAACTAGATATTTTGAGATGGGGGTCCGTGGCCAAATAAATATCATTTTGGGGGTCCTTCACATGAAAAATTATGAGAACCACTGACATAGTAGTCTCTCGAGAACAGACTAACTGAGCTCCAGTGAAGTGAAAAGGACCTTTTCTTTGACGATGACTGGCCAGATTGCTGACATAGAAACATTGGGTTTTTCAAAAAATCTTAGAAGGATTCAAAAGACACTTGTTCTTTTCAAATTTTCAAGATTTTTCAAAAATAGCAGATCTTCAAGCTCGCAGCGCGGCACTTGGTGCCGCGCTGTGAGCTTGTATATCTGCTATTTTTTTTAGATTTAAAGCATAAAATATTGCGTCATAATGTGTTCAGGCCTAAATGGGCTAGACTGTACTCTGTCGAGGTGCCAACTGTCGAGGTGCCACGGTGCACTTGCGGCCATGTATGGCCTACTTGTGCGCCAGCAGAGTGTGCAAGTACTGCGTTCGGTGTATCTGTCGCGTATCTGTTTTATACCAGGTCGCACTTGTTGATGGTGACGTCACCAAGAACGCTGGTCCCTGATTAATGTGACAGCCCTAGTAAGGATTTACAAACCTTGTTGTTGTTCTCCTGGTCGGGGTCGCTCAGGTGACAGGAGGAGGAGTAGAAGCGGGGTCCGTCCTCGCTCCCCTCCTCCCTGGCGGGCTGCTGCTGCTGCTGCTGGCGTCCGTCGGCCTTCTGGCCGCGCGTGTCCTCGTGCTCGTCCCTCTGGGGGGGCCTCCCCCCACGGCCACCCCCCTCGTCGTCCTCGTCCTCGTCGAAGTCCAGCGAGCTCAGCGAGTCGTTGCGCGAGAAGCAGCACGGCGTGCCCTCCACCGGCGTGTAGCGGTGCGGCGAGTCCAGGGAGAAGCCGGCCGACGGGTGGTGGTTCCGCTTGGCCCCCGGGGCGGGGGGAGGAGGGGGAGGGAGAGCCGAGGAGGGGGGAGCGTGAGCGTGAGGGTGGGTCGGCGGGGAGAGGTCGCGGCGAGGCCGCGTCATGGGCTTGACCGGCGAGGTGGGCTTGTTGCTCCGCCGCCGCTGCTCCTCCTCCTCGCGCGCCACCTGCCCCCGGTGGAAGGGCGGGTGGTGGGGGTGCTGGTGGTGGAGGAGGTGGTGGTGGTGTTGGGGGAGGGAGGAGGGGGTCTTCACGGGGAGGTGGGTGGTGTGGGCGTGGGAGGCGGGGGCAGGGCGGCCCTTGGGCATGGCGGCGCTGATGCACTCCGCCAGGATGTCCTCGCCGGCGGCCGCCTCGCTGTCCGGGCAGGGGCGGTGGGGGTGGGCGGGGCCTAGGGAAGGACGGACGCAAGGTTGTTATAGTTCAGTGCTTCTCAAACTTTCACGTTTCAAGGTCTCCCCTTAACTCTGACAGTGTACAAATGGAACCAAATGGACACGTTAGGGTTCATTTGGTTCCATTTGTACACTGTCAGAGTTACAGACTTGTATGTGTCAATTTAGACCCCCCTAAAGGAACCCACAGAGTCCTTGGAATCCACTTTGAGAACCACTGTTATAGTTGACGAAAACTAACAAAATAACAAAAACCTACATTTTAAAAAAAGAAGCAAAAAAATAATAAAGAAATAAATGATTTGAACTAAATAAAAACTACCGGTATATTAAAAAACAAAACTGATAACTACCTGAAACTGTATTATAAAATCAACTAAAACGAATTATTTAGGAAATGCCCTTTGGTTTAGTTCTTTCTCGTTACCAACATGAACTGAATATATATTTTTAAATGGTATCTTTTTTTTGATTGAGTTTGTATTATACAATAGGCCCACTTACTCTGACCTTTTTTTTAATCCTGCACTTGACAAATAACCCAAAGTAAAAACTAAAAACACTAAAACTAAACTACGCGTTGTCACAAGATTAAAGACGAATAAAAACAGGCAAACCCGCTCTAAAAACGAATTAAAACGAACTAAATCAGAAAAACAGTTGTCCAAACCAAACCCACCTTGGGAAGGGGGCGGCGGGAGCAGGCGCTCCTCGGTGCCCTCGGCCACGGCGTGCATGCGCTCGTTGGGCGGCGACTCGATGGTGAGGTCACTGAGCGACGAGGCCGCCGTGGAGAAGTTGAGCGGCGTGTCCTCCACGCAGTACACCCGGGGAAGCTCCTCCCCCGCAACCGCCGCCGAGGAGGAGGAGGGAGGGGTAGGGGCGGGCCCGCCTCGCGGGGGGAGGAGCTTGTAGACGGGGAGCTGGCTGGGCGGAGGCAGCTTGCGGGAGGAGGAGGACGACGACGACGCGTTGGCGGGCGGAGGAGCGGGCTTCTTTGGCTTCCGCGAGGAGCGCGTGGGCATCGCCGAGTTGATGCACGCCTCCAGGATCTCGATGTCGTCGCCGTCCGAGTCGTCCAGGAGGTGGTCGGGCTCCTGGAGGAGCGGGGGAGGAGGTGGGGGAGGCTGCGGCGGCTGGGGCGGCGGCTGGGCCGGAGCCTGCGTGTTGGTGGAATTCAGATCAGTCAATGATCAAAGAGAAAATGAGGATATGAGACAATGTATTATAGGTGGTGGTGGTCAGGTTTATGTATTCTGTCCATGGTATCATGGACAGAAGTACAGTTTAACACTCTACCACTGTCCAAAGTAGTTCTGCCCCGAGGCGACACCAGAATTAAAGGACAACTTTGTTTTTTTTACAACAAGGGTTCATATTTTAGATTGTAATGAGAGAAAAGAAAATATGAGTGTTAAAATGTTTTCATTTGCTTTGTTCTATTGTTTTATCGTGTTTACCGTGCTAAAATGTGGGGCATGCGTACGCATGGGGGCATGCGTACAAGTGGCTAAATATGTCTTTTTAGACACTATTTACAGTAACAACAAGGGTTTTTTACAACCCTTGTTGTAAAAAACTAAAGTTGTCCTTTAAACTGTGTGGCTCCAAGGCTTCTGGGACGAGCTGTACCATAACAAGATTAGGGATGTGACGATATGAAAATGTCATATCACAATTATTGTGTAAAAAGAAAAAAGAAAATCGCAATTTACGATATTATCGCGATAATCAAAATCCATTATCCTGGGGCAGAACATTTGCCAAAGAATTGCCGACGCGTTGTGAGCTTGTAGGTCGGTATTTTTTTTTGGCAAAGACATTTGAAAGAGAGTGAAAAAAAGACTATAGTGTACCTTTTACCAATCATAGAGGGTTTAAGTGGTACCGGATATGCAACTCAGCAAATAAAAGGTGAATTGATCCCAGTGCATGACGGAGGACGATATCACCATAAAGTAAATCTCCACGATACGATTATCGTGAGTGTTTTTTTATCACGATGTATCGTCCCATCCCTAAACAAGATAGGCTTTACCAAAACAATAGTTACTGAGGCCTACTGAAGGCCTCTCGACTCCTAACTATCAAGTATTAGCATCATCATAAAGACCTAGACATTAATATAATCAATGAACACATGATCTACCCTAATAACGTCACACATAATCATATCATGATAATACATAATCTACTACACCTGTCTCATCTCCTGGACGCGGAGAGGAGGAGGGGGCGGAGCCGCGGCCGCCGCGTGGGCCATCCGGTCGGCCTCGCGGGCCTGCTGCTGCGGCGTGCGGAGGCCCCCCGGGTCGCGGCGGATGAAGGGCTCGTCCAGGCTGAGCGCGCTCAGGCTGGAGGCGCGCGACAGGAAGCCGTCGGGCGTGCTCTCTGTGGCGAAGTGGAGCAGCGCGTCTCCCCCAGCGCCGCCCCGCCCCTCCTCCTCGTGGAGGAGCAGCAGGCGGGGCCCGCCGGCGCCGCCGCCTGCCGACAGCGGGGGCGACGACTCCCTCTCCTCGCGCTCGCCTCCCCGCTCGCCTCCCGCCGGCTTCTTGAGGCGGTCGGGGGCACCCGGCCTGGGCATGCCCTTGTGGCACACGGGGCGCGGGTCGCGGTAGCCCTCGGCGTGGTCCGCGTGCTGCGACTGGCCCTGCTGCGGGGCCCCCACGGGCGGCGAGGCGGGCCGCGGCGGGGGCGTCTTGGAGCGGCTGGGGGGCATGGTCTGCCCCGGGCTGTCGGGGAGGTCGCTGGGGCTGATGAGGCCGCTGCAGCAGCCGCCGCCCGCGCCGTCCTCCCCGTCGCCGCTCGACGGGATGGAGCTGGCGATGGAGTGCGTGCCGAAGCTCTCCAGCGAGCTGACCGAGGTGCAGCGGCTGAACATGAGCGGCGTCTCGTGCTCGATGTGGGCGGGCGGCGCCAGGGGAGTGGCCTGGGAGGACGCGGGAGGGCCGGCGGACGCCGACGGGTGGTGCGGCGGCGTCTGGGAGCCGGGGCTGGTCTTGTGGGGGAGGCCCAGGTGGGGGTGGCCGGAGCCGGGAGGAGGAGCAGCGTTGTGGTGGTGGTGGTGGCGCGCCTTCATCCGCCCGTGCTCCTTGGCCAGGGAGGAGGAGGAGGTGGGGCAGGGATGCGCGTTGTTGGCGCCGGCGCCGTCCTTCTGGGCGTGGGGACGGGCGGTCGGTTCGTCTCCATCCTCGTCCTCCTGCGAGAAGGGTTTTCACGACTTTTTTTCAAAAATAGCAGATCTACAAGCTCGCAGCGCGGCACTCGGTGCCGCGCTGTGAGCTTGTATATCTGCTATTTTTCACTGGTTAAAGCGTTCAATAATTCTAGACCTAAATGGTCACATTTCACATGTCACTATTATTATTATCTTTTACATGACGATTCATTGTCACTCAAATAATTGCGATTAACGATTTAATCGTGTTTTTTGTCGTTGACGATTACATTTCAGTTTGGCTTGTAGGCTTTGAAGTTGCACATGGCAAATATGACACATAACCTAAATATACAAAGAAATGACTTACATATTTGACAACTTTATAGAGATAACCGACAATCAAGCTCACAATGCGACGCGTTGAGCTTGAAGATCTGCTATTTCCACAATGTTTGAAAATGTTTGAAAACACACGATCAGTTTTCAACATGGAAACGATTATGACCATAGAGCGCATGCATAAAGTGAATGGCAAATCGAGTGGCAAAGTGAGTGGCAAAGTGAGTTTAACGTTGTTTAATGCAATCAGATAGGACTTTTCTGTTTGGATGTATGGGCTGTCAAGGCCAGAAAGTAGTTTTTTGCCACTCAGTAGGCGTTCCTGCATAACTTCAAGGTATGATGATGATGTCATGCGCATACCCTCTATTGTGACGAAATGGTCACGCTTATGTCAAACAATCACGACGAGGCGATTACTTAACAACGGCGACGGGCGTACCTGCGAGGAGAGCGAGGAGAGGCTGGAGCCCCGCGAGAAGCAGATGGGCGTGTCCTCCACGCAGTACGTCTGGAGGGTCTCCTGATTGGCCGCCGCCGGGCGGCCGGCGGCGCTGCTGCCCCGCACGGGGAGCGGCGGCGGCTGCTTGGGCCTCCGGGCCGACGAGACCTTGAGCGATGCCTCCTCCTTGGAGGTCAGGGACAAGGTTATTATAGTAAACGAAAACTAACTAAAAAACGAAAACCAGAATGGAAAAACATTTTAGTTAACTGAAATAAAAAAAAAATAATAATAAGCTTAAAAAAAAAAAAACTAAAATTAACTGAAACGGTATTGTGTGTTTACAAAACTAAATAAAATAAACTAAAATTACAGAGAAAATCTCCTTAGTTTTCGTCTTTTGTGGAAAAAATAAATACAAATAAAAAAACAGTTGGTGAGGTCAAAGAGAGAATTTGTATGTCTCAACATTTCTGCCACTCTCAAAAATATGTTTTGTTGATTTTCTTTATTAGACAATACTTTTTCCGGAGCTTTTTTAATCTCACCCCTGACAAATACCCCATATTATGTAAAAGACTAAAACTAACACTAAAACTAATGAAAACTAAACTAAAACTAAGCATTTTCAACAAAAAAAAAAAACGAAACAAAACTAGCAACCTCACTTTAAAAATGAATTAAAACTAACAAAACCTCGAAACTAATACAAATAAAAACTAATGGAAAAATCCCAAACTATTCTAACCTTGGTCAGGGACGCGCCGGAGGTGGCGGCGGTCGCCGCGGTGGGAGGCGGCGGCAGCTTGCCGCCGCGGAGGAACAGCTGGGGCTTCTGGGAAGAAGGCGCGTCGTCGCCCGAGCCGCCGCCACCGCCGTACTTGATGCTGTAGTCGATGGGCTGCGGGTTGGCGCTCTCGCGGCTCTCCTGGCGCTCCTCGGCGTAGCGCTCGCTGTAGTTGATGGGCTTGTCGTCGTCGCCGCCGTCGTCGAAGGAGGAGGCGGCCAGCGTCTGCGGGGAGGGCTTCTTGTTGGGGTCCGAGGACCTGAAGGGGGCCTGGGTGTATAGGGGTGAAAGGTGTCACTGATTAAAAGAAACGTATGGAATAGGTATGGGACGATATGAACATTTCATATCACGATTATTGTGACAAGAAATCGCGATTTACGATATTATCGCGATAATCAAAGTCCATTATCGTGGGGCGGAACATTTGCCAAAAAATAGCAGATCTTGCAACGCGTTGTGAGCTTGTAGATCGGCTATTTTTGGCAAAGACATTTGATAGAGAGTGAAAAAAGACTATACGTATGTACGTATATTATAAGTATATTATAAGTTATAAATACCTTTACCATTTATAGAGGGTTCAAATGGTACCGGATATGCAGCTCGGCAAATAAAAGGTGAATTGATCCCAGTCCATGACGGAGGACGATATCACGATAAATTAAATATCCACAATATGATTATCGTTAGTGTTTTTTATCACGATAAACGATAATATCGTGTATCGTCCCATCCCTAGTATGGAATGAAATTCTGTCCACAAATTTATCTTATTTCATCGTCATTTTATGGTCTTACATAATTGAACACATTACATTGAAGGACTACTTTTTTTTTTTTTTTCTTTTTTTACAACAGAGGTTCACGTTTTAGATTGTAATTGGAGAAAAGAAAAGAAGGATTTACTGATTTTAATTTCAGTGGGCGGGGGCATGTGTACATGTGGCTAAATATGTCTTTTTAGACACAACAAGCTTTGTTACTTTATTACTATTTACAGTAACACTACTGGACACCATAAGTCACATCTGCCCACGAGTCTACTACCACTGCTACCATTACCGTGTGTAACAGAGTCTCATTCCCAAGATGCACTGCATATTTACCGTACAATATTGTTACTGTGAATAGCAATAAAGAAATCGACGGGTTATTGTACGCATCTAAAAAATGCACATTTAGCCACTTGTTCCGCATGCCCCCACCCACTGAAATTAAAATTGCTAAAATGGCTAAAACGATATTAGTGAAAATATTTTAACACTCATCTTTTCTTTTCTCTAATTACAATCTGAAACAGGGGTCTTCAACGTTTTAGGGCCAAGGACCCTTTAGTTGAGAGAGAGATGAAGCAAGGACCCCCTCTACATATTGTATTTACTGTATGTGTGAGGCAGATTTTCATCGATTAGATCCATAGACTTGTTTGGCAGCACATCAGTTGGATTTGTGTTGATTTTTTCTTTTCAGACATTTAACCACTTAAATTATCAATGCTTAGTAAACTTGACATTTCACTCTGTACTTGGTCTGATCTTTTTTCACCTCTAAACCAAACTTATTCGCCGAAAATGTGTAGATCTGCAATATTTGTCTAAAGTTCTCCCCAGAATAGGAATGTGAGGGTTAAAAGCCCCCCTGTAGTAACTCTGAGGACCCCCTAGGGGTCTCGGACCCCCTTTTGAATACCCCCAGATCTAAAACATGAACCCTTGTTGTAAAACGTTGTCCTTTAATAACAGTGTAAACTTTAAAGGACAACTCCACCCTAAATCACTTCTAGGCTCATTTTCCAACTTATATTGATCCCAAAAGACTGTCCATGGGGTCTATTAGGCAGAAATGCCCCTGTTGTCCAGTTTCCCCAGCAGAATGCAGCAGCTGTCATAGCATAGAGTTGAGCCTATAGGCCTATCGCTATGACACTAAGGGGCTTTTTCCACCGGCAAAGAACCGGTTCCAGAACCAGTGCCGGTTCAACTTTCTTGGGAACCTTGGTTCGTTCTTCCAGAACCGGCACCGGCTTGCGTTTCCACCAGATTGTACCGGAGCCAAGGACTTGGCTCTGGAACCACAAAAACCAAGGATTTTGTGGTTCCCGTTCCGAACCAACTTTTACGGTTCGGAACCAACTCCGATTCTCGGTGGAAAAGCACAACTCTGGTTCATCCCATAGGCGGGAGGAAGAACCAGAACCGGTTCTTTGCCGGTGGAAAAGGCCCCTAATTGTTGTGGTCAAAAGTGTTTTATTTTTTCATGAATGTGTATTAGTTGTCATTACAAACACATCCATGCCTTGGTTGTCCCACACAAGCCACCACAATTTCATAAATAATGTTTTGGGGTGAGCATTCTTCACAAGTGCCAATCAAAGTGACTGTTCTGGCCAACCACAGGGCATCTTTTCCGGGACTTGGCAAAACACATAAAAGCCTAACATCTGTTTAGCAGAGTGTGATGGCTTGTGTGGGACAACGATGACAAATTCATGAAAAATAAAAACACTTTTGACCACAACAAATAGTGTAAAAGCGATAGGCTTATAGGCGCCACTCTATGCTATGAGAGCTGCTGGGTTCTGCTGGGGAAACTGGACGGGACAACAGGGGCATTTCTGCCTAATAGACCACATGGACAGTCCTTTTGGATCAATATAAGTAGAAAAATATAAGTAGGAAGTGATTTAGGGAGGAGTTGTCCTTTAAGGAACAAGAGGTTAATGGAATAACAGAAAGACGGTGTCGTTAAGCACCTGGATGTGGTACTTCCTCTTGAGCAGCGCCTTCTCCTCGCCCTCGCTGGCCGGCGTGGCGCCGCTGCCCCCGTTGTCCTGGTAGAGCGCGGGGCGGTAGCCGGGGCTCCCCGGCGCCCGCCCCGCAGGCGGCGCGGTCGCCCAGCGGTCGGCGGGGTCGCAGGTGGGGCTCTGGCGCCCCGAGTTGAGCTGCTCGTCAGAGTACTTGAGGCTGTAGTTGATGGGCGTGTCCAGCTCGGCGCCCTCGCCCGCCTCCATGTCGTGGTTGGCGCTGTGGATCTTGTGCGCCAGGTCGGCCGGGTACTTCCGGTAGGAGGCCGCGCAGCGGACGCCGCTCGAGGCGTTCGAGCCGGAGGACGCCGAGACCTCGTCGTCCTGGAGTTGATATAGAGCAATCGAACCCGTTAAAAGCTGGAACGTATCTTTGTCGCGGTAAATGGTAAATGGTGCATTTATATAGCGCTTTTATCCAAAGCGCTTTACAGAGATTGTGCATTACATTCACCCAGAGCAGTATAATCAGAGAGTGGTGTCACCGCGGGGTCAGAAACAGCGCTGGTCACGTGGTTCATTGTCACTTTACACCTCATAGACTTCAATGCATTTTGTAAACTTCCGGTTGGCCGTTTGTCACTATACGCCAATAGATGTGTGCGTAGAAGACCTGGCCCCATGAAGTGAACGGGAGTGACGCAACTCTCCATTCTAGGGCTCTGCATTCACCCATTCACGCACACATTCATACACCGGTGGCAGAGGAAACCATGCAAGGCACCAACCTGCTCACCGGGAGCAATGTGGGGTTCAGAGTCTTGCCCAAGGACCCTTCGACATTAACTCAGGGGAAGCCCGGATTCGAACTGGGAACCCTTCGGGAACCCTTCGTGCTCTAATAACGGTTTCTCTACCCCTGAGCTATGCCGCCCCGCGGTATATACAAGCTTGTAGACCTGCTATTCTTTTTTTAAATCATGACGATTCTTTGAATATTTTGACCCGATTCTATAAATATCTTCCAAATCCTTCTTCTAAATCAGTGGGTTCTCAAACTTTCTCAAAAATCGGCCTGATGGTGGCGCTAGAAGAGGGCCATGTGAGAAATGAGGAGGGGTGGAGGTTGTGATTTGTCATCCAAGGAGTGTGTGTGTGCAAAGTTTGGCATTGATAGGGCCAACGGTGGCAGAGATATGACTATAGGGCAAAAGTGTGACGTGACGGACAGACTGACAGCCGGTGGAGCTTTTCAAAGTAACAATAACTCTCTACCAGGGACGTGCAGAGAATGTTAGAGAGGCAGGGGATATCTTAACTCTCAAATACCGCGATAGAGTCGCGTTAGATTTTAACCACTTTAACCATTATTGTATGCTTTAACCTTAGAGAAATAGCAGATATACAAGCTCACAGCGCGGCTGCGAGCTTGTAGATCTGCTATTTTTTTTAAATCGTGAAAATGTGTGCAAGTCTATGAATATCTTTGACCCGATCTTTGACCCGACTTCTAAATCCTTCCTCTAAATCAGTGATTCTCAAACTTTTTCATGTCAAGGACCCCCAAAATTACAGGTATTTAGCCACGGACCCCCATCTCAAAATATGTTGTTCCAGGGACCCCCCAGAAGCAAATATTTGAGTTACAAATTTTTGCTTTTAAATAGATTTATTCAAAGACTTGCAAAGAAAAATATAGATTTTTCAAAAATAGCAGATCTACAAGCTCGCAGCGCGGCACTCGGTGCCGCGCTGTGAGCTTGTATATCTGCTATTTTTCAATG
Source organism: Nannobrachium achirus (assembly GCF_963921795.1). Taxonomy (NCBI): domain Eukaryota; kingdom Metazoa; phylum Chordata; class Actinopteri; order Myctophiformes; family Myctophidae; genus Nannobrachium; species Nannobrachium achirus. Next base: position 53,403,717 of record NC_137822.1, on the reverse strand, counting down.
GTTAAAGTAGTCAATAATCCTAGGCCTAAATGGGTTAAAAAGTCCTGGAATAAATTCCTTACCAAAACATTTCTTCACCAATCTGTTTGTAAAGGTGTCTAGTAACACATCTCACAAAGACTGAAATCCAGTTTCCCTAGGAGAATCCGTTACAGCTGATTAAAGTTGGTGTCCCATTAAATTAACTATACAGGATAAAACACACCAAAATAAATATGCTTTGTGAGATGTGTTACTAGACACCTTTACAAACACATTGGCGAAGGACTTTTCTGGTAAGGAATTTATTCCAGGATATGACACTATTTCTTAAGATATCCCCCGACTATGGGGACCTCCAAGCTCACAACGCGTCACGCTGCGATGCGTTGTGAGCTTGGCTAATTTCGATGCTTGATTTCTTCACAGCGAGGGCAATTCTTTCAGCATAAGATGCTGCATTCAAGTTCAGGAGAGTTTGGACAAGGTAATTCTCTTGAACGCTGCCTTCGGGTATGGCATGGAAAGAAAGCATTTGCCTTTCTTTCACCATAGTAAAAACGTCATGGTCTAGAGAGGGCACTTTGTAAAGACGGGGGAAAAGGGAAGGGGCTCGAGCCCCCTTTGATGTCTGTGTGTGCACGTGCCTGCTCTCTACCCACCTTGTGCGGCAGGTCCGAGGGGTACTTCCTGTACCCGCGGCGACTCCCCGACGTAGAGCCCGCGTCGTCGTCTTCCGAGTAGTTGGAGTCGGCGGCCGCCGCCCGCTCCCGCCGGCCGTAGCCGTCGGCACTCGTGACGCTGTTGAGGCTGTCGCTGGAGGCGCGGGCGTACGCGGAGGTCACGGCCACTGGCGGAGGCGGAGCTCTGGTCTGGTCGGGCGGAGCGCCGCGCTTGGCGTCGGGGTCCATGTGGAAGGCTCCCGCGCCTAGAGCTGTCGCGGTCACACATTTAAACTGACTTGATTAACTGTCACACAAATGATTGTGATGAACGATTCAATAGCGTTTTTGGCATTGAAGACTGGAAACTACTGAATGAATACAAACTTTTGCCATTTAGGCTTCATAATCACAAACGGGCAGATTACTGACATATTTAATCTTTTAACCCATTTAGGCCTGAACACATTATGACGCAATATTTTATGCTTTAAATATAAAAAAAATAGCAGATATACAAGCTCGCAGCGCGGCACTCGGTGCCGCGCTGTGAGCTTGTATATCTGCTATTTTTGATCTGCTATTTTTGAAAAATCGTGAAAATTAGAATTTTGACCCGATTCTATAAGTGTCTTTTGAATCCTTCTAAGATTTTGGGAAAAAACCTATGTTTCTATGTCAGCAATCTGGCCAGCCATCGTCAAAGAAAAAGTCCTTTTCACTTGGAGCTCAGTTAGTCTGTTCTTGAGAGACTACTGTGTCAGTGGTGCTCAAACCTTTTCATGTGAAGGACCCCCAAAATGATATTTATTTGGCCACGGACCCCCATCTCAAAATATTTAGTTCCAGGGACCACCCAGAAGCAAAATTTGAGTTACAAACATTCGCTTTGAAAATACATATATTCAAAGATTTGCACACATTTTCACGACTTTTTCAAAAATAGCAGATCTACAAGCTCGCAGCGCGGCACTCGGTGCCGCGCTGTGAGCTTGTATATCTGCTATTTTTCAGCATAAAATATTTTAAAGCATAAAATATTGCGTCATAATGTGTTCAGGCCTAAATGGGTTAAACTTTAAAAAACATTTCTTGAAAATAGCGGAAATAGCTGATCTACAAGCTTGCAACACGTGACGTGCTGTAGATCAGCTATTTCTGCCATTTTTCTAAATTTTCAACATGGAAACGATTATGACGATTATGCAAAATAATTGCGATTATCTCAAAGAACCTTTTGACTCAGGGCACCACTATAAACACCACATTATATTCATAATTTTCACTCCCAGCACCTTATATATGGGCATATTTTAGCGATTATGATGCGAGGCAAACGTTGAGATAATAGCCATTTTGGTTAGAACTGACAGAAAATAACTTTGTACTTCAAGTTTAAAATGATACTAAATATGTTTGTAAGTGTCCAAATAAATTCCAAATATTATTATCAATAGGGATGGGACGATATGAAGATTTCATATCACGATTATTGTGACAAAAGAAATTTACGATATTATCACGATAATCAAAATCCATTATCCTGGGACGGAACACTTGCCAAAAAATAGCAGATCTACAAGCTCACAACGCGTCACGTTGTGACGCGTTGTGAAGCGCTGTGAGCTTGTAGATCGGCTATTTTTTTGGCAAAGACATTTGATAGAGAGTAAAAAAAGACTGTATCAAGTGTATATTATAAGTACCTTTTACCAATTATAGTGCATGACGGAGGACGTTATCACGATAAATTAAATCTCCACAATAACGATAATATGGTAATAATTGTGACAGGCCTACCCGCGCCTCTTCGCTCTCCTCCGCTCCCCGCTCTTCGCTCCCTCTCCCCTCCTCCTCCTCCTCCTCGTCCTCTTCGGTCTCTCTCGGCGACGCCTCCTCGAGAGGAAGGGCTGGACAGGACCGGGGTGTTGACGTACGGCGAGCGTCCTCCGGGGCCGTTGGGGCTCCCCGTCACCGCCTCGTAGTCCCCGTAGCCCCCGGTTCCGGCGCCGCCGCCTCCTCCTCCTCCCCCGCCGGCGCCGGGCTTGGCGCCCCGCCCGCCCGCCTTGCCCCGATGCATCTTGGGGCTCAGGTTGTCGATGTTGTCGAAGGTCTCCGACAGGTCCTGGGCGTCGAGCTCCTCGATGAGGGCTTTCTGCTCAGGAGGAGCGGAGCCGGGGAGATCGGGGGGGGGAGAGAATGGAAAGGATGGAAATAAACCACGGAACAAAATCAGAATGGATTCTCTGCCGTTTTACACAAAACACATCAACACGTATAAGAGTGGTTCTCAACCTTTTCAGGCCGCGACCGCCAAAATAATCATATTTTAACTGGGGACCCCTCCACCTTACAAGCACTAAGAGTTGAGGCATTATATCTTGTATAACACGATTCTATTGTGAAATTGCAGATCTACATGCTCACAACGCCTCGCAATGCGAGGCGTTGTGAGCAGCTTTTTCCCCAATTGCTGTCTCTAATATTTGACAATTTGGCCAATGTTTAATTTGTCATTTTAGAGGTATTCAAAATTAAATTGTCACTTTAGAAATGTGCATGTACCCTCTAAACACTTAAACTTTATGTGGGTTTGTTTGCTGTTGAGAGAGAAAACAATGTTTCACATTAAGCCAATCATCTGGGGACCCCCAAAATCATTTGGGGACCCCCCTGGGGGTTCCGACCCACAGGTTGAGAACCACTGACCACTATTTTTGGTTCACTCTGACCGGCCTTTATAGTGTTAATGGCAAATTACAAAATAAACCGTCACAATAACAAGCAGGTGGTCAGACTGGTCACACGTCAAGACGACCTGCCTTACCTTACCCATCAAAAATGGCTAAAGTGGCTAAAAAAAGAAAAGTCGATGCCGAATGCCGGGTTTTCAACAAAAATTGGACTGCTAAGTATTTATTTACTGAAGTAGGAGGTAAAGCCGTGTGTTTAGTTTGCAGGGAACACATCTTGTGGGTTAGCGCTGCCTTTTGGCCCGGCCCTCCACAATATGTTCTGTTGTTCATGTGGCCCCATGGAAGAAATAATTGCCCACACCTTCTCTCAAGTCTGAAATAATTCCAGGTCTTAACCCAATCAGAACGGGTATACATTATTGTGTATTATTATTTTATGCTTTAACTATTGAAAAATAGCAGATATACAAGCTCGCAGCGCGGCACCGAGCTTGTAGATCTGCTATTTTAGAAAATTAGTGAAAATTTGAATTTTTACCCGATTCTATAAGTGTCTTTTGAATCCTTCTATGGTTTTTTTAAAAACCTATGTTTCTATGTCAGCAATCTGGCCAGCCATCGTCAAAGAAAAGATCCTTTTCACTTAACAGTTAACAGCTCAGTTAGTCTGTTCTTGAGAGACTACTATGTCAGTGGTGCTCAAACCTTTTCATGTGAAGGACCTCTGTAAAAAAATATTCATATCTCAAAATACTATAGTTCCAAGGACCACCCAGAAGCAAAATTTGAGTTACAAACGTTCGCTCTAAAAATACATATATTCAAAGATTTGCACACATTTTCAACGACTTTTAAAAAAATAGCAGATCTACAAGCTCGCAGCGCGGCACTCGGTGCCGCGCTGTGAGCTTGTATATCTGCTATTTTTCAACAGTTAAAGCAGTCAATAATTCAAGGCCTATAAATGGGTTAAATATGCTCTACCTGCTTCCTGGCGTGCAGCGAGGGCTGCTGCGCCCCGCCGGCGCCGCCGGGCGGGGACATCACCACGTTGGTGTCCTTGTACTTGGTGGGCCGGTTGGCCAGGAGGTTCCGCAGCGCGGCGGCGCTCCCCATGGCGATCATGCGGTGCTTGGAGTGCACCAGGTTGCGGAGCGCCGAGACGGCGCCGGCGTCCCACAGGGCCTCCTGGTCGCGGGCGCAGCGCGCCGACAGGTTCCACAGGGCGCCGCACGCGTTGGACACGATGGTCAGGCTGTGGGACCGCAGGTGGCGCAGGAGCACGTGGAGGCAGTCGTGGTCGCGGAGGATCTGGCTGTTGATGTCGGGGGGGGGGGGGGGGGGGGGGGGATGGAGAGGAGAGAGAGAGAGAGGGGGGTGGAGGGAAGGAGAGAAAGAAAAGAGGGAGAGTTTGGAGAGATTGATTGATTATTTTATTAGACAAAAATGGAGAACGGTATTTTTAGTCAATACAATTCACCCTTTGTCAAGTCCCGCCCATTGTCCCGCCCCTCTTCACACCCATTGGTTGCTGTGTCTTGGTGGGACATTTGGTGGGACACTCCATCCACTACCATTGTAATTCAGTTGCTTGTGTGTGTGTTCAATGCTAATTTCAAACTTGGTTTCAGTAAAATGGAGCTGCTCACTGGCAGTATAGTGACTCGGCATGTTTTTAAATGTTTTTATTTCTCCAAAAATTATGTTTTAGCCAATTGAACTTAAAAAAGGCGGAACCAGGGCGGGACAAGGCAGATAGAGCCTGCTGGTTGGTCAGTCAGGGACCAACCAGAAGGCTAACAAAGGGTGAATTGAAATGTAGTACAGTACAAGTACAGTTAAACACCCCTGCCTAAAAGGAACATCTCAAATAAGACCTTTTACGGTCTTTTTTACGATGGAAGCCCTCTTAGTCGGGGGGGCCTTAGGGAGATAGAATAGTAATTTCGCGCTAGTCAGTCTAAAAACGCCACATTTTGCACAGATGTAACCCAGGGCATGCTCTAATGATTTAGCTAGGGGCGCCCGAGTTTGCGACCTTCGGGGTCGCCACAGCGAATCCATGATGCTGAATCCATTGGATTCAGCATCATGACAAACCCCTAATTAGACCCCTCACATCCTACTTAAATACCCAGAAAAAAAGGTTTTTCTGGGTATTTTCCTCCTGTATAGAAAGTCGATGGGAGCCCAACTTGATTTGGCCGCTGTGGCGACCCCGAAGGTCGCCGACTCGGGCGCCCTAGCTAAATCATTAGAGCAAGCCCTGGGCTACATCTGTGCAAAATTTGGCACTTTTAGACTGATTAGCATGAAAAAAAAGAAAACCTTAAGGCCTCCGACTATCTGTATTTAATTCATGAACATAATAAATAGCAAGCAAAGAAAACATTCAATAATATCGCAGTTATACAAAACATTATGTACAGAAGAGGGGAAACAAGGGGGTGGGGCTAAGGTAAGGGGGTGGGGGTGCTCACTTCTCGCCTGTCTATGGGAATAGTGATACTACCTCCTTCTCTGGCCTCCTGAAAGGTGAGTTTTCAGGGCATGCCCTGAAAACCCTCTTTCCATGTCATACTTGAAGGTAGCATGAGAATTGCCTTGTCCAAACTCTCCTGAACTTGAATGCTTATGCTGAAAGAATTGCCCTCATTGTGTAGAATCTCCAGTATTTCCTTTCTTTATGCTTTAAGCATAAAGCATAAGTTGTGAGCTTTAGTGTGATACCACACTAAACTAATAGTTTAGTGTGGTATCACACTAAAGCTCACACGTTGGAGGTCGGCTATTTTCAGTATTTTCACCAAAAAGGCCCTTTTATACATTTCAGCCCCTGCCTCTCTAACATTCTCTGCACGTCCCTGGTCAAGGGATGTGAAACCATAAATGGTATTTACCGGTAATCCTCGTTAGTCGCTATCAGACTGGAGACGTTGCGCAGGATCCCGCCTCCGCTCTCGACGACGGCCAGCGTGTTGCTATGGCTGCGATGGGAGAGGGCGGCGACCAGGAAGGCCAAGGCTCCGCAGACCCGGCAGATCTCCGCCTTGTTCTCCGTGCAGTGAGCCGACAGGTTCCACAAGGCCGAGAGGACGGACTTCAGGGTGGACTCCTGGGGGATGGGATGGGATGGAGACGGGGGAGGAAGAGAAAGGACAAGAGTAAAGGAGGGAACGAGGGAGAAGGGGCAAGAGATTTCATAGTATTTCTTTTTTTATTTTATATGTATAGCAGTGGTTCTCAAACTTTGACATTTGAAGGTCTCCCCTTTAAGGAGTAGTTCACCCCCAAAATGACTTTTTCTATTGATTACTCAACCCATGGAGACTTGAATTCATGTTTATTTTTTTGTATTTGTCACATTCCTAAGACAAAAATGTGATTATAGTAAATGTACCCCAATTGATTCCGCATTTGGGTCCCCATGAATTCAAATCTCCATGGGAATCAATAGACAAAAAGTCATTTTTGAGGTGGACTACTTCTTTAACTCTGAGTTACAGACTTGCAAGGGTCAATTTAGACCCCCCATAAAGGAACCTAGAGCATGGGTCTTCAACATTTTCAGGCCGGGGACCCCCAAACTGATGGGGAGATGGAGCAGGGACCCCCTACCACCTCGTAGGGTGGGGGGGTCGGGGCTACAACATATTTTTTATTTTAAACATGTACAAGTTACAGCGAGCAGAGTGGGCCTTACCACTACCATTTCTAAACATACTACTTAGGGAGGGGTCGTTTTTTATTGAGGGGTGTTACTGGAGAAAATGTATAAGCCCTTTTATAAAATGCCACGACCCTCCCTCTCAATTGGGGGAAAATCAATGACCCTCCCCAAGCATAAAAAAATGGCAAAAAAAAAAAAAAAAACATTTTTTGAATATCTTTTTTTCTTTTTTTTTTACGCAATAATTTTGCGGACCCCCTGCAGTACCTCCGCGGACCCCCTAGGGGTCACGGACCCCCTGTTGAAGACCACTGACCTAGAGAGTCCCTGAAATCCACTTTGAGAACCAATGCTGTATAGTATTCCTATACTATAAGTATACATATTCATAGGTACTGGAATACTAAACATAGAAGGTACTGTAAATCTGGTTTAGGGATATTTTGGGGGAGGTCAAAAAGTAATGGACGTTTATTGAACAGGGACAGTTCTCTGAGGATTTAAACCAGGCCAAGTTTTGAATACTGGCAGACATGGGTAGTATGTATGTTGTTCACTATACAGTATACAGAATATTACACTAGGGATGTGCATGCTACCACACTTTGGACAGTTTATCACTCTGCCCCTCAAATGTATATTATAACAGGGGACAGCTACAGCTTGAACATTTGTTTTTTAATTGGGACTTTACCCCCTTACTTACATTCTCTTTTGAAGTGGAAAACTATTTGGTATCTCACTCAGGACTGTTTCATGCGTGAGATTCTGTGTGTCTCCACCGAGTTTGGAAACTCCCCTGTTCAGTTAAAAATCAACTTTTGTCAACCTAAATTGCAACCGTTTTAATTGATGTTGATAAATCATGTGACTTGATTTTCTTTGAAATCTTGTTATTTATTTATTTTTCTTCTATTAATTAATTTGATTTTGTTTGTGGTTTTTCTCCAAATTTTAATCCCTGCTGCACCACTGGGAAAGAGAGTCTCAGCCCCCTCAGTGTGTTTTCTGAGAATTAAATAAAGGCTGGAAAAAAATAGCATTACCAGAAAAATTATCTCGCCCATACTAGGCATCCACAAAATGTAGTTACTGTTGTCAGCCTTTGGATGGCAGTACATACAGTCAAATTAATTAAAAGGCATCAATACATTTCTAGTAGTCTTGTATCTGTGTCTTGTATCTGGTTTGGAGGCAATTGTTGTATGACAAATACACGAGGAAGCTACAAAGATACACTCCTAAATGCAAAGAATGTGCATTACCAATACATGGCCAACTGGGGCTGGCTTCAAATGGCACCTAATACAGGTGGGCACAAAATCAGGATAGATTTTGGAGAGATTCTCTCTTCGAGAGCATGTATGGTCAAAAGAATTCAAAGAACAATCTGCCTTTTCATGTTAACTAACAATACAAACAATGTACTTTATATGGAGACGCAGGCCTGCCTGCTAACAGCATTCCCATACCGGATTAAAAACAAAGAGGAGGAAAAAGATGTGTCATGTGTATATGGCCACACGTACTTGAAATTAACTACACTGGCATCAAATTTGTTCGTCTGGCCTAGGCCAGACGAATCTGGATACTTCATATATCCCAGATTTTCAGATATCCACATAGAAAAATATCCAGGTCCACACAACAAAGATATCTAGGTCTAAAATAGTCCCCAGACCTCCACTAGGAGGACAAGCACACACACAAACAGTAAAGTCTTCAGAGATATCCGTGTTCCATGCCGACACGGATCCAGTGAATCGGATATGTTTCAATGTCTTAACTTATTTATCCGGTTTAAAAAATATCCAGTTTTGTGGCCGAAATATCCAGCTTTGTGTAGCTGCAAGCCCCAATCGCACAAAGCTGCAAGCCCCAATCGCACAAGCCCCAATCGCACAAGCTCACAACGCGTGTGCGACGCGTTGTGAACTTGTAGATCTGCTATTTCCACTACTTTTTGAAAGTGTTTAACTATATTAACATTTCTCAACATGGAAACGATTAAGACGATTATGCAAAATAATTGTGATTACCTCAAATAATTGCGATTACCGGTACCTCAAATAACTGCAATTAGACGGTTATGTAATAACTATGACAGCCCTACTAGTTCTTTTAGCTCATGGGTTGGACATATTCCAAGACAACAGCAGAGATGTGACTGTGGAGATCTCAGAGCATAGATTTAGGTGGACATAAAGGAATAATTTGAAACAGATACAGCAAATGAGGCATTTTAAATCGTGTTAACCCTGGCCCGACCACGGAAACCGGTAGCGATGTCCATCTCACAAGATCCAATTGTGTACGGTCTAAAAGTGTTTAAGGGGGGGAATGCCACAGTCCTATTTCCTCTTCAATAATGATCATTGGGTATTATTATACTGTGTAGGGAGGAAGATATATTTCTAAAAAAAAGTGTACAGAAAGCGTTAAGAATTACTTTTTCTTTTTTTACAGGGACACACATTAATAAGAATACCAGGTTGGGAGCTTAGGATCACCCACTTCATAAATAATTATTCAACATATACTTTTATATTTGACTTTTAGTTTACTTTTAGTCTCACCAAAGCAATAAGCCTGATTAATGCATAGTCTTGCGACAGTGTCGAGCATCCAAGTGGTGAAAAGTGACACATCGTTTTTGTGGGGCCGTTTTTGGCCCAAGGAAAGTCATTTGTGCAAAACAAATGCTTGCAATAGATTCAGAATCATGACAAACCCCTAGTTAGACCCCTCACATCCTACTTAAAGCAGATTTTTCTGGGTATTTACATCCTGTAGTATAGAGTCGATGGGAGCCCAACTTGATTTGGCCGCTGTGGCGACCTCAAAGGTGGCAGACTCGGGCGCCCTAGCTAAATCATTAAAGCATGCCCTGGGCTACGTCTGTGCAAAATCTGGCACTTTTAGACTGATTTGCACAAAATTAGCATTTTCTCCCCTTAAGGCCCTAGACCATACATTGGCAACATGTGGCCCCCACCTTCACTTATTGCGGCCCATAGGTTAATATCTGAACATTAATAGATTTCAGGTGTTACAATTGCATTCAAACATGACCCACTTAAATTACTTCAGTCTATATTAGGGGCCTACCAGTCTTTTTTTATGCCCAATGTATTTGTATTTAAGTTCATAAAGTTAACATGTATAACATTTGAAAATAAATATTTTCAGGATTCCAATTCAAAAATAGCCAAAAATTATTCCGATTCCAATTCAAAAATAGCAAAAATAGCAGATCTTCAAGCTCAAAACGCGTTGCACTGCGACGCGTTTTGAGCTTGTAGATCGGCTATTTTTCCTATGTTTGACTGTATTATGCATTGTGGCCCTCTGGGAGTGAGCGTGAAAATATAGTGGCCCTCACCATCATCAAAGTTGCCCACCCCTGCCCTAGACTATGTGCGACATCAGCCGTACAATCTACACAAGATAATAATAGTACTGCATTATTATAATTATCATAATATCGCCATGTTTCCTACCTTCTGGACCTCCAGGGCACACTCCATCAGCGCGCGGACGCTGCCCACTTCTCTCAGCGTCTTCTTGGAGTTGACGTCGGCTCGCCAAGACAGGTTCCTGAGGACGCTGGCGATCACCTGCAGCACACCACGTTGTTAACCCATTTAGGCCTAGAATTATTGAATGCTTTAACCAGTGAAAAATAGCAGATATACAAGCTCACAGCGCGGCACCGAGTGCCGCGCTGCGAGCTTGTAGATCTGCTATTTTTGAAAAAGTCGTGAAATATATGTATTTTTAAAGCGAACGTTTGTAACTCAAATTCTGCTTCTGGGGGGGTCCCTGGAACTAAATATTTTGAGATGGGGGTCCGTGGCCAAATAAATATCAGTTTGGGGGTCCTTCACATGAAAAGGTTTGAGAACCACTGACACAGTAGTCTCTCAAGAACAGACTGAGCTCCAGTTGAGTGAAAAGGAACTTTTCTTTGACGATGGCTGGCCAGATTGCTGACATAGGAACATAGGTTTTTCAAAAAATCTTAGAAGGATTCAAAAGACACTTATAGAATCGGGTCAAAATTATAATTTTCAAGATTTTTCAAAAACAGCAGATCTACAAGCTCGCAGGGCAGCTGTGAGCTTGTATATCTGCGTGTTTCGAGCTTGTGGATCCGCTACTTTTGATGTTTTTGTGTGGCGCTGTAGTACGACCAAGTAGGGCGTTCATTTAGGGAAAATAATTCTAAATGTTTGAATATGGAGATATAGTTCATGGGACAGAGCCCAGAATTTCATGAAAAGCAATAGATTCTGGTGGCAAATTCTAGTGATGATTTTTATGTTCCCACATGCCCATGGTATCATTTAAGCCCTGCTAGCATTACCAACCTCGTAGCTTTCTACCTGTTACCACCACTTTTATATGAGAAATAACCGAAATTCTCGTTTTTTTATTACTTTCCATATAGTATCCTTATAATGCAATTGAATATGTCAAATCATGCCTGGAATTGATTGGTATTGAATTATAAAACATTGTAATACAGAAGAATATTACTTAGAAATGCAAAAAGTTAGTATACAGAGAAATTATTTAAAAAAAGGGTCACATTTGATACATTTTCATTTTTTTGAAGGTCACAAAATGTGCTATATTTTCCTAAATATTTAACATAAAGACTTGCATTTAGCATTAAAATGTGCACATTAGACTCTGTGATGTTGTGAAATATAACTAGCCTACTAAACAGAAGAGTTTGAGCTTAGGTAAATATGACATCGAAAGACCATGCCTCATTACATTACTATCTTCCTGAAAACCATTTAGTGAATGGTGTCATATTCAGAGATAAGTAATCAAAGTTATCATCATCACTTGCAAGTGAATCTATGTGGTCACCTAGATCAGTGTTTCTCAAATGGGGGTACGTGTAACCCTAGGGGTACGCAGGGGTACTGCAGGGAGTATGTGAGAAAAATGAGAATATGTATTTTACTGTTATAATGACAAAACATTGACAGAGATGGTGTGAACCTACTCAACTGTACATTTCTAAACCAAATTACATCAATTACTTGACTCGTAGTGACTGTTATTGAATAGAAAGCAATGTTTATTTGCCATTATGCTGTTTTATTTTGAATGTAATGGTATTGGAACTGGATTTTGTTTGACATTTTGCTGTAGTCAGGAGAAGGGGGTACTTGGCTTCGGAAATCAGTGTAAAAAAGATTGAGAACCACTGACCTAGATCATCAGGGACAGATCATCAGATTTAATATTGTTACTTTCATTAGATCATCTCACAGAGACGAGCCCACTGTCTCTCAAGGAGCAGAAGCAACATGCAGAACAGCTTGTTCCACCCGGTTCTCAGGGACCACGTTGACGCAGTAGAACCTGGTAAAGGTACTAGGCGATGTCCAGCTGGCCGAGGCACAGATATCAAAAAGGGGAACCCCCCTGAACTATATTCCCAAGAGGTGGCCATACCCTGAATGGAATGTGTCACTACTGCGGATGGCAGAGTCTGTCCGGCCAAGCAAAACACACAAGCAACAAGCCAATGTGAGATTCTCCGTTTCGAAATCCTTCAGCCCAGGACTCTATCACCATATCATACAAAGAGCTGATCAGTCAGCCTTTGTCCATATGACGTACTGTAAGTGTCCAAAGCCCTCACCGGGCAGGGGACATGCAGAGCATCACCCAAGCCGTCAACACTCATGGGAGGGACATAAGCTGACGCGTACAGAGGCCAGTTCACATGTCCTACGGAGAGAACCTTTTGGCAGAAATTAGGAAATGGTTCGCAAGGTAAATGGTAAATGGTGCATTTATATAGCGCTTTTATCCAAGGCGCTTTACATAGATTGTAGCGGTTTCTCTACCCCTGAGCTATGCCACCCCTAGAGTGTCACCCCAAGGTGACACTCGACTGTCCCATCTGAAGACACTCCTCGCTCACCGAGAGCGCATGGAGCTTACCAATCCTATTTGCGGAGGTGATTGACAAGAGAAATAGCACCTTCCATGAAAGGTGCTCAAGAGAGGCAGTATACAGGGGCTCAAAGGGAGGCTTCCCGAGTGCTGAGAACACCAAGCCAAGGTCCCAAATGGGAACCTGAAGAGTCTGGATGGAGGCACCTTACTCCTTTCATAAAGCGTGACAGCAACGGGTTCTTACCTAGCTGTCCGTCAGCTCCACCAGAATGGCATGCAGAGATAGTGGCAACATACACCTTCAGTGTGTTAGCCGCCCAGCCCTTATCCAGCAGTGACTGCAGAAAGTGCATCACAGTCTGAACATCACAGTGTTCCGGATCAGCGCTGTGGGTCTCGCACCATGTGTGGAACAGTCCCTGTACACCGCAATAGTAGAAGGGGCTCTGGAACTAGATCTGACCACCTGCGCCTCTCAGGGGCCAAGCCCATATAGCTGGAGGCGATCGGAGCCCGGGTGCCACAGGGTTCCCTGAGCCTGTGAAGTGTGAAAGCAGGTCAGGCCTCAGAGGCAACGACGTCCCCATGAACAGAGACAGCAGCATCCTGAACCAAGGACGTCTCAGCCAACCTGGGCCTATCAGGAGTAACTGATGACCCCTCATCTCGACTCTGTCCAGCATCGCCTAGGTCAGAGGAAACTGGAAAGTCAAATTATGGCTGTCCAATTATTATGTTGGATGGATGGCGGATCCCAGCGCCGCTTGCCACCATGCCTCTGTACACTGCTCCCCAACCCGTTAGAGAAGCATCGGTGCACACTAGTTCCCTGCGTGTCACCCTGCTGAGTGCTATACCCGTCTCCAAGAAGGAACGGGCATGCCATCGGGTCAGTGCGAACATACAGGTCCTCGTTACCGAGGACAGCAGGCCCAGACACACCCAATCCCAGAACTAGGTCGGACTGTGAGATGCTCAACAAACAGCTAACATAGTCTTAAGTGTACACTATCATGCTGAATGCAAGTCTCTAGGTATTATATAGTGTAAAATATAGCCCATTTTGTGACGAAAGAAAAATAAATACAAATTTGATCTAGTTTTTGAATAATTACTTTTGTATGCCTTAATTGTACATTCCCAAGTACCATTTTTGAGCATTTCAATGTTTAACAATTCAGTCCCCATCAATTCCAGGCATAGTTTAATATATTCAATTGCATTATAAGGATATGATATGGAAATGAATAAAAAACGAGAACTTCGGTTATTTCTCATGTCATAATTACCTAAGCTCAAACTCTTCTGTTTAATAGTTATATTTCACAACATCATGGAGTCTTATGTGCACATTTTAATGCTAAATGCAAGTCTCTATGTTAAATATTTAGGAAAATATAGCACATTTTGTGACCTTCAAAAAAACGAAAATGTATCAAATTTGACCTATTTCTTTGAATTATTCCTCTGTATACTAACTTTTTGCATCTCTAATTAATATTCTTTTGCATTACAATGTTTTATAACTCAGTACCCATCAATTCCAGGCATGATTTGACATATTCAATTGCATTATAAGGATACTATATGGAAATCAATAAAAAAACGAGAATTTCGGTTATTTCTCATATAAAAGTGGTGGTAACAGGTAGAAAGCTACGAGGTTGGTAATGCTAGCAGGGCTTAAATGATACCATGGGCATGTGGGAACATAAAAATCATCACTAGAATTTGCCACCAGAATCTATTGCTCTCAAACCCACTAGCCCATGGCCTAATAGGAGGGTTCTGCCCGACAGCAACAACATAAAAAAGAAAAAGAAAAAACTCAAAAATCAATAAAAAAAAAGAACTGTAATAGTAGATCTATAAGCGGCGCAAAGGGACACGCTGTACCATTTTCATTAGTTTGGGTCCGGGGGGCCAAAGTCCAATTTCTCTTTGGGGTTTGGGGACCACTGAACTCGATTAGTAGGTTACAATAACCTTGTCCGCACCTGTTGCAGATCTTCGCTCTCCGATTTGAGCTGAGCTACCATCGCACGCATGCATGCCTTCATGGAGCACAGTGTGGCCTGATGGGGGAAAAAACAAAAAAAACACACACATGTTAGACAGATCAACAGCAGTGTTGTTTTTGACAGCAGATTTTGATTTAGTTTTAGTCATAGTCTTTTGAATAAAATGTAATTTAGTTTTAGTCATAATTTAGTCACCTGAAAAGTATTGGTTTTAGTCTAATTTTAGTCGACTGAATATCAGGCGACTAAATCTACAGTTGATTTAGTCGACTAAAATGTATTTTGGCAGGCCTTGATGGCATCCTAAGGACTGATTTTACACTTGGTTGTGTGCTGAAAATAGCAGATCTACAAGCTTGTAGATCGGCTATTTTCAGCACGCAACACCTGAGAGCAACCTAACATAAAATGACTCTCTTCTCCACTAGTCCCTCCCTAACGTTTTAGTATAGTTTTTATTTTGTTGGCGAAATTGTCAATATATTTAGTCTTAGTTTTAGTCATCACAGCTTAGTTTTTGTTTTGTTTTTATTTAGTTTTCGTCAGTGAAAAAAACACAGTCGACAAACATTTTTCGCCATAGTTTTAGTCGACGAAATCAACACTGATCAACAGATGCATAAGCTAGCTGATTTAGATTGATGTACGGATCAGATACAGTACATCTCCTAGTTAGGGATGGGACGATAATCGTCATTATCGTTTATCGTGATAAAAAAACAATCACAATAATCGTATTGTGGAGATTTCAATTTATTGTGAAACTGTCCACCGTCATGCACTGGGATCAATTCACCTTTTATTTGCAGAGCTGCATATTTGTTACCATTTAAAACTGATCTGGAAATAATGTACTCTATAGTCTTTTTTTCCACTTTCTACCAAAACTCTCTGCCAAAAAAATTGACGATCTACAAGCGCACAACAACACGTAGCAAATCCAGGATAATGGATGTTGGGGGTATTTTGATTATCGCGCTAATATCGTAAATCGCAATGACATTTTCATATGGTCCCATCCCTACTCCTAGTACAGGGTTCCCACACATTTTTACCAATTAATTTCCAAAACTTTTCCAAAACTTTTCCAGAATATTTAACCCAATTTCCAGGACTAAATAACAAGGTCGCTTACTCCTATGTGCAATGCCCAAAGACAGGTAGTGTATGGAAGTGGTTCTCAACCTTTTCAGGCTGTGACCCCCGAAATAATCATGTTTTAACTGGGGATCCGGCACCCTGACGAGCACTAAGAGTTGAGGAATTTTGTATAACACTGTTCTATTGTGAAAATAGCAGATCTACATGCTCACAACGCCTCGCAACGCGAGGCGTTGTGAGCATGTAGATCGGCTATTTTCACAATTTCTGCCTCTAATATTTGCAATTTGGCCCATGTTTAATTTGTCATTTCAGAGGTATTAACAAAATCAATAACCAAAAACAATGCATAGCTATTTTTTCCAGGACCTTCCAGGACCCTTGATAAATTCCAAAACTTTTCCAGTACTGGAAAAATATTTTTCTAATTTCAAAACATTTCCAGGAATTTCATGACCGTGGGAACCCTGCTAGTAATGTAAAGACTTCAACCTTGTTTGCCACGTCTCCGAAGGTGAGGTTGGTCAGAGCCATGCCTGCGTAGCGGCGCAGCGTGATGTTGTAGTGCTCGCTGGTCAGCCCGTAGATCTCACAGTCCACGTGGAGCAGCTCGCCGATAGCCTGCAGGCCGCCTAGGGAGGAATGGGACAACGATGAGCCCGGCAGTGGTGGAATAAAGTACTCCGATGTTTTACTTAAGTAAAAGTATCAACACTGCAATGTAGAAATACTCTGTTAGGGTGCCCTCACACCAAAATACCTAGAGTGGAATCCGCCAATGCATTTCAATGAGAATGGAGCGTTTTTTGCCAGTAGAGGATTTCGGCAAAAAACAATCCATTCTCATTGAAATGCATTGGCGGATTCCACTCTAGGTATTTTGATGTGAGGGCACCCTTATGAGTAAAAGTCCAAAATTCTAAATGTACTTAAAGTACCAAAAGTACAAAATAACAAATAACAAAGTAACTAGAAACTAAAGCTTTCAAATAATTCTAGTGGAGTAAAAGTACACTATTTGGATACGAGATGTAGTGGAGTAGAAGTAAAAGTACTGGAAATTGGAAATACTCAAGTAAAGTACAAATACCTCAGAATTGTACTTGATGGTGATACACCATGAAATTTCACTTTTCCTATTTTAAAACCTTTTTTTGGGGTCCCACTAGCACCTTCTATCCTCACAAAGTCCCATTTCTGACCGTTGTGTCTTTCTCTGGTTTTGAAAAGGTGGAGGTTAAAAGCATCCCACGGGTTCTCAAAACAGGCTGTCCAGATTTGCTGCCGTCGCTGACGTCATCGACGGCCGTTTTTGAAGATTATTATTTTATTTTTTTTCAAAAACTTTTTTTTTCTTCAAAAACCTTTTTTTTCCCAAAAAGATTTTTGGGGGGGGGGGGGTGGCGCAGTTCAGGCCAAAGGTGGTACTGCAGCTGAAAATGCTCTGAGAGCCATTCAAAATGAGAGAGGCTCTCTATTCAGGAGTGGTAATTTAGCCTCAAACCTTTTGAAAAACGTTTTTGGGACATAAACAATATGACATAAATACTTTTTAAATGCATGGTGTATCACCTTTAAGTAAATGTACTTTAAACCACTGACGATGAGCCAGGGTGAGTAAAGTCTATGAGTATAATGTTTTGTCAGTGCAATGGTCTGTCGGTGAAACTGAAACTAAAACGAGCTATAAATAAAAATAGATAGTAGATGAAATAATCATAATAAAGATAAGTAAAGTACAATAATAACAGTGACAACGTCGTACCCAGTTCGTTCATGGCGTGCCGGTGTTCCTCGTCGAACGACAACTTCATGAGGACACACACCGCCGGGCAGATCTGGTGGTCCACCGGAGACGGCACTTGAGAAGAGGACAGACACACACGTGTACGTTTTATTTACAGGGTTCCCACACATCTTTACCAATTATTTTCCAAAACCTTTCCAAAACCTTTCCAGAATATTGAACCCAATTTCCAGGACTATATAACAATAATTCAGCTCAATAACGAGTCGCTTACTCCGATGCGCAATGCCTAAAGACAGGTAGTGTATGCCAGTGGTTCTCAACCTTTTCAGGCCGTGACCCACAAAATAATCATATTTGAGCTGGGGACCCCCCTAACCCTGACGGTCACTAAGAGTAGAGGAATTTTGTATAACACGGTTTTATTGTGAAAATAGCAGATCTACATGCTCACAACGCCTCGCGTTGCGAGGCGTTGTGAGCATGTAGATCGGCTATTTTCATAATTTCTGCCTCGAATATTTGACAATTTGGCCAATGTTTAATTTGTCATTTCAGAGGTATTAACAAAATCAATAACCAAAGACAATCCATAGCTATTTTTTTCCAGGACCTTCCAGGACCCTTGATCAATTCCGAAACTTTTCCAGTACTGGAAAAATATTTTTCTAATTTCAAAATATTTCCAGGAATTTCATGATCGTGGGAACCCTGTGTTTTGTATTCCGTACCTCAGGAGTCTTCAACGTTTTCAGGCCAAGGACCCCTTAGCTGAGAGGGAGATCCAGCAGGGACCCCCCCCCCACTACATGTTGTATAACTGTGTTGAATTTCATCGATTTCATAGATAGATTCATATAGACTTGTTTGACAGCACTGTCATCAGTCCATGTTGGATTTGTGTTAATGTGTTTTTTCAGACATTTAACTACTTAAATTGTCAACTTGACCTGTCACTCTGTACTTGGTCTGCTCTTTTTTTACCTCTACACCAAACCTATTTACCCGAAGATAGCTGATCTACAAGCTCTCAACGCCGCGTTGGCTAAAGTTCTCCTCAGAATAGGGATGTGAGGGTTCAAGTTGTTAATTTAAAACAAATCACAAAATATTTGGCAGCACCCCCTGTAGTAACTCTGAGGACCCCCTAGGGGTCCCGGTCCCCCGTGTTAAATACCCCTGCTGTACCTACAGTACATGCTCGCACAGGCGTCTGTCAAACTAGGTCTTGGTATTCATATGTCACATGCCAAAAATGCAATTTAAATCGTTAATCGCAATTATCGGTGTGACAATTGTCAGATAATTGTGATTAGACGATTATGTAATAATTGTGACAGCCCTAATCCTGGATAAAAACAAAGGGATGTTTGAACTTACTGGGGTTGTGGTCCTGGTCCAGGCCCTGTTCGTGGGCGTCCTTCCAGGCCCAGCACGCCTCGCAGTAGACCCGGATCTGCTCCAGGAGGTGCAGGACCCGGATCTCCCTCCGGCCGCGCTTGTCCTCCGGCCGGCTGTGCACTATGTTGTGGAGCGCGGCGCTGGCGCGCGCACGCGCCTCCTTGCTTCCTCTGGAGTTACCTGTGCGTAGGGGTGGGCGATATGGTGATAGTTATCGTTTAGACGATACAATGTCTCCACGATATGCCTTTTCAGAGATATCGTACCTATCGTGATACAATTGATGGAGCTTGTAAAAAATCCTGTTGAATCGTTAATACAGAGATTCATTGCAGAATTCAATTTAAACCTGCAGTTTTGGTCTAAATCAGTAGTTCTCAAACTTTAAAATGTCAAAGTCTCCACTTAACTCTGACAGTATACAAATGAAACCAAATGGACCCGTAAGGGTCCATTTGGTTTCATTTGTATTCTGTTAGAGTTACATACTTGTAAAGTTCAATTTAGAGCTCCCAAAAGGAACCCAGAGAGTCTTGTTTTTGTCAAGTAACTTGAAAAATAACCATAAAAACCAACATGAAAAAGAATCGTGATAAAATCATGTATCGTGATACAGCTTGGAAAAATATTGTGATATTGTATTTTTCTATATCGCCCACCCCTACCTGTGTGGACAGTGGATAAGGTGGCTGCTGAGACCAGGGGGCCTGAAAGTCATTGTTCAATGCCAAGGAAATTATCCAAACCACAAACCACTGTCGGCTAGCTGTCGTTTTTCCTCAACCTTTCACGTAGTCAGAGAATATACGGTTGTGCTCAGAATTATTCAACCCCCCTCTGCAAATCTGGTTTATTGGCTAAATTCACAAACTGACAACTGAATGAAATAAATACATCATACAAGAACAATGTAAACGGCTCAACAAAAGTAACATTTGGTGTGTTTTTTTTTCCAAATTCAATGCTAAATGCCACTTTCAACGCCACTTTCACTTTAATTCAACTCTTAATTACACTTGAAAGCATCAACTGCAATCGACTAATCAAGGGGGGCTTAAATAGTTGCATCAGATGTGCAACCTGGCCTGACTAGAAGTTTGTTGACTTGTTGACTTTGATTAGAGCAGTTAGAAACATGTCTAAGTCCTAGGAATGGTCAGAAAAGTTCAGAGAAGAGATTATTGCAAACCCTTGTACAAAAAAGGAAAAGGATATAAAACAATTGCAAAGACACTGAATGTTCCAAAAAGTACAGTTTTGAGCATAGTTCACAAGTTCTAAGTCAACAATTTTTTCAGAGGGGGTTGAATAGTTTCGAGCACAATTGTTACATTTTTCGATCAATCCCCCGGACACGGACAATCACTCTGTGCCATTTCCAAAATTATATTTATTTTAGAAATAGTTCATCTTCTAGCTATTCATTTGGAGATGACTGACATCACTGACTGACATCACAGAACACCATAAATGGGTATGAACTGGTGAAACAGTGCCCAAATTTGGAGATGACGGACATCGCCGATATGTCTTAAATCCTACTATCTTACAAGCCGATACTTTCACCTCAGTACACAACACAACACGGGCAAAGGATTAGTCTTTTACTGAAGGAGGGGACAATTCCTGTCACAAGATGATGGCATTTGTCCATGTGTGGTCCAGCCCTATGGAATGTATGTGCTAACTAAAAACCAACATAATACTTTTCTTCTTAAAAAATGAGTTGCTTACTGTTAGTTGTGTCTGTGGACTTACTATACCACTGCAGCAGTGTGCGTGTGCGCGCGCGCGTGCGTGCGTGCGTGTGTGTGTGTGTGTGTGCGTGTGCGACTGTGCGTGTGTGTGTGTGCACGCACGCACCGTGTGTATATACTACTCCTTGTAATGTTCCTCAAAATAATAAAAACATAAAAAAGAAAATGTACCCTTCACAGAAACAGAGATGGGTAGGAACTAAATAACCAGCCAAACAAATGCAATGGGGAAGATAAATAGAGAACAAACATAGACCCTTGTACCAGTACTTTAGAATGACTCTAAATTAAAGAGAGAGAGAAAGAGAGAGCACGCCCATTTCTCCCACATTCACGCCGGCTGATTATATGAATTTAACATTGAGCTGTGAGTGGATTCTTACCTAGTAACAGGGAGTCCTTGTCGTTGCCGTGCAGAAGCTGGATGAGCAGGGGCAGACATCCCGACTGCCTCATGGCGATGCAGGAGTCCTGGGACGAGGACATGGCCAGCAGAGTGCGAGACATGTCGTCTTTGTCGTGTGTCCCCAACATGGACAACAGACTGTACACCATCTCAACCTGGGAATAAATCATTATTATCATTATTACTACTACTACTACTATCAATATTGATGAGGAATGAGCAATAGCCTTTAACCACTTAAATCATTTAAACCCCAGCAACTCATGTATTTTCTGTTATTGAGCAGAACATAGGGGCTCAACCATATGGGGTTTAATTGGTTAATGCCAGTGGTGGACAAAGTAAACTAGAAACAACAATTCTAAGAAAGTGTAAGTGTGCCTTTACAGCTCGCTAAGTCTGCGCAACTTTGTGTGACGGGAGGCAGGGTCAAATAAATTAATATAGTGGGGCGTAAATTCAAGTAACATTTCCCCCCCATATTTGAAATAGGGCTTAAATGGTGAATTCATAATATATTTATACTGAAAAGTAACAAATGCTCAAAATATTTACTTGGTTACAGTCAACCACTGGTTAAAGCTAACAAGCTAGCAGTTAACGGTTTTACAATTATCACCTTGGTTCCCAGGTGACTGGTGAGTCGCCGGGGGGCGGAGTAACCCCCCACACAGCTAATCTCGTTTGAAGGCTCATGGTCCAATCGGCTGCCAGCAACCTGGACGGACAGAAAACATATTTTAAAACATGCTGAAATGAACACTGAATTGTGAGATATAAAGTCACAATTGAATAACGCAGAAAGAGTATATCTGTATTAACCCATTTAGGCCTAGGATTATTGAATGCTTTAATTATTGAAAAATAGCAGATATACAAGCTCACAGCGCGGCACCGAGTGCCACGCTGTGAGCTTGTAGATCTGCTATTTTTGAAAAAGTCGTGAAAACGTGTGCAAATCTTTGAATATTTGTATTTTTAAAGCGAACGTTTGTAACTAAAATTTGTCTTCTGGGGGGTCCCTGGAACTAAATATTTTGAGATGGGGGTCCGTGGCCAAATACATATCATTTTGGGGGTCCTTCAGTGAGAACCACTGACATAGTAGTCTCTCAAGAACAGACTAACTGAGCTCCAGTTAAGTGAAAAGGACCTTTTCTTTGACGATGGCTGGCCAGATTGCTGACATAGAAACATAGGTTTTTCAAAAAACCTTAGAAGGATTCAAAAGACACTTATAGAATCGGGTCAAAATTCAAATGTTCACGATTTTTCAAAAATAGCAGATCTACAAGCTCGCAGCGCGGCACTCGGTGCCGCGCTGTAAGCTTGTATATCTGCTATTTTTTAATAGTTAAAGCATAAAATAATAATACACCATAATGTGTTTTATTTCTCTGACATTTGTTTTCGTCCCTGTCCATCCATCCGTGTGTGGGTCTGTTAACAGCGAATCTCCGGCAATGCGGAACTGATCGGCATGAAACTTTGCACGCACACTCCCCAAATAGGACCCCCAGGGATTGTGCTTTCGCCCCTCTCCTTTCGCCTGTGTGTGTGAGTGCCTGCGACCAGCTAATCTCTGAAGTCATATATATCAAGAACTAATCTTGGACACCGCTGAAATGATTGATCGACATAAATCTTTACTCCATGTTTTTGAGCGGTGCTCCAAATGCTTGACCGAGTGTGTGGATATGTCCCTATGTTGAGCAGCCTAAAGGGCCAATCGCACTCAGCACTAGAACTATAGCAAGTAGCCACCAAAGGCACCGCTCTCTTCACACTGGGCGTGATTTTAAAAAGAACCGTAGGGTCAAATCATTTTAGCTTTTATGAGCCACATATCTGGAACCAACTCCCAGAAAACTGCAGTTATCATACAACAAATGCTGAGGACTTTTCTGGGTGCTAAAGGTTTTGGTAAGTTTTGAGTTCATTCTTATCTTCTATTCTCTTAACTCTAATGTGTGTTGTATTCAAATGTCCTTTTATAATGTGTTCCTTCTGCACTTTAAAGAAGAAAAGCAGGTCTGCACACTGTCTTAATGCTCCCAAAATAATTTATTAGCAGAGCGGTAAAAGAATACGTTTCAGACTCTCTGACCTTCGCCAGGTCTACTATTTTGTGCATGTATCTCTTGACCGCTATTCCTTTAATGTTTGTGTAAAGTGTTGAATTGCCTTGAAATGTCCTACACAAATAACCTTCCCTTGCCTAGTAGTAATATTACCTGTGAGTCTGCATTCACTCCGTCAACCTGTAGCGCAGCACCGGAAGCAGACTGGAGGAGGTCGATAGATGGAGAGAATAGATAGATGGGGAAGAGAGAGAGAGAGAGAACGATGTTACAGTTTAAGAATAAATACCACTATCTGGTATTCTGACACTCTATTGCAGGGTTCCCCAATTAGTTTTCCCCAAGGGCCGAATTATGTCTAGGGTACCAAGCCGAGGGCCACAACATTGCAGGGGGCGACGGTTCAGATATCGTCGTCATCAGGTGAAAATCTTGTATGTCCAAAACCGTTCGTTTTGCATTTATCATTTTAAAAATGATTTAAACTAGTGAAAACAGCCGATCTACAAGCACACAATGCCTCGCACCGCGAGGCGTTGTGTGCTTGTAGATCTGCTGTTTTCACTACTTTTGTGTGACAGCCTTGTATGATGAAGCAGGGCTTTACTTTGCGAAAGAACGTACACATTTGGAGATACGAGATTTCCACCCGACAACGACGATATACTAGTGTTGTTGCTGCTCTTATACCACCATTATTACTGGGGTTGGTGTGGGCCAGACAGTAGCCCCCCGCGGGCCGCAAATGGCCCGCGGGCCGCCTATTGGGGAACCCTGCTCTATTGTCTATTCTCTATTCACACACTGTTCTCTCTTTCACATTCACTCAACTATTCACAGTTTTCCCCTATTCCTCTTATTCTCTCTCTCATTCAGCCGACTATTAATTACCTCTTGTCGATGTTGCCGGAGTTCTTTCTCGATGTGTTGGATGCGAGCAACTCGGGCCTGTTGGCGAGGTACAGCGCACACGAGTGAAAAAAGTACGAGACAAAACAGTATACAAAAGTACATTAGTATACAAAGCACACAAGAGTAAACAAAATTGCACAAAGGTATGTGAGAGTACACAAATATACATTGCAGCACATACAGTACACAAACGCAGATGAAGGGACACAAATACACAAAATAATGCAAGTGCAAGTGTAAGAAAAATAACACTAAGCAATAACTACATGCTATGAAACATTAGTTATTTATCCATCTAGCCCTCTCTACACAAATGATATCCAGATGTATCATTAGGCTTCCTGCTGGAAGCAATACGAGACAAAAAAAATGATTTCTGTCATTCACCAATGTTTTCTTATTTTTGTTTTCTTATTTTTGCTCTTCTCTTAGGTAAGAGCACTTTGCTAAGAGCACTCAGATGAAAACATGTCCAGGACAAACTATTTTGTTTGTCCAACAAAATGTTGAGCATGTTTTCCTCTGCAAGGAACCGTATGCTTAAAATTTGAGGAACATAACAACTGCATGTACTGTATATCACAATCAAATTTAGATGTCACAATTGCGATTAACAATTTAATTGTGTTTTTGTTGTTGACCATTACATTTCTGTTTGGCTGTGGGCTTTGAAGTTGCACATGGCAAATATGACACATAACCTAAATATACAAAGAAATGACTGACACATTTGATAACTTTAAACTTTAGCCGATCTAAAGCTCACAATGCAACGCGACTCGTCGTGATCTTGTAGATCGGCTATTTCCACTATTTTAAAAAAAGTATTAAGTATATATGAACATTTTTCAACACGGAAAACGATTTTGACGATTATGACTAAATAATTGCAATTCGATGATTATGTGGTGACGGGCCTACCTGTCCTCTCTTCTCCATGTCCTGACATGTGCCCAGCTCCTCCTCCATGGCGGCGCGGAGCTGCCGCGCTTCGAACTCCAGCTGTCGCCGAGTCATGTCCGTCTGCAAGGAGAACTGAAGGGAGCGATGAGGAGGAGAGGAGAGGAGGACGCAGGAGGAGAAAGGAGGATAAGAGATGGGGGGAGGGGGTGGCAGAGGAGAAGAGGAAGGAAGACGAGAAAGACAAGACAAAGGGAGGAAAGAAAGAATAGAATCAAAGCAAAATGTTTGGACTTCCTTCTATCTACTAGGCATGATCGGGATCACGAAATCACATGTTTGACCCCCATACCAACCCCAGCCATGTTTGTTTACATTTGAAGAAAACATAATGGCTGCTATCTCATGAATGCATGAATGGATTTCCAAGCAGATTTTTGAGCGGTGGTCACAACGCTCCTATACGTGGCCGTGTGTGTGGGTCTCCGTCTGTGTCTGTATGTAGCCTAAACTTCGTAACTAGTGCCGCACCATTTACGCCACTCGCGCAATATATACATCAAAATGTGCGGCTCGGCCGGGAATGGTGTACCTTTCGTTCCGATCCGCCTTACCATGCCGACGAAATCGGCAAAAAACGACGCTTAATTGTCCCCATTGACTTATAATGGGACAATGCAAGAAATCACTTTCAAGTATTTTTCTCTCGTAAACCATAGGAGCTACAGTTTCAAACCTCGGAGAGGAGATTCATAATGATTTTAAGAATGAATCGAAAAATAATTACATCACTCGTCCTCATGGTGGCGCTATAACGGCCAACTTTACGTTTTGCCCCGTAACTCTTGAACCGTAGATCGGAAAATTAAAATTCTTTTTTCCCTGGATTCCTTGGGTCAAGACGCATCTCCCCATATAAGCCACGCCCATTTGCGCCAGGATAGATTTTCCGCCATCTTGAATTTTCTCCAAAACACACTTTTTGCTCCTTTTCCTACATATTTTCTTCAAATGTCACAAAAATCGGTACACATGATCTATGAGGTGGGTAAACCACCGCTCAGTTCACACGGGTGTGATTTTTTTGTTTGAAAGCTATGAACAGTGTGCACACACTTGGTGCATGATCTATGCATGGGCGTGCATGATCCGTGCACTATGAATTACATGGAAGTCTATGGAGACTTGTGGCATCCTGGCACTTTGGCAGCCATTTTTAAAATGCAGAGAATGAGTTAACACAGCCCTGAGCAGGCCAACCTGGCCTGCCGGAGCAGTGCACTTTGCTAGACTAAAACTACTACTAATACTGTATAAATGCAGTAGTAGCAGTGCTTGTAGAAGTGACAATACTACGTACGTTCTCTGTCAGAGGGAGGCTGTCGATTCTCTTGGTGAGGTTCTGCAGTTGAGCATAATACCAATCCTTCTCTTTCTCCTCCTTGTCCAGCTCAGCCAACAGCAGCGACCTGGGGGGAAAGGGGGCGGCATACACACACAGAATGTTAGCCCAGGGGTCTTCAACGTTTTCAGGCCAAGGACCCCTTAGTTCAGAGAGAGAGAGATTAGGGATGTTCCTAGCGACTAATTTCACTGACGTGTACACGACAATTTTGTAAACGAATATTCGACTAGTCGAAAATTATTATATTTGTTTTTTATTATTGTAATTTCACACAGAAAATAGCCAAAACTGAGCACTTCGATCTATTAGGGCAAACCTCGTTTGAAAAAAGTATCAAGAGTATATAAAAGCCTTTTAAAATGTTATATAATATTGCAATCTTGCTCAAATTAATCAATTACGTCATTGCGTGAATCTGGGTCAAGATCAATAATTAGCGCATCAGTCTCAGCTTGGTCGCTACAACAGCTGATGTCTGTCTGACTGGAGTCGCTATAGTAACTGAGCAACAGCTCTGTTCTCTTCAAAGTTGGCTACATAATGGTATTCCATACTCAGCCAATGTATGATTAAGCATTCTCCTTGGCTTGTTCTCACCTCAAAATATGGATTAATTCATGGACCGGATCACAGATACAGCGTGCAGGCGAGTGATTCACATCCAGTATCTTTAAGATACACGTCGCTTAATTGCCATTAATTTACTTGCGCAGCGGACAGCCTGCCTGGTGTGTAGTGTGGCTGCGTGCAGCCATGCACACTCACTGCAGGTCAGCGCGACCAGTGCAGCGCGCAACAGTCAGTCAGACTGAGACACAGACAGTCATGCTCCGCAAATCAACCAAGGGATTGCTTAATTTGCTTGTTAAAAAGTAACATTTTATTAAGACAAGACAGTAATATGGGCGCAGAGTTTAAATGTTTAAAAAAGTTAATATCTCAATAATTAAAAATATATTTAATAGAATAATCGAATTGTATCTTCAAAACGAATAGTGGTTTACAAACCGTGTACACGGATAACCGTGTACACGCGCACATCCCTAAGAGAGATGAAGCAGGGACCCCCAAAACCTTTTCATAAATTCCATATAGTTTCATTGTTTGACAGCACGATCATCATCAGTGTATTTTGGATTCATGTCAATTGGTGTTTTCAGATATTTAACCACTTGAACTGTCATTAATAAACTTGACCTTTCGCTCTGTACTTAGTCTGCTCTTTTTCCCCTCTACACCAAACCTCTTTGCAGACAATAGCTGATCTACAAACTCACAATGCCTCGCATCGGCCTCGCATCGCCTCAGATTTAAATTTCCCGGTGCACCGGGATAAATTCACGTTTCTTTGCCAAGCTACATATATATACCATTTAAACCCTCTATAATTGGTTAAATGGAATTGGAAATGACGTACTTGATAGACTTTCTTTTCACTCACAACCAAATCTCTTTGCCAAAAGAATTGCCGATCTACAAGGTGTGACGCGTTGTGAGCTTGTAGAGATCGGCAATTTTTTGGCAAATGTTCCGCCCCAGGATTATGGATTTTGGGGATATTTTGATTATCGCGAATATATCATAAAATCATAAAATGTTTTCGGTCACAAAAATCATCCCACCCCTAGCCGAACGGGCCAACCAATTGATGCTCACCTCTCCTTCTCCAGCTCGTCCAGATAGCCAGGCTGCGGGGCGTCTCTGGGGTCCCGCACCACGGGAGTGGGGGGGTCTCGAGCCTCCCTGCCCGGCGGCAGAGGCATCCCTCTCCTGGGGAAGCCCGCGGCCGAGGGCCCCGAGCTCTGGGGGTTGTTGCCCGAAGACGAGGCACCGAGCTGGGGCTTGGAGCGAAGCTTCACCCCCTGGAAACCTCCGGATGGGTCCATGCTCATCTCTGCCAGAAAGAGAGAGCGTTAGGGCTGTCACGATTATGACACTTTAAATGATGATTAATTGTCACTCAATTAATTGCGATTAACGATTTAAAGGACAACTTTGTTTTAGGGTTCATATTTTAGATTGTAATTAGAGAAAAGAAAAAGTGAGTGTTAAAATGTTTTCATTTGCTTTGTTCTATTGTTTTATCGCGTTTACCGTGCTAAAATGTGGGGCATGCGTATTGCGTACGCTTGGGGGTAATCAGTAATTTCTTTGTATATTTAGGTCATGCGTCATATTTACCATGTGCAACTTCAAAGCCTACAAGCCAAACAGAAATGTAATTGTCAACGACAAATGCACATTTAAAGGACAACTTTAGTTTTTTACAACAAGGGTTCATATTTTAGATTGTAATTAAAGAATAAAAAGATGAGTGTTATATTTATTTTATTTACTTCTTTCTATTGTTTTAGAGATTCTTATGAGGGCATGTGTACAAGTGCCTAAATATGTATTTTTAGACACAATAAGCCAGCAGTGTCTTTATTGCTATTTACAGTAACACTTATAGCCCCCATAAGTCACATCCAACCATGAAAGGGTGCGTTGTATCTTGGGAATGGGCTTATTCTGTGTAAAATGACATATTTAGCCACTTGTACACATGCCCCCATAAGAATCTCTAAAACAATAGAAAGAAGTAAATAAAATAAATATAACACTCATCTTTTTATTCTTTAATTACAATCTAAAATATGAACCCTTGTTGTAAAAAACTAAAGTTGTCCTTTAAATGTGCATTTGTCGTTGACAATTACATTTCTGTTTGGCTTGTAGGCTTTGAAGTTGCACATGGTAAATATGACGCATGACCTAAATATACAAAGAAATTACTGATGTATTTGACAACTTTATACTTAAAAAAGAACACTGATAGTGGAAATAGCCAATCTACAAGCTCACAACGTGTCGCAATGCGACGTGTTGTGAGCTTGTAGATGACCTATTTCCACTATTTTTGAAAAAGTTTGAAAATATAGAAACATTTATCAGCATGGAAACCATAATGACGATTATGACAAAATAATTGCAATGATGGCGATTAAACGATTATGTAATAATTGTGATAGTCCTAGAGAGAGTCTGTATGTATCCAAGTGCTATTTGGGTGTACTTTATTTGTTGATCTTGATATTCACAGGGTTCCCACATATTTTTACCAATTTATTTCCAAAACCTTTCCAAAACTTTTCCAGAATATTTAACCCAATTTCCTGGACTATATAACAATAATTCAGCTCAATAACGAGTAGCTTACTCCTATGCGCAGTGCCCAAAGACAGATAGTGTATGCCAGTGGTTCTCAACCTTTTCAGGCCGTGAACCCCGAAATAATCATATTTGAACTGGGGAGTGGGGACCCCCCATCCTGACGAGCACTAAGAGTTGAGGAATTTTGTATAACAGTTTTATTGTGAAAATAGCCGATCTACATGCTCACAACGCCTCGCAACGAGAGGCGTTGTGAGCATGTAGATCTGCTATTTTCACAATTTCTGCCTCTAATATTTGACAATTTGGCCAATGTTTAATTTGCCATTTCAGAGGTATTAACAAAAACAAATAACCAAAGACAACGCATAGCTATTTTTTCCAGGACCTTCCAGGACCCTTGATCAATTCCAAAACTTTTCCAGTACTGGAAAAATATTTTTCTAATTTCAAAACATTTCCTGGAATTTCATGACCGTGGGGACCCTGTGTTCATGTGCGCTGCGCTCACCTTTGAGTCGGTCAATGAGCTCCGATTGGCCGACCACCTCGTTGGGCTCTTCTTCGATGCTGCCCTGGAGCTGCTTGAGGACTTCCTGAAACCACAGGAAGAGGAAGTGATGCATGAGGGCCGACATAAAATACATCATTCTTTGCTTATTTCAACATCAATAATAACAACGTTTACATTTGGAATTTGACCAGAACACAACGCATTCATCATATTTACTGTATATTACTAATATAAAGTATATGCTGTATATAACACCTATATTGTATACAAGATGTATATAAGTACAGTATATATCGTCACTGTCGGGATGGTGGAAACCTGGTACAGTATGTCCAAACGTTTCAGGAAAGGGTCAAAATAAGCTGCGTTCCAACAAGGGATCCAAATGGAATATTCCATTTCTCCCCAGAGCAAGCAGGCAGGCTCTATTGTCTGAATGTCAGCACTTGTGCAGGAAACACGGGTTCAAATCCGGAGAAGAACAGGAAAGTTATATAGTGCAGGTGGTTGACACCAAGGTCTCAGAGGCACTTGCCTGAACTCGTCCATTACGAAATGATAGGTAAAATCTGAATTACTGTTCAATTTAACACATATCTTATCGCTTCAAGGACCCCCAGTTTGACATGAATTAGGCTACGGACCCCCATTTATTTGGAATTTCTATCTTTGAGACCCCTATCTTTTTTTCGATCATAGGTCGCAGTTAACTATGAAAACCGCCACATCGTGTCAGTAACGTCAGAGGGTAACGCCAGAGGATAACGCCTCAGTGTCTATAGCTGACCTGTGACATCACATTGTTGTGACATCACATCACATTCCGTCCTTGTCCCTTGTATGCCCATATACAGAGATCGCTGATGTCATTATGAATATTAAGCACATAGCTTGGAATGGCCATATACTGTATGGATGGACATATTGTGTTATTCTCATGTGGTACTAACTAACTAACATAAGACCTCTTCCAAAATATTCCTGTCAGTCTACTGTCCTATCAATAAAGGCATAAAAAGCCCAAAAACAAATCTTAAAAAAAAAAAAAACGAATTTTAATAATAACCCTTTAATAATTCATTTTATCCAGGTTAACTGGCTAAATCAATTTTGAACTTTTAGTTTTGGTACTTTAAGTATATTTTGACTTACTACTTTCGTACTTTTACTCAAGCACATTTTGAATTCCAGGTTTTTTACTTGTAAAACTGAGTATTTCTATATTGCAGTATTGATACTTTTACATAAGTAAAACATCCCAGTACTCTGTCCACCACTGTGTCTACACATCACAATGCAGCACTACACTCCTATTACCCTCTTCAAATACTCAACTAGCAGTACTGCAGTACTCACCACTATAAACCGGCATCTCTTATAGAGTTTCAAGTCCATAAGCCGACATCTCTTGTAAAGTTCCAAGTCCATTCAGAGGCGAATGAGAAGCCAGAGCGTACTCTGGCTTCTCACAGAGCGAAGCCTGAACGTACTCTACTAGTTCTGTACTATAGTGTTCTGTCAGTGGTCTACTTAGCAGCTTCTCACAGAGCGAAGCCTGAACGTACTCAACTAGTTCTGTACTAGAGTGTTCTGTCAGTGGTCTACTTAGCAGCTTCTCACAGAGCGAAGCCTGAACGTACTCAACTAGTTCTGTACTATAGTGTTCTGTCAGTGGTCTACTTAGCAGCCCTGAATGCAGAGCCCGATGTCGATGAAAACACCAGACACCTCTCCCTCTGTCTCTTCTCACAGAGCGAAGCCTGAACGTACTCTACTAGTTCTGTACTATAGTGTTCTGTCAGTGGTCTACTTAGCAGTCCAGAATGTAGAGCCCGATGTCGATGAAAACACCAGACACCTCTCCCTCTGTCTCTTCCTCCCTGAGGAAGGAAGCCAGCATTTCCACATACATGCGGAAATAAAAGCATTTCCCTTCTATTTTCAACACAATAGCGAGCTTGTGTGACCCGGCTAACGCTCAATGTGAGTGTGTGTGCGTGTGTGTGTGTGTGTGTGTGTGTGTGTGTGTGTGTGTGTGTGTGTGTGTGTGTGTGTGTGTGTGTGTGTGTGTGTGTGTGTGTGTGTGTGTTAGGGATTGGACGATATGAACATTTCATATCACGATTATTGTGACAAAAGAAATCGGGATTTACGATATTATCGAGACAATTAAAATCCATTATGCTGGGGCGGAACAAAAAAAAAGCAGATCTACAAGCTCACAACGCGTTGCAACTCAACGTGTTGTGAGCTTGTAGATCGGCTATTTTTTTGGCAAAGACGTTTGATAGAGAGTGAAAAAAGGACTGTATCAAGTACTTATAAAAATACCTTTTACCAATTATAGTGGGTTTAAGTGGTACCGGATATGCAGCTCGGCAAATAAAAGGTGAATTGATCCCAGTGCATGACGGAGGACGATATCACCATAAATGAAATCTCCACAATACGATTATCGTGAGTGTTTTTTATCAAGATAAAGGCCCATTCCCACTGGGCCAGATAACAGATAAAAAAAATGTCTTTCTCCAGATATTTTGGATGGTAGTGGATATAAGTGGATGGTAGATACAGATAAAAAAAAAATATCTGCCACAGATAAAAAATATCTGGAGAAAGAGATTTTTTTTATCTGTATCTACCATCCACTTTGAATGGAAAAATATCTGGAGAAAGAGATTTTTTTATTTGTTATCTGGCCCAGTGGGAATGGGCCTTAAACGATAATATTGCTTATCGTCCCATCCCTTGTGTGTGTGTGCGTGCGTGCGTGCGTGCGTGCGTGCGTGCGTGCGTGCGTGCGTGCGTGCGTGCGTGCGTGCGTGCGTGCGTGAGTCCTCTGAACACTCCCCCCCAAACACACACTGATGATGTCACCGGGTCAACACAACAGGAAAACAAAAGAAAAACACAAAAAAGAACTGAGTTCTTCTCTCCGAATACAAAAATACAGGAAGGGGATGGGAGGATGGCCGAGCGCAGGCGCACACACAGACAATGAATCACAAGCTAGTCACATTAATTGTGTGTGTGTGTGTGTGCGTGTGTGTGTGTGTGTGCGCGCGCACGTGTGCGTGCGTGCGTCTGTGTCTGTGTGTGTCTGTCTGTCTCAAACAACGACTCTTGTTGTTGTACTCACGAGGACCTTTGGAGAGGGAGAGTGTCATTGAGTTCCACCAGCATGTCATTTTGAACGCTTTTCATAGTACTGTTTGTTCATACACGCTTAGAACAGAAACCCCCCTTTAGCCATCATCAACCTTTTAAAGCAGCTAAAATAACCGATCATACAGTATATTGCTATAGGAGGATGTCAGGGTGTTGTACACGTGGAGTGTAGAATGGCCCCACCACGCTTTTAAAAATATATATTTTATAAAAATATTGGTCCATAATACGGTTTTAAACAGGTTTTAGCCTAAACAACCACTCAGATATTGATATTGATATTAGGTCATGTTTTCAGGCCAAGGACCCCTTAGTTGAGAGAGAGATGAAGCGGGGACCCCCACAACCTTTTCATATAGATTCCATATAGTTTCATTGTTTGGCAGCACAATCATCAGTTTATTTAGGATTCATGTCAAATTGTGTTTTAAAATATTTAACCACTTGAACCGTCAATACTTAATAAACTTGGCCTTTCACTCTGTACTTAGTCTGCTCTTTTCCCCCTCCACACCAAAGCTCTTGCTGCGAGGCGTTGTGAGCTTGTAGATCGGCTATTTTCGGCTACAGTTTTTCAGAATATGGACACTAGGGTTCAAGTGGTTAATATAAAAAAGGAGAAAAAAATCTATCACTCAAAGATTTGGAGGACCCCCTGTAGTAACTCTGAGGACCCCCTAGGGGTCCCGGACCCCCTGTTGAAGACCTCTGTATTAGAGAACCACGATGAGAACCATGTAGAGTAAATCGTAATCTGTATCGTTCCAATGTTAGCACCACTTTACCTCATGGTTCCACCACGTATATACAGTCTCAATAGAATATAGCCTCTCAAAAAGTACCGCCCCCTTCTCGAGGGGGCCCCAATAGGAAATGAGCCCCCTGTGACATAGAATGGGGCCCCGATTTCAAAAGAGTACCGTTCAGACACGCCCATTCAGAAAATCACTGAAATGAAAAGCAAAGCTTAGAGTTAATGAATGGGTTTTTCTGGGCTAGAAGAGACTCTGGGAAGACCAAAAAACAAGAAAAAAATGTAAAATGTGAAATTCATGGTGGGGCCCCTTTAAAGCTATACTGTGTAAGTTGCTCAACTAGTGGTCATTAGCGTCCGCGTCTTTAGGCCGTTTTTCGCCGCGGACCGGGCCTCACACCCCCACGTCACCCCCGCGTCTGCCTCCACCTCGCCGAGATCTATCTTTGGAGGGGTCCCTGGTTCCTGTGCGTTCAGGCATTCCGGAGAAACGGAGTGTTTCACCCGAGTATAGATAGAGACACACGGGCGCCTACAAATATGGCCGCCCTATTGTGATAGCTAGCGACCCCACTTCAAGATGCGCTGTGATTGGCCGGCAGTGTATAACCCTCGCTGTGATTGGCCGGTAGTGTATGATGACGTCATTTTGCCGGGAAATCCCGCCCCTGTCACTGCTAGAAGAAAATATATAAAGAGAAGGCTTCAGAAGCTGAAAATAACGGAGTGGGTGTTCTAAAACTTTAGCGATTTAAGAGTTAGGACAATTTTAAGATTTTTTATAAGTTACATGGTATAACTTTAACACAGATAACTGTTGCTTGGTGTTTATAGTGAACAAATTAACATTTCATTGCACATCGATGGACACGGCAACATCATGATATGTAGCGCGACTGAACTGAACTGCCGCGCCGTCAGCAGTGCAGTGAGTGAAGCCATGATCTGATCTCCCCGTCTCATTACAGACAGCGACGACAAGGTTAACGGCAACCACATCATAGGGCTGTCGCGAATTGTGTTGTGTGGTGTGCATGAGGTCATAGAGAATCATTGTTTTCTTTTAAAAAAAAAAATTGCGTCTGTGTGCAAAGCTCTTAAGAATAATGTTGAATTACAACACTGAAAATGTGTCATGCTAAATAGACAATATGACAATACAATTGAATATAACACCAGTAAGGCTCCCTAATCGGGAGATAAGCGACCGTAGGTCACTTATCTCCACAAATAGGGCAAAAATGTGTTTTGCCAAAATCTTCCTGATCCATGTTGATGACATGAGTGTAGACATACTGTGTAGTGATTTTCGTGATTTTAGGGCAAAATCTGTAGGAGCAGTGTCCAAAAATGTGTTTTTAAAAATCGCCCTGGAAGTGGCGCTATATGGGAGAGATTCATGTTGATGGGATGAGTGTAGACATACTGTGTACCGATTTGCGTGATTTTAGGGCAAAAATTGTAGGAGCAGTGTCCAAAAATGTGTTTTGCAAGAATCGGCCTCATGGTGGCGCTAGAAGAGGGCCATGTGAGAAATGAGGGGTGGGGTCTCCGCGCCGGCAAGGCGGACGAATAGGTACCGGCCCCGGCTGTCCCGGTCGCTCCTAGCCGGAGTTACGGCATTTTATGTGAGCTGCAGTGTAGGGGGTCCTCCACTGGGGGCGCCACCACTTTTGCATCCGTTCTGGAGCACCAGGAGTCGGTGGTCCCCGGGAATTCCCCGTGAGCAGCCCCGTTGGGGTGGTCATTTGGTCAGTTTAGCACATTTGGTCATTTTTTACATCTGGGGGTCCCCCAGGGACCTGGGGGTCCCTGGAGCTCCGGGGGTCCTTGGAGGTTGTAGTTTGGCAGGTAAGGAGTGTGTGTGCAAAATTTGGCATGGATCGGGGCAACGGTTGCGAGGATATGAGCAGGGCAAGAGTGTGACGTGTGAGGTGTGACAGACAGACTGACTGACTGACGGACGGACGGACTGACAGTTTGTGGAGGTTTTGATAGTAACTGCGACCTGACGGTCGCAATAACATGACAACACTCAATGCTGATGGCAAAATGTACCGTCCTGGGTATTATCTAATAATGGAAATATGTGTAATCAGTAAACAAGAAACACTCTGGTATGTGCTCCACTGCAGTAAATCCCTCTTTTACGACAAAGACCAGTGCATTGACCTGTACTGGTTTCCACTTGCCTTGCATCCACAAACTGTAAGTTCCAAGCATCTGAACTGAGGAGGTTTTTAAGTTTAAAGCTGGGGAACCAACCTGCCTTCTACCATGTGCCAGCCACGACTAGGTTAACACCGCCCAAATCATAGGGCTGTCGCAAATCGCGATTATGACATTTTACATGGCGATTAATTGTCCCTTGAAAAATTGCGATTTAATTGAGTTTCTGTCGTGGAACACTGAAACATATGACTACAAAAACACATGACAAATAACCTAAACATACAAGGAAATTACATGTTTAATAACCTGATGCTTTCCACAAAACGCGCAATGCGACGCGTTGTGAGCTTGTAGATCTGCCATTTCCCCTATTTTTGAAAATGTTTCAAAATGTATGAACCTTTTAAACGATTCCGCAAAATAATTGTGTTTCTCTCAAATAATTGCGTTTATCTCAAATATTAGCATTTAGGCGATTATGTAAGAACTGTGACAGGCTTAACAAATCAATGCTCTCTCTGGAAATGTTTTCCACTGCCATGCCATGGGGTTTTGCTCGATGTCTCTTTATCAGCTATGGCAGGGGTCTTCAACGTTTTCAGGCCAAGGACCCCCTAGAGAGATGAAGCAGGGATCCCCACAACCTGTTCATAGATTCCATATAAGTTTCATCTTTTGACAGCACAATTATCAGTGTATTTTGGAATCATGTCAATTTGTGTTTTCAGATATTTAACCACTTGAATAGTCTATACTTAAAAAAAACTTGACCTTTCACTCTGTACATAGTCTGCTTGTTGATCTGCTATTTTTGGCTAAAGTTCTCAGAATATGGACACTAGGGTTCAAGTGGTTAATATAAAAAAGGAGAAAAAAGGTTTTTCTATCACACAGAGATTTGGAGGACCCCCTGTAGTAACTCTGAGGACCCCCTAGGGGTCCCGGACCCCCTGTTGAAGATCCCTGAGCTAGGCTCATCTTTTTTTTTTAAAGCATAAAGTAATTAAATGTTTAAGTTATTTGTCATATCTGCCCTGTGCAACAAGATGTTTTTTTTATTATTTATATGTTCCAGTGTTCAATGAAAGAAACAATTAAATTGTTAATCGCAATTATCTGAGGTTAGTCAAGTGAAATGTCATTATCGTGACGGCCCCATCACCCGTCACGTCCACGCATCAGAGCAGTGCACATGTTATCAGAAAACGCATGCAGAATCAATCAGTGTTAAATCCAGTCCGATAACTGCTGACCGACACTTTGAAAAGCAGAACGAGCGCGTGACACAAATCTAGAGCAGGGGTCTTTCAACGTTTTTAGGCCAAGGCCCCCTTAGCCGAGAGAGAGATGAAGCAGGGACCCCCCACTACGTATTTTATAAAATGGTGCTGCAGATTAAAAATGTTCATCGATTTTTTAAAACAGCGTACACTTGTTTGACAGCATTGTCATCAGTCTTGGTTGTTGGTTTAACTCAGTTACTGCCAATTAAATATGCCTTCTTTGGGTTCTCCCTGCCAGCCCTCTCCATAGACTTCCATGTAATTTATAGTGCACAGATCATGCACGCCCATGCACAGATCATGCACCATGTTTGTGCAGGCTGTTCACAGCTTTCAAACAAAAAAAACAGATTGGAAATCCGTTCAGGCATTCTTGAGATAATAGCCATTATGTTTTACATGTTATGTAAGCAAAGATGGCTACCCTGTATGAAAGATGGGGTTGTATGGGGGTGGAACATGCAAAATCGCGATTGAAATCATTTTTACTAGATTTAATGGGGTCCAAATTTTTTTTATTTTTTATTTTATTTAAAAAATCAAAAAAAAAAAAAAAAATGTTTTTTTTCTAAGTAAAAGTCGATTTAAGTCGTCTGGCAGGGAAGTCCATAGTGAGAAAGTTGATCTAAAAGTCGTTTGGCACTGTAGTGTATTTTTAGACAATGAACCACTTGAACCATTATTCTGCTTTTCCCTCTACACCAAACCTCTTGGTCAAGAATAGCAGACCTACAAGCTCACAACGCCTCGCAGCGCGAGGCGTTGTGAGCTTGTAGATCTGCTATTCTTGGCTAATGTTCCACACAAAATGGGGATACTAAGGTTCAAGTGGTTAGTGTAGAAAAAAGTATGTTCTTATCACACAAAGATTTGGAGGACCAGGACCCCCTGTAGTAACTCTGAGGACACCCTAGGGGTCCCGGACCCCCTGTTGAAGACCCCTGATCTAGAGTCGTCCATGAGTTATAAGTATATACAATATAATAGACAATACAGAATACAGAGATTCGCGTAAATTCATAGATTTTGTGCATAATCGTCTAATCAAAATCTAACAATGATCGAATAGTGTCAGCCATAGCGCACACATACTCAATTATTATATATCCCTTACTTGAAACACAGTCTGAAGAAGGCACATGCAAAGATTATTTCTCTGTCCTACATGGACAATATAAAAAAATAAAATAATATACGTTTAAAATGTTTCGTGGAAAGGTGCCTTTGGTTTACATGTTAAGTTACAATGTTACGGATAAAAGCTGTTCATTAAATTAATATACTGTATGTAGTAGCAGCAGCAGCAATACTTGTAATACTAGTAGCAGTAGTTAAAGATGGGGTGCCATGATTAATTTCCTCCCTAAAACATGATGATTGGGTATTATGATTATACTAGGAGGAAGATTTCTCAAAAGAAACAAAGTGTGCAGAAAGTGTTAAAATTGGGTTTTTATATGGCCACACCCAGCAGTTCATTAAGTGTGCTTGGTTGTCATGGTGGGTGGTGACCCAGCTGAAGTTAGCCACACCCACGTGCGTTGGGTGAATGGTAAAAGGGAAGGGGATGAGTTCATGTGTCATTTAATCTGTGTTTTTCGACAGGGCCCTTTTCAGGAAGTAACCAAAAACACACAGGGAAGACAAATCTGCACATTATAACCACACCTGGGGGTCTATTAAGAGTAATGTCAACACCATAGAAAACACACACACACACACACATACAACAGAAAAAGTACAAAACTATGGCACCACCTCGTTAAAGCGGCACTATGCAACTTGTCTTTTATGAATAAACTGTAACGTTGTCCAGTCTGTATAGTAGAGTATGTAATATAATATAACTTACAATTTGTGCGGTTGTGTTTTGTCTCCCTGCTCTTCTACTGAGACATTTAGTTGGTGTCAAAGCTCCTGTCTCGCCTAGACACCGGATCTGACAAGGGTTTTGAGAAAATTCAATTTATCACTTGAGCAAGCAGGCAGCAGGCTCCATTAGTTCAATGGTAAAAAAAAATGTCAGCACTCACGCAAGAAAACCCGGGTTCAAGTCCGGGGTTAGAAGAAGAAAGGAAAGTCACATAGTGCAGCTTTAACCCATTAAAAACCCATTTAGACCGGGTACGCATTATTGCGTATTATTGTTTTATGCTTTAACTATTGAAAAGTAGCAGATATACAAGCTCCAGGCATTGACACTAAGGCTTGCCCACCTGCCCCCGGCAGGTAAATAAAACTTTAGGACAGGTGGAGTTTACTTTCAGGTTGCCCGACCGGGCAAGTGCTTGTTTGTGCATGGATGCAACCATCTATAAACACAACACCAGATATAATGTACTGTTGCTACACTTAAAAATATAAAATAGGTGTGAACCCATAGACATATTCAATCATAGCTATGTAGGAATTTGGATAAAGAATTAGGTATGACTTTTCTTATCGCACATCCCCAGGAAGTAAAACAAAGGTGTTAAATTGAACGGTTATTCAAATTTTACCTATCATTTTATAATGGGCGATTCGATTTACTTTTCGGGCAAGTGGGCATGACCTTTGGGCAAGTAGAACATGACCTGTACTTGCCCGCTGGGCAAGTTCCTCTGAGACCTTAGTGTCAACCCCTGAGCTCACAGCGCGGCACCGAGTGCCGAGCTTGTAGATCTGCCATTTTTGAAAAATCGTTTGAATTTTGACGAGTGTCTTTTGAATCCTTCTTTTTTTTTTGAAAAACCTATGTTTCTATGTCAGTGGTGCTCAAACTTTTTCATGTGAAGGACCCCTAAATTATATGTATTTGGCCACAGACCCCCTTCTCAAAATATTTAGTTCCAGGGACCCCCCAGAAGCAAAATTTTGAGTTACAAACGTTCGCTTTAAAAATACATATATTCAAAGATTTGCACACATTTTCACGAGTTTTTCAAAAATAGCAGATCTACAAGCTTGCAGCGCGGCACCGAGTGCCCCGCTGTGAGCTTGTAGATCTGCTATTTTTTAATAGTTATAGGTTATAGCATTCAATAATTCTAGGCCTGAATGGCTTAAGAAACCTTCAAACACTAACCATTAATTTATGCTTCAACTATTGATTCCTTTTTACTTTCATCTACAAGCTCACAGCACCGAGTGCTGTGACCTTGCATATCTGCTATTTTTGAAAAATAAAGATTTTTGCAAACCTTTGAATATATGCTTTTCAAAGCAAACATTTGTAACGAAAATATATTTTGCTTCTGTGGGGTCCCCGATACATAATATTTCAAGATGGGAGTCAAATACATAATAATTCTAGGGGTCCTTGACATGAAAACGTTTGAGAACCACTGACATAGAAATATACATAGGATTTTGAAACAGGTCAAAATGTTCAAACACAAATTATACGATTTTTCAAAAATAGCAGATCTACAAGCTCGAAGAGTGAGCTTGTATATCTGCTATTTTTCAATAGTTAAAGCATAAAATAGCGATTAAAGTAATAATGCGTTCCTGGTGTTTAACAGTAGAGAAAGCACTCTTAGCAACAGCAGTAGGAACAACTAGTAGCAGTAGTTAAAGGGATATTTCACTTTCAAAAAAACTTTAGGTAATTTTTATCATCTAATCAGGCTTTTATGAACACCCTGAACAGTTTTTATTTTGCTTCATTCAATAATTAGATATTTGATGTAAATGTTATCAGGCCTTCCTTAGGCCGTGCCTTTTTGATAACCTTTTTCATTTATTTGTAATAATTCTTTGGGAAAATGGAAAAATAAACAATACAATAAAAAATGTATTAAAAATAAATAATAATAATGTAGTGTTTTTGATGAATTTATCATGGTTAAAATGGAGTTTGAAGTTACAATGGGTGTGTATGGGGAGGCGTCCTGCAGGAGGAAGGCCTGATAACATTTACATCAAATATCTAAATATTGAATGAACTAATGAAGCAACTTAAAAACTGTTCAGGGTGTTCATAAAAGCCTAATTAGACGATAAAATGACCAAAAGGTTTTTTGAAAGTGAAATATCCCTTTAACCCATTTAGGCCTAGAATTATTGAATGCTTTAACCAGTGAAAAATAGCAGATATACAAACTCGCAGCGTGGCACTCGGTGCCACGCTGTGAGCTTGTATATCTGCTATTTTTCAATAGTAAAAGCATAAAATAATGATACACAATAACGTGTACTGTACCCGTTCTAAATGGGTTAATAGTAGTAGTTCTAGTAGTACTGTCAACAGAAGGACCAGGTACGTACTTTCATATTAA
The DNA here is from genome assembly GCF_963921795.1 of Nannobrachium achirus. NCBI lineage: Eukaryota > Metazoa > Chordata > Actinopteri > Myctophiformes > Myctophidae > Nannobrachium > Nannobrachium achirus. The sequence continues at coordinate 53,361,748 of NC_137822.1, read as the reverse complement.
AGGCTTCGGTCTCCAGTTTGGTCAGGTGGTTGGAGTTGTCTTGTAACTCCTGTCGTAGGTTGGAGTTCTCCATCTTCAGCGCCTCAACCTGCCTGAGGAGCTGATCGTAAGACGCAGCACACATCTTCTACTTCCTGCTGACCTGCGACAACACAACACAGGTTATTGGTTAGAGTTAGGCCTGTCACAAATTATTACATACCCCGTAATTGCCGGACTATAAGCCACGCCTTTTTTCCCATGTTTTGAACCCTGCGGCTTATACAACGGTGCGGCTTATATAGAGATTTTTTTACAGCTAACGGCCAGTTAGTTCGTTTTACAAAGGTCTTTAACTCAGTCGGTGCCGTATATAAAGTGGGACCTCTTATATTGTCGTTTCACCAACAAAGGGTTAAAAAAATAGTGTGCATGCTGGTGCACACATTCGTGCACAGATCATGCACTATGCATGTGCTTGCTTCTCACAGCTTTCAAACAAAACAAAATCCGCTTGGAAATCCGTTCAGGCATTCAGGAGAAAGCAGCCCTTATGTTTTCTTCAAATGTAAACAAACATGGCTGCCATGTTTGAAAGATGGGGTTGGTATGGGGGTTAAACATGCAATTTCGCGATCGCGATCATGCCTAGTACATTGTTGGAGTTCCAAAAATTTTTTTTTTCAAAAAAGGTTTTTGAAAAAAAAAGACGTCCAGAAGACGTCTGGCAGGGAACGCCATAGTTAAAAATACGTTTTTATTATAGAAAACGTCTTTCTGGCAGGGTATGAGTTAACAAGGATTTATATATAGATTTTTACAGCTAACGGCCACCAGGGGCGCTCTAGCGGGAAGCAGGAAGGACACCTGCGGCTTATAGTCAGGTGCGGCTTATATATGTAAACATTTGTTTTTTGTTCTAAATTCAGCTGGTGCGGCTTATATTCAGGTGCGGCTTATGGTCCAGCAATTACGGTAATAGTCTAATCCAGGGGTCTTCAACAGGGGGTCCGGGACCACTAGGGGGTCCTCAGAGTTACTACAGAGAGCGGTCCTCCACAACTCTTTTCCCTTTTTTAAATTAATCACTTGAACTCTAGTGTCCATATTCTGAGAACTGTAGCCAAAAATAGCAGATATGCGCTGCGAGGCGTTGTGAGTTTAATAGATCGGCTATTTTTGGCAAAGGGGTTTGGTGTAGATGGGGAAAAGAGCAGACTAAGTACAGAGTGAAAGTGAAAGGTCAACTTTATTAAGTATTGATGGTTCAAGTGGTTAAATATCTGACAACACAAATGTACATGTATCCAAAATACACTGATGATTGTGCTGTCAAACGATGAAACTATACGGAATCTATGAAAAGGTTGTGGGGAGGGTCCCACTATCAATTAAGGGGTCCTTGGCCTGAAAACGTTGAAGACCCCTGGTCTAATCGCAATTGTTTGACATAATCGCAATTATTTTAGTAAGGTAAACATAAGAAAATCTGGAAACTAAATCATTACCAAGAAATGTTTCTAAAGGTGTGTAATAGCCTAATATGTACAAACAATTTAAATTCAACTCCCAGGGGAAACCTAAAAAAAACTGATGAATGTTTGTCCCATTAAGTTTACTATACAAGAAAAAATACCTGTATAGTACGGTTATCAGTGCCCATTCCCTAGGTGTGGTTGACAAAAAGGCCTTTCTATGTGGAGTTTGCAATTTCTCCCTGTGTCCCCTTACTCCCCTAGGATAGGCACCCTCACAAAAAACATGCAGTAACCCTTAGGGCTGTCTTCGACACAGGATTTATGGAGTCGATTCGAGTCGCGGGGGTTAATCCGACGCGTCGACGAATCGTTTTATAGTCTACTTTGTGTAAAAAAAAAAAAAAAAAAGTGTTGCTTTAAACCACGTCAACATAATAGAATAATACATTAAGAGATTAATTGAATACACAGTGTTTTCGGTGATATCGGTGCGCGAGCACAAATGTTATCTGCATAGCAGTGTACAACCATAGAGTTATAACACACCGTTAAAACAAATAAAACATCTCCGCTGTTTCAACTCTGCCCCGTCTCTCTGCAGCGTGCAGTAGAGATGAGACATTCGCGAACGATTCCGCTCTCTTGAACGGCTCTTTTAAATGAACGATGGGATCCAGTCCGCAGTCGCGGGACACAGAGCACTGACAGAGTAATGAGTCAGTGTCGAGAACGAATTCATTTCAGAAAAGGATCATAAACAGGTGGAGGCACAGCTCCCGCTTGAGCCAGGAGTGTGTGGACATGTCATGGACGCAAACACAGCGAAACACAATCATTCATCATGGATTACAACACTGGAACAATTCAGAAGCACTTTAATTAGAAAATGTAACTTGTAGCCTACACTTGTGTATGTTAATTTGACTTTAGAAGATTGTTTACTACTTCGTGGACGCGCGTTTGTGCTGTGGCAGGTTATTTAATATGGGATTTTGACAGCGTGCTTCCTCCTCTTAACGGAACACTGTCCCGGCTCTGAATGTTTTAACGAAGCGGCGGTCTGAACCGTTCTGGCCGTTCCGTCTCACTTTCAACCCGACGCTGGTGCGAGACAATAAATAACTGTTCGCCGCTACTTCTCATTGGAAGTACATGACACCACACCAGTCCAGCAGTGCACCGCAGTAGCCTACTGGCTATGGTAGGCTAACTGGTGATATAAAAAATATATTTTCGCTTCGACTCAAACAATTGGCGTCGATTCCCGGGGCTTAAAACGACGCGTCGATTCGTCGATTTTTAGAAGACACCCCTAGTAACCCTGATCCTCTATACTGCCTCGCCCCGGCCCACCGGGGAGCCCGATGGAGGGGAAAGGAACTGGTTGGACTAACGTGCTCCTTCCACGCGCTACGTCCTACCGGGGAAAGTCACCCCTGTCAGGTGAAAAGAAGCGGATTGGACTCCTCATACATAGAAGGAAGCATGAGGCAGTCCGTTGGTTGGCAGAGGGAGTGCAGTGCCCAAGATTACAACAGACAATAGACACTGGGTGAAAAAATGGGTTCCATCAACACATTGTATGTCTAATCATCTGGGGACCCCCCAAAATAATTTGGGGACCTCATGGGCCGGTCATGGAGGAGGGAAAAGGTCACAACAAATGATAATAAAACACCTGAAATTTACAGAATTGAGGCACGATGTTTACAAAAGACAATTCATGACAAAGTAATGGAAATTCATGATGCTTGCTGATCAAAACAAAACAAAAAAAGAGGCCAAAGGCGCCTGTTTGGCGATATTTTGGTTAATATATATGCCTACCTGGGTGCCTAGATATCTTTGTATCAAAGAGGCTTTTTGAGTGACAACTTTATTATAAGTTTGCAAAGAATTACAGCAACAGCATGATATATCATTACTAATAACAACTACTGGACGTTTCGACCTGGGTGTGTCGAACAGGACACAGTGGTTGAAACGGTATTACCGATAATACCGGTGCTGACACAGACTATATTTTCGGTGTTAAAAATGTGAAACCGTGACAACCCTATCTGACCCTGGTATACTCTCTCGAAGTCGCTGCTACTTTTAATGTGGTCAACATAGGTTTTACCATGGACAGCTTGCTACCTTAAAGGTAGTTTTAGAGCGTTGGTCCAGGCGACCCTGAAATGAACTGCCACACACGCACGCACGCACACGCACGCCCACGCACACGCACACGCACACACACACACACACACACACACACACACACACACACACACACAAAATCCTAGTTTTGCACAGGCGGTCTCGTTTCGCACAGGACGCTGCCATTATTTGTTTATTGTCGCCACTCATAATCACAATATGTTTAATGGCCACGATTCACCAGGAGCCTGAATGGCTTAGTTCCGGGCTTAAAATAATGAATATGAATAATTTCTATAATTTTATCTGTGGAACCACAAAATGGCCACCACTGCTATGCAGCCCTACAATAGCATCCATCAACACATTGGCTACAAAGAGGGCTAAAAGGAGAGAGGAGAGGAGTGCTAGGGGGTGAGGAGGAGCCCTAAGACAGTGTGTTTACAGACTGCAGTGGAAAAGTGGGGAGTGAGTCTGCAGTCCTGGCTCAGAGGGGTACTGTACATCAGGGGCGTCAATTGGGTATGGCAGGGGTATGCAGCTGCCATACCCTGGGGTCCAGGGGGGAAAAATAAAAGTTACTTTTAAATATAAATCCATGAATGTCTCTTTGTCTATCTGTGCTGGTTATTATGTTGTTAAATTACTGTAAAATAACTACAAATGCAACATTTAACAAGGTATTATAATTATATTCTCCTTTCTCCCCATCGTGAGAGAATGGTATATTCCCAGGTTCTGCAGGTCAGCTGCACAGGTGCAATTCATTATTGTTAATTGTGGTACGTTTACTATATTATTCCAAGTTTAGCCGCACTTGAACAACTGTTCCAGGCTGCTATATCCAGCCCAAGAACCCGTAGAAACAGGGGGAAGAAATAAAATGTACTTCTCAAAATAAATGTATCATGCCTGTTGCTAAGGTATGGCAACATGACTGGTGACAACAAGACTGGTGACAACAAGACACCAGTCATGTTGCCATACCTTAGCTTTTTCTGAACTGACGACACTGCTGTACATCTTTCCACTTGACTTGGGCCCCAGGAGGGAGAAGAGTCTCTAGGATGCTTGGAGCGTTGCCCAAGGTGTTTAAGGCCAGTGGTTCTCACCTTCAACGTAATGTGCAACATTGTTTTCTCACTCAACAGTAAACAAACCAACATGAAGTTTAAGTGTATAGAGAGGGTATCTGCACATTTCTAAAGTGAAAGATTCAGAACGGGTACACATTATTGTGTATCATTATTTTATGCTTTAACTGTTGAAAAATAGCAGATATACAAGCTCACAGCGCGGCACCGAGTGCCGCGCTGCGAGCTTGTAGATCTGCTATTTTTGAAAAGTCGTGAAAATTAGAATTTTGACCTGATTCTATCAGTGTCTTTTGAATCCTTCTAAGGTTTTTTTGAAGAACCTATGTTTCTATGTCAGCAATCTGGCTAGCCATCGTCAAAGAAAAGGTCCTTTTCACTTCAACTGGAGCTCAGTTAGTCTGTTCTTGAGAGACTACTGTGTCAGTGGTTTCTCAAACTTTTTCACGTGAAGGACCCCCAAAATGATATGTATTTGGCCACGGACCCGCACCGCAAAATATTTAGTTCCAGGGACCACCCAGAAGCAAAATTTGAGTTACAAACGTTCGCTTTGAAAATACATATATTCAAAGATTTGCACACATTTTCACAACTTTTTCAAAAATACTGTAGCAGATCTACAAGCTCGCAGCGCGGCACTTGGTGCCGCGCTGTGAGCTTGTATATCTGCTATTTTTCACTGGTTAAAGCATTCAATAATTCTAGGCCTAAATGGGTTAACGTAATGTGCGACATTGTTTTCTCACTCAAGTCAACAGTAAACAAACCAACATAAAGTTTAAGTGTATAGAGGGCATCTGCACATTTCTAAAGTGAAAGTTTCAGGACTTTTTAAAATCTCTAAAATGAATTAAACATTGGCCAAATTGCCAAATATTAGAGGCATAAATTGTGAACATAGCCAATCTACATGCTCACAACAAAGGTTGAGAACCACAGTTTTAAGGAAGGGACAAGCTTCCAGTAATACATGCTGTGTTAATTTCATTGTCTAAAACTATGTGTCTGTCTCCTACCTTTTTTCAGTTACGGCAACTAAGTAAAAGCTAAGCTATGATGACTATCTAAGCCAGGGTTCCCCAATAGGCGGCCCGCGGGCCATTTGCGGCCCGCGGGGGGTTACTGTCTGGCCCCCACCAACCCCAGTAATAATGGTCGTATAAGAGCAACCAAGTGTAAAATCAGTCATTACGATGCCATCAAGGCCTGCCAAAATACATTTTAGTTGACTATATCAACTGTAGATTTAGTCGCCTAAAATCTTATGCTATTTAGTCGACTAAAATTAGACTAAAACTAAAACTTTTCAGGTGACTAAATTATGACTAAAACTAAAAGACATTTTATTCAAATGACTAAAACTAAATCAAAAACAACACTGGGAAGAGGCCCAACAAACCCACGGTGAGTAGGGCTGTCACGATAGGACATTTTACATGACGATTAATTGTCACTCAAATAATTGGCGATTAACGATTTAATTGTGTTTTTGTCGTTGATAATTACATTTCTGTTTGGCTTTTAGGCTTTGACGTTGTACATGGTAGATATGACACATAACCTAAATATACAAAGAAATTACTGACATATTTGACAACTTACTACTTAAAAAATAACTTTGATAGTGGAAATAGCCGATCTACAAGCTCACAACGCGTCGCGATGCGACGCGTTGTGAGCTTGTAGATCTGCTATTTCCAAAATGTTTGACCTTTTTTTTTTAAATATATGAACATTTTTCAACATGGAAATGATTATGACGATTATGACAAATAATCACGATTATGTCAAAAAATCACGATTAGACGATTATGTAATAATTGTGACAGCCCTAACGGTGAGGCCTTTAGGAGGGCCAGTCAGGAAGTGGAACCCACTCACTGCTTCTGAATCAAATGTGCAACGCACAGGTCCTGGACCTGGTGAGAGCAGAACGGGACCTGGTGAGACCTAGGAGGAGCCCGGCCAGGAGTGAACCCACAGAGCCTATTCCTTTCACGCGCCAGATCGCCTCTCCCAGTCTCGGCAGAGTAGTTCCGGAGCAGTGGAGTGTGGCCCCGTCTTTCCCTAATGGGACTGATTGTGGGTAGCTACTGGGACGTAAAGTCGGGACTTGATCAACCCCGGCTGGGTCACCCAGGTGAGGGGTATGATGTTGCGAGAGCCGAAACCCATATAGCCAGGGAGCCACTGTGCCAAAATGAGAGAAGACCTGTGATGTCATGACATACTCCAAATTTTTGTTTTTCCTATTAATTTGGTCAATAAGGTACACAGAATGAGAGGCCTGCTCTGCCGGAAACACAGCGAAAAAAAGTTTCCCATTGACTTCACTATACTGGAAAAAAACACACCAAAAAAAGTAGCATGTGAGGGGTCAAACTAAGGGTTCTTCATGATTCTGAATCCATTGCAAGCATTTGTTTTGCATGAAAAACATTCCTTGGGCTAGATTTCAGCCTCTCACACCTGTGAAAAGTGATGAATCATCACTTTTCACTGTTATTTTGGTCAGTTTTCTAGCCCAAGGAATGTTTTTCATGCAAAAGAAATGCTTGCAATGGATTCAGAATCATCAAGAACCCCTAGTTTGACCCCTCACATGGTACTTAAAGCATATTTTTTTTGGTGTGTTTCTTTCCTGTATATTGAAGTCGATGGAGTGAATATACAAATGGCCATAACTTTTTTTCGCAGAGTTTCCGGCAGAGCAGGCCTCTCATTCTGTGTAGCTTAATGACCAAATGAATAGAAAAAACTAAAATAAAAAGTATGTCATGACGTCACAGGTAAAACCCTATTCTTTGAGCTTTTGGGCCTGTGGCTCCCCGGCTAATATGACCTTGGGCTACATCACTGAGGATACGTCCCAGGTGCATCCATGTGATGCTTTTCCGTTATAGAGTTTCTTTTTTTCTTCTTATTTTTTCACTCTCTACCAAATCTCTTTTCTACAAGCTCGCAATGAGACGCGTTGTGAGCTTGTATATCTACTATTTTTTGGGCAAATGTTCCGTCCGTCCATATTTTGAATATCGCGATAATATTTCGTTTGTCACAATAATCGTGACTTGAAATTCGTCCCAACCCTACACAGTATGCCCCGACCTCGTCGTGACCTAAACAAGCCTGAAAATATGTTTTAATGTGCGACGCCGTCACGAAAACATATCATACGTTAACCATGACCTGAGGTTATTCTTTAATTTGATATAGAAAAGCCAAGACAAATACAAAATCGGAAAACATACTTAAAATTACAATAATTTGTCTGGAATCTCCTGTTTAACACACACACACACACACACACACACACACACGCACGCACGCACGCACACACACACTATTTGTAATACTAGTAGTGTCAATTCCTGCTACTAGCATTACTATTATTCCTTTGTACTCGTATATTACTAATACTAGGAGGACAACAGCAGTGTCTCAGGAGGCAGAGAGCCTGTCTGTAAGCCAGGAGGCTCCTGTTTTATCTCTCAGTGGCCTTGAACAAAACAAACACTGAATGTGTCTGCGTGCGTGCGTGAGTGTGTGTGTGTGTGTGTGTGTGTGTGTGTGTGTGTGTGTGTGTGTGTGTGTGTGTGTGTGTGTGTGTGTGTGTGTGTGTGTGTGTGTGTTGTTGTTGTTGTTCCGCATAAGATTGATTTCATGTTGCATGATGCACCGTTGATACAATTACATAGTATTTAGTGGTGATGTGTCGTATGATGATCATGTGATGATCATGTGATGATCATGGTAATATCAGGGCTCGCATTGTATGATTGTATTTGTACCAGTACTAGTGGTAGTAGTAATTCTAGTAGTAGTAGTAGTAGTAGTAGTAGTAGTAGTAGTAGTAGTAGTAGTAGTAGTAGTAGTAGTAGTAGTAGTAGTAGTAGTAGTAGTAGTAGTAGTAGTCGTAGTAATAGTAGTAGGGCTGTCACGATTATGACATTTTACATGACGATTATTTGTCACTCAAATAATTGCGATTAACGATTTAATTGTGTCTTTGTCGTTGACAATGACATTTATGTTTGGCTTTTAGGCTTTGAAGTTGCACATGGTAGATATGACACATAACCTAAACATACAAAGAAATTACTGACATATTTGACAACTTTATACTTAAAAAAGAACATTGATAGTGGAAATAGCCGATCTACAAGATCACAACGCGTCGCATCGTTGTGAGCTTGTAGATCTGCTATTTCCACTATTTTTTACATTAAAAAAATATATATGAACATTTTTCAACATGGAAACGATTATGACGATTATGAAAAATAATCGCAATTATGTCAAATAATCGCGATTAGACGATTATGTAATAATTGTGACAGCCCTAAGTAGTAGTAGTAGTATCATTAGTAGTAATAGCATGGCAAGTCGTTTGAGCATATAATCCATAACATCAGAGGTTTCCTCCAATAGTTGGAAACAGTAGTATAAGTCGTACAAATCCATCCATGTTTGACTACATCAGTGGTTCTCATCCTTTTCAGGCTATGACAGCACTAAGAGTTGAGGAATTACATTTTGTATAAAACGGTTCTATTGTGAAAATAGCAGATCTACATGATAGATCGGCTATTTTCACAATTTCTGTCTCTAATATTTGACAATTTGGCCAATGTTTAATTGGACAAATGTTTAATTATTATGTGCAGATACCCTCTATACACTTAAACTTTATGTTGGTTTGTTTACTGTTGAGTGAGAAAACAATGTTGCACATTAAGTTAATCATCTGGGGACCCCTCAAAATAGTTTAGGAACCCCCCCTGGGGGTCCCGAACCACAGGTTGATAACCACTGGACTACCTGAGTCAATTGCAGCTCAGTAATTAACAAGTAAGACTTTCTGTGTTACCAGTTCAGTCTAGAGGGCCACTAGTACATCAACAAGCTGACTATAGGTGGGACTTTCATGCTGCTATTGCGATGGACAAATGTGCCACTGGTTGCTGAGAAAGAGTGATGACTAGTACTGTAAGACTGGGGTCTTCCACGTTTTCAGGCCAAGGACCCCTTAGCAGAGAGAGATGAAGTAGGGACCCCCTCTACATATTGTATAAATGTGTGATGGAGATCACTTTTTGTGGTCACATGTTCAGATACTGGATTCTGATTGGCTTAAAACAGTGGTAAATCAGTCAACAACCTTGAGTTGGCTCATGGAGTTGTGTTGCAGTTGTAACATTTCCAAGATCAATGTGCCTCCCAAAAAGTGCCGGCCAGTTTCTCCATTCGCGGCCACTCTCTTATTTTGAAGGCCGGAAGTAGATCGAGCTCACAATTCCCAATTGACGACCTTCACGATTGACCCACCGTTAGTTCCGGTTCCGATGGTAAACAAGGAAGGAGGATCTATGTTATCATGGTTGTGCTATTTTAGCGAGAACGCCACGCCATCCTTGGCATTTTGGAGAAAATGGACTCTGAAAATCCATTTGAAAATCCATTGTTTTCTATGGGATGGGAGCACTTTGCGTGCACGTGGATGGAAACGAATCGCGGTCGTGGGTTGTTGGCGGATTTACCACTGTTTCAGGGTTGTCCCTCTCATGGTAAATGGCTTACATCGTCGATACTTAGTAAACTTGGCATTTCACTCTGTACTGCTCTTTTTTTACCTCTACACCGAACTAGGGGTGGGCGATATGGAAAAATACAATATCACAATATCTTCCCAAGCTGTATCACGATATACGATTTTATCACGATTCTTTTTCACGTTGGTTTTCATGGTTGTTTTTCAAGTTACTTGACAAAAACTAGACTCTCTGGGTTCCTTTTGGGAGGTCTAAATTGAACTTTACAAGTATGTGGTTTCATTTGTATACTGTCAGAGTTAAGTGGAGACCTTGACATTTTAAATTTTGATAACTACTGATTTAGATCAAAATGCACGTTTAAATTGAATTCTGCAATGAATCTCTATATTAACGATTAAACAGGATTTTTTACAAGGCTCCCTCAATTTTATCACGATATATACGATACCTCTGAAAAGGCATATCGTGGAGACATTGTATCGTCTCAACGATAATTATCACCATATCGCCCACCCCTACACCAAACCTATTTGCCAAACATAGCTGATCTACAATAGCCTAGCCGCAGCTATACCATCATCCACCCATGTTAAAACAAGGAGGGAATAGATACTGCAGTTAGTTAGCTAGATGCATTAGTATCTAGGCTGGTTATACCAGGCTAGATCTACAAGCTCTCAACGCCTCACAGCTTACAGAAGACCCCTGCTGTAAGATGTTTTGTTCATCTAGTAAAAGCTGACCAAACTAGCGGAGGAAACTGCGGTCTGATATCAAGCATACTGTATGGTATAAATGCTCAAACAGCTTGCCAAGAGTAGAAGCAACAGGAGTAGTGGTACTAACAACAACGGTAGCAGTAGCGGTGGTAGTACCAGTTGTAGTAATATTGGAAAACAATGTAGTAGTAACTAACTTACTAATACGGAGAGGAGGAGAAGAGAGCAGCCATTTTGAATTTGACTCGGCTGTCGGTTGAAAATAGGAGTCAGTGTTGTTGATAATGATAGAATATGTTAATTACAGTATGTTAAATTTAGGCATAGAATTATTGAATGCTTTAACCAGTGATAAATAGCAGATATACAAGCTCACAGCGCGCTGCGAGCTTGTAGAGCTTGTAGGACCTCAGATTGCTGACATAGAAACATGGGTTTTTCAAAAAACCTTAGAAGGATTCAAAAGACACTTAATATAGAATCGGGTCAAAATTCAAAATGTTCAAGATTTTTCAAAAATAGCAGATCTACATGCTCGCAGCGCGGCACTCGGTGCCGCGCTGTGAGCTTGTATATCTTCTATTTTTCAATAGTTAAAGCATAAAATAATGATACAAAATAATGTGTACCCGTTCTAAATGGGTTAATCTATACCATTCAATATTTGATTATATAATTTGTACAATTTAATAGTATTCACTATTTCAGTATACTTTTAAATTTAGGAGATAATAACATTCATCATTTCAGCATATTTAGATAGTTATTTATTGTTATATTTACATCATTACGTGACCGATAAATATGTTTAAATATAATATAGTATTTATACGCGAAACAACATAAGAGTAAATGAAGCACATTCAAGGAGCCCTCCATCAATGACGAAGACTCAAGCACAAGAAATCAAGGAGACCTCCAACATCAAAGTGCCAAGCACTTTCTCACCGCCTAAACAAGTCATGTCATTAACCAAGCACCTTCACTCAGTGATGTCATCTGAGCACAAAACAGGAAGATGTCATGCCTCATCTGGTCCAAACGGTCATGAAATTCCACCATTCTCCAGCACTTCCTCAAAGCATCCCGGCACTTTTAACGCTCGACCGCGAAACACCCAAAAAACCCAATCGCTCCGATGTATCAAATGTCTGGGTTTCAGCACCAAATGACGTCAGCCTGAAGAAACTGCCCTTGCTTGTCAAATTTAAAAGACTTCCTAGGTTGTAGCCAACGCTGCCTAACCCTGGTCCAATCGAACGCCTAGCCCCCCCCCCCCCCCCCCCCGACGCCATGGACTCGAGCACATTCAAGCGCTTCCAAGAACCTCCTTAGTAACAGTGCAGCAAAAAGGCCCGATCAGACTGCAGAGAGACTGAGAGAGTGAATGGATCCACACACACCTCCCCCCACTCACCATTTTTTTTCCACCCATCCCCCCTTCCCCCGATTCTCTCCTCTTCTCTCTCATCCCTCTCTCCTCGGCAACAGACAGACAGGGGGGGGGGGGGAGAAAAAACCCAGAGAGAGTATCGCCACGGCGACCCCTCCCTCGGTCTCTCCCTCCCCTGAATCCATTAACCTCCTTTTCAGCAAAGATGGAGAGAGAGAAACCAAACCACTCATCCCTTTGTCTCTGCCCGCGCCATCTGTCTATCCCTCCGTCCGCCACCGACTCTCCATCCCTCCATCATCACCCAAAAAAAACAGAGAGACCGTAGCGGGCGGGAATACATTTGATAATAAAAAAGCAACGAGGAGGAGATCTCTTACCCCATCGCCAGATCAGCATCCATCACTTCTCTCTATCTCTCCCTCTCTAGCCTCTCGCTCTAGTCTAACCATCGGCACAGAGAGAGATGGGGGTCATGTGGTACCGCGGGCTCGGCCAATGGGAGGAGAGGAGAGGAGAGGAGAGGAGAGGAGAGTCTAATGGATTGGGATTATTTCTTTATTTAACTACGTGCATCAAGTTATTATATAATACAACAATTTGACAGCTGAGGAGGACATTCAAGCCTTAATGCACTTTTCTTTTCTTTTTTTTTGCCTAGTAAGCCTTCCCATAGATAACGCAAGCGGAGGTGAGGGCAAAGAAACTAGTAATAAAAACAGTAACCTACAAATAATATGAAATAACTAAAACAAAAAAGAAATAATAAATATCATCCAATGTAACACAACAGTGATAAGGAATAATAATGATTATTACGATATCATTAACATCATCAAAAAGGAAAGGCGAAATGATAAAACAAAGTATTTCTTAAAAAAAAAAATCCAAATCAAATGTTTTTTAATGTGGACACCAGTCTTTTTTTTTTTTTTTTTTTTTTTGTCAAAGACCCCCAAAGTGACATGTATTTGGCCGCAGATTCTCGTTGCAAAATATGTTGTTCCAGGGACCCCCCCAGAAGCAAATATTTGAGTTACAAATATTCGCTTTTAAAAAGCGGTGCCGCGCTGTGAGCTTGTATATCTGCTATTAAGAATAAAAAAAAATCCAGGTCTTAATGGGTTAATATTATTTAGCAGTGTTACTACTTGTATTGTTATTACAACTAATACTAATTAATAGCATAATCTGTAATAGTATGTATAAGTATTAACTATATTATTACTGCCACTAAGTATCTTTAGTGCTACTAGATACAAATTATACAGTTCTGCTCTTAGTACAACTTTTAATTACTTTTACTAGTTCGGCTACTACTAATAATTCCAACTAGAAGTAGCCTAACTGCTATCGATGTTCTAAAAGTCTTGGTGGATGCTACCAGCAAATGACCAGAATGTTAATTGTCGCAGGGAGGAATGAAAGCGAGGAAAGGGCTGTGCTCTTGCATGCAAATGAAAAGAGGGATGAAACCATTCCAAAAGACTTAAGAAGGCTATAAAGACTATGGCTGGTCTTCTATGAATACTATGGCTAGTCTTCTAAGCTTTAGTCTACACCAGGGGTCTTCGACAGGGGGTCCGGGACCCCTAGGGGGTTCTCAAAAGTTACTACAGGGGGTTCTCCAAATCTTTGTGTGATAAAAACCTTTTTTCTCCCACGATTTGGACCCTAGCGTCCATATCCGGAAAACTTTAGCCAAATAGCAGATCCACAAGGCAAGCTCACAACGCCTCGCGCTAGATCGGCTATTTTCGGCAAAGAGGTTTGGTGTAGAGGGGTAAAAGAGCATACTATGTACAGAGTGAAAGGTCAAGTTTATTAGGTATGATGGTTCAAGTGGTTAGATATCTGAAAACACAAATTGACAAGAATCCAAAATACACTGATGATCGTGCTGTCAAACTATACAGAATCTATGAAAAGGTTGTGGGGGTCCCTGCTTCATCTCTCTCTCAACTAAGGGGTCCTTGGCCTGAAAACGTTGAAGACCCATGGTCTACACTACTTAAAGTACTGCTACTACAAGTAGTAATATTATCACTACTCTACCACTACTAGCGGTTCATTTTTTAAATAGTGTATTTATTCCACTGTGGAAACATTCTGACAGTTCAATTATTAAACATTAAAGTGCACTTTATGTTTGCCCAACAGACACAGCAAGAACACACACAAGAAAAAAACATGCCAGTTTACTGAGCAGTGGGCTGAGGTTAAGGACAAAGCCACAATTAGCACAAACTAAAAGCCCAAATATCAAAACCAATAACCTAAAGGACAACTTTGTTTTTTTACAACAAGGTTTCATATTTTAGATTGTAATTAGAGAAAAGAAAAAGTGAGTGTTAAAATGTTTTCATTTGCTTCGTTCTATTGTTTTATTGCATTTACCGTGCCAAAATGTGGGGCATGCGTACGCATGGGGGCAAGTGGCTAAATATGTCTTTTTAGACATAATAAGCCAGCAGTTTCTTTATTGCTATTTACAGTAACACTTCTAGCCCCCATAAGTCACAACCAACCATGAAAGGCTGCGTTGTATCTTGGGAATGGGCTTATTCTGTGTAAAATGACATATTTAGCCACTTGTACTCATGCCCCCAACCACTGAAATAAGAATCTCTAAAACAATAGAAAGGAGTAAATGAAATCAATTTAACACTCATCTTTTATATTCTTTAATTACAATCTAAAATATGAACCCTCGTTGTAAAAAAACTTAAGTTTCCCTTTAACTGGAATGAAAGGTCTTGTTCACATGATTTCAGTGTTGGCTGGGAGAGAATCTAAAAGGCCCTTATAAAACACGGAGATCGATCCAAAAGACTTTACAGGCGTCCTTAAATGTGTAGAAGGGGATAGTGTACAAGTCTTGTATTTTAACCCATTTAGGCCTAGAATTATTTAATGTTTCAACTATTGAAAAATAGCAGATAATACAAGCAACATTTTGAGATCGGGGTCCGTCGCCAAATACATATCATTTCGGGGGTCCTTGACAATCAAAAGGTTTGACATAGAAACATAGGTTTTTCAAAAAACCTTAGAAGGATTTAGAAGACACTTCTAGAATCGGTATAGAATAGTATTATTATTAACAGTAACCGTAGTAGTAGTAGTAGTAGTAGTAAGAGTGGAAGTAATGATAGTTACAGCAGTGATTGTAACTGCAATAGAGATGGGTGATGTTAAGGCCCTGACACACTGTAAGAATCAGATGCCACGCGCTATCAAACGCACCCATTGTTTACAACAGCTGCAGCCACGTTGGAGGCATCAAGTGCACGTAGCAAAACCTGTTGTTGGGGAGTCTTTCAGTCTCTCAGCAGTGGTTGGTTCTCAACCTTTTCAGGGCGTGACCCCCCAAAATAATCATATTTGAAGTGAACTGGGGGGGACCCCCCGACCAGCACTCGGAATTGTAGGCATTACTTTTAGTTTGACTCAGTTCTGCAGATAATATAGTGAATTAGCCAAAAGTCATTGCAAGCCCTTGTGCTAGATTATAGATCGGCTATTTCCAAATGCTTTGCCCCTTTCTTATCATTTGACAATTTAGCCAATGTTTGACCAGATTTTATAATAGTATAGTTGTTGATTACTTTTGGTATATTAATCGTCTTTTTTTTTCATGTATCTTTTTTTTTGTCCTTAAATTGCCACTTCACCGTCATACGGGGACCGACCCACAGGTTGAGACCCACTGTTTCAGAACATGGTTTAATTTTGGAACGTGTGGCACAGACCACTAAAGTGTTTCACCATTCAAAATTCTCTTTTGAGTAAGTCTATATTATTTGAGTAAGTCTATATTATATTATGAAATACACAAAAGGTCTGCAGCGCACAGATTCCACAAAAAGAATGTTACAAGTTCATGTTCAAGAGCACTTGGCCGGTGGTTGTAGTTACAGGTGGAACGGAGAGAGGAAAAGTGAGAATTGGGGTGAAATGAACTGTGCTGTGTGTTCTTGAGCTTATATATCGTTGGAATGGACAGCATGTGGTAGGCTACGGAGGTGTAACATCTTTTTTAATTATTTTATTTAAAACAGTCTCTAAACAAATGCGTTTAGTGACCGGGATGTGTAATACTAAGCTGAGCAGTGCTGCTGTCTAGTGTCCATTTCTTCGTGCCACAAGACACAGAGCGTTTGAGCGTGCGTAACAAAGTATGCAAAGCTCATGTTATGCTCAACTGTGAGTACGACTGTATAGAAGCAAGAACTCAAGTAATACTCTGTGGAGCGCCAGAACAGCTCACACATAACAAGCACAGACTAGAAGCACAGACTGCTCCCTGCTCCAAGCATTGCTAATCGAATCCATTGCCTACGCCATCATGATGAGCTGACAGGACCTTGTGACCTAATCTGCAACCCAAGGCCTGATTTGTATTTCATCATACGAGGCTGCAGCGCCGAAAATAGCAGATCTGCAAAGTGCTACATCGCTGCATGATGGATGCAACCTTAATGAGAATGGATTTTTTACAATGACCATGATATCATTATAATAATATAATAATGGACAGTTGCTTTTACAGTAATGCATAGTAGCTAGTAGTAATAGCTTACATTTGCTGATTTACAAATTATATTGAATAAGCTAAGATTTGATTTTATTTGTCCTTTATTACAGGATCACACACACACACACACACACACACACACACACATCCATCCACACACACACACACACACACACACACACCATTTTTTTCAATCATTTAATCAAATTGTTATTTTAATTTTTTAAGGAAAAACAACAATGGGATCAGATATTGACGTATGTTCCTGGGCCAGTGGATAACAATGGTGGGACAAGTGATCTTGAAAACAAATCCCTTAATGTGTGACCATGGGCCCTGGTGCTTGCATCGCGATGCAACTTGTGTAGATCTGCCATGTTCAGCGAGCATAATGATGGACCATAAATCATGCTTTAATCAGTTCTGTCTCGACTGTTGTTTGGCACCGAGTATACAGAGCAGGCAATGATGCAATACTAGTTGCAAGAAAGCTGCATAGATTCGCTTTTCTAGCTAGACTTTTAAACCCCGGACAGCATGCTGACAATGAGGTATGTAGAAAATACAACATGAATGGAGTTGTATATGACATGAATGTTGAATCAATAGCACGTTATGCTTTAAATCGTGTGTACATACGATTTACACTGCAACTGGGACTGTTCAGAAGCAAATAAAGTCATGATGACGTCAATGGAATCGTCGTCATTTACAAATGAGATCACATGTATTTTTCCCTCTCAGATAATAGCAGATCACAACACAAGCTGTGCTTGAAAGGAAGCCCAATGTACAAACTCCAAGCACACTCCCAACAACAAAGTTGTAAAAGCCTTCAATGTCTCAGGACCTGTAGTGTACACACATTTTAATAAATCAAAGTTAAAACTACCAATGGGATGCCTTTGCCATACAGTATCTGTTAGCTCATTTCCTGCTATCCCCGTCGAAACCGGAGATTTCCCGCTGTACCGCGGTGCCATGCCCGTAGATCCCGGAAATTTAATTAGCTTTAATCATTATGAAACAATTAAAAGTATGATCACAGTTTATCGCTGATTCGGGCTCTTTAGGCCCGCCTCCTAACTGTATCCGGCCGTATTTCCGGTTATGACCGGATCTAGGTTTCCGTATCCGGTCTGAGGCCGCTTCATAGCTCCTATCCCATAGGTTTCCATTGTAAACAAAGGAAGGAGCTGCACGGCCATAGAATGGTCTTTTTTCACACGTTTTTTTTTTATTTGGTAGCTGTTTGATTCCTCTACCCGCCTGGCATATGATCTGCGCACATATCGTCTGCTATGTGCGCGAACGTGCCCACGTGTTACCATAGCGCACAGCTGGCTGTTTCCAATGTTTTTTTATGTAAACACTGGCGGATACAGCCTGGCAACGGATATGTCTATTTCAATGGGTTTTTTTTTATTCGAAAGCTGTCATCGAGTCTACACGTCTACTAGATGAGTCGCGCACAGATCGTTGCGTGCATGTGCCCACGTTAAAAGGTAAGGACAATTTGGCAGGAAAACAGTTCAGCCTATGTTTAAAATAGCAGCAAATTAATGTCAGCAGTAAACACATTAAAAAATAGATGTCAACATTGAAGCAAACAATTACAGATTCAGGTGTATCATTCATGGAAGGGAAAAGGGTCCTGCAACTTCACGTAGGCTATCGCACATCAAGTTTAATGGTGTGCCTAAATGGAGGTGTCACCTAAACCTAACCTTAACCGTAACCCTAACCTCAGTGGGGTTATTTCTGAATGGGGATGTTTCTAAGGGTGTTTCTGAATGCCCCCCACAGGGATGTGCGACAGCCATTAGTCGCAAAGACAACTGACACATACATACAGGAGCTTCCCTTAAAGAAGAACGAGTTATTCTCTCTGAAAATGTAATTATAAAAGAATAACAACACTGTTTGCTAGTTGGAGTTTAGAAAGGGGACCAAATGGACACACATTTATAAGTGGTTTTACATGTTGCCAAATACAAATGTATTTACCGTTTCTCTAACTGGACAGGACAGGCAGTGAGACAAGGAGACTCACTTAGTCAGATATGAGTAGAGGCCAGAGCAGAGGCGTCAATTTGGGTATGGCAAGCTATGGCAGCTGCCATACCTTGGCTACAGGAGGAAATAATAAAATGTACTTTTCATCGTGCCTGTTGATAAGGTATGGCAACATGACTGGTGTCTTGCACGCACGCTCTTGCGCGCGTGCAAGACACCAGTCATGTTGCCATACCTTAGCTTTTGCTGAACTGACGCCACTGAGAGGCCAGAGCAGAGGAAGTGAAGGAGAAGCAGGACAAAAGAATAAAGGAGAGGAGCAAAGTGCTGCTGCCACTGCGGTTGTTGCTGTAACCGGAGGCGCAGAGGTACAGTAGGAGAGCCAATAAAGGCAAGACGGGCTGCTGCTACAGCATGCCCGATTACTCATAGGCAATATAGCCTTCATAGGAATGTCCCAGAAGGGAACGCTTTGTAAGCACATCAAAAAGAAAAAGAAATTGCACCCAGAACCAGTATGAAGCAGTACCTTATGTGTTTATTTCATTGAGCTAATAAAGCTAGATGAACTAGAGTTAACCATGTTAAATCACTGTTCATTCATTTTTACAGGATTCTCACCGGCTTGAAGCAAATCACACCCAGGTAAAGATCTAAAGGGCAGGCTGCTGCTATAGTGTGGGCTGTTAGTGCGTATATGTGTGCGGCGATGGTGTGTGGTGTGCAGTAGGGATGGGTCGATACGTGATATCGTTTATCGTGATAAAAAACACTCACGATAATCATATCGTGGAGATTTAATTTATCGTGATATCATCCTCCATCATGCACTGGGATCAATTCACCTTTTATTTGCTGAGCTCCATATCTTGTACCACTTAAACCCTCTATAATTGGTAAAAGGTACTTATAATAATTATACGTACTTGATAGTCTTTTTTCACTCTCTATCAAATGTCTTTGCCGAAAAATAGCCCATCTGCAAGCTCACAACGCGCCATGAGCTTGTAGATCTGCTATTTTTTGGCAAATGTTCCACCCCAGGATAATGAAAATCACGATTTGTTTTGTCACAATTATCGTGATATGAAATGTTCGTATCGTCCCATCCCCAGTGTGCAGGCGCATTCAAACTTTGCATTCCCTTGGTTTGTGTGTGCATTTAAAAGTGCTGCATTTGAGTGCTGTGTGTCGTTACCTGTAATGGTCGTTTTGGAGCAACAGGGGAGGGGGCAAATCCACCGCTCAGGCATTTAAGTGGCAGCAAAGTAAAGCACAAAAATGTGTTTTGTGATACCAGCACATACTGGCACCAAGTTATGGTACCCACGACCTGACCCAAGTCACCCAACCCAAACGCCGAGTACAGATTCTTCTAATCAACACAACCCTGCCATGACATACCCAGTCATTTTAACCACGCAATAGTTTACTGCAAGTGTCCAACAACATGGATGATTGGAGCCTTTTACTTTAATAACAGGGTGCAAAGCAAGAAAACGAGAATGTTTCGATGTCTCATTACATCTTCTTCAGGTCATGGCCTGACGAAGATGTATGTGACATCGAAACGTTCTTGTTTTCTTACTTTGCACCCTGTCATTAACCCATTTAGGCCTAGAATTATTGAATGCTTTAACCAGAGAAAAATAGTAGATATACAAGCTCACAGCGCGGCACCTAGTGCCACGCTGCAAGCTTGTAGATCTGCTATTTTTGAAAAATCGTGAAAATTAGAATTTTGACCCGATTCTATAAGTGTCTTTTGAATCCTTCTAAGGTTTTTTGAAAAACCCATGTTTCTATGTCAGCAATCTGGCCAGCCATCGTCAAAGAAAAGGGCCTTTTCACTTAACTGGAGCTCAGTTAGTCTGTTCTTGAGAGACTACCATGTCAGTGGTTCTCAAACGTTTTCATGTGAAGGACCCCCAAACTGATATTTATTTGGCCACGGACCACCATCTCAAAATATTTAGTTCCAGGGACCCCCAGAAGCAAAATTTGAGTTACAAACATTCGCTTTGAAAATACATATATTCAAAGATTTGCACACATTTTCACGACTTTTTAAAAAATAGCAGATCTACAAACTCGCAGCGCGGCACTCGGTGCCGCGCTGTGAGCTTGTATATCTGCTATTTTTCACTGGTTAAAGCATTCAATAATAGACCGTTTGTCAGCCTTCTGATTGGTCCCTGAGACTCCCTGACTGGCCAACCAGAAAAAAACATTCACTTTTTGCTATCGGGGGTGGAGTTTGTGCAGTGGAGAATGTTAAATGTGGCTTTCAAAACTGTCCGCAGTGCGCGACACGGCGATC
This sequence comes from Nannobrachium achirus, assembly GCF_963921795.1. Lineage (NCBI taxonomy): Eukaryota > Metazoa > Chordata > Actinopteri > Myctophiformes > Myctophidae > Nannobrachium > Nannobrachium achirus. The sequence goes on along the minus strand of NC_137822.1, from coordinate 53,340,512 downwards.
GCCCGGTACGGCTGCGATCTCGGCCGTGATCTCGCTCATCATAATGAATAAGCTTCAACAAACTAGTTCACATGGACCATATCAATGGTCTAAGAGTCACGATTGGGTACATATATTTTAAATGGGCAGAATTACGAAAAGCCAGCCTATTATGTGAGGTTAGGATTATAGTTCTGTCCTCTTCCTACCCAGGATGCAATGCGCGGTCTATTCTCTTTCTGATCCAGAGGATTAAACTAATTAAAACATTTATTTTCGGGGGGAAAACTACTGTTTTGCTATGTAATTACTGTACCTTTTTCTTCCCTTTTTATTAATATCATGTAGATGTGTTTTTTGTGGTACTTTATATAGCTGTAATGAGGCTATGAAGGGAAAAAAAATCCCATCCACTACCACTATAAAAGAATCTGCAAAGAGGATTCTGTCCCACTGGGATTAAACAAATTAAAACATATATTTTCGGGTAAACCCCCTGTTTTGCAATGTAACTACTGTACCTTTGTCTTCCCTTTTTATTAATATCACCTAGATGTTTTTCCTTTGGTACTTTATATAGCTGTAATGAGGCTATGAAGGGGGAAAAAAATCCCATTCACTGCCACTATAAAAACAATCTGCCCAGGGTCAAATGTCCTATCATAGTAACAGGGCAGAATGGGGCGGGATTTGCAAAAGGGCTTATTCTAAAAGGCTCCAGTCGTCAGTGTTGCTCCAGCAGCGCCTTCTTTATTCAACTAAATGTGTCCTGAGACTAGGGGTGGGCGATATGGTGATAATTATCGTTGAGATGATACAATGTCTCCACGATATGCCTTGTAAAAAATGCTGTTTAATCGTTAATACAGAGATTCATTGCAGAATTCAATTTAAACCTGCATTTTGGTCTAAATCAGTCGTTCTCAAACTTTATAATGTCAAGGTCTCCACTTGACTCTGACAGTATACAAATGACGGGTCCATTTGGTTTCATTTGTATACTGTCGGAGTTACATATTTGTTACATACATAAGTTAAATTTAGACCTCCCAAAAGGAACCCAGAGAGTCTAGTTTTTGTCAAGTAACTTGAAAAATAACCAGAAAAACCGACGTGAAAAAAAGAATCGTGATAAAATTGTGTATCTTGATACAGCTTGGGAAAATATGTATTTTTCCATGTCGCCCATCCCTACCTGAGACACACCGGAACAGCTTGCTTTCCGCTTGAGGTGCGGTACAATATTCCTTTAATCCTGTCCAACAACGTGGTTTGGGTCAACTAGGGTTGATGCAATGAATGCCCCACATCATCCCTGCAAATGTCACATTGCCGCTTACACAGCCCTGGGTAGGCCACCCAGCCTGGCAGAGATATGGGCCCCACTGAGTGCCCTTTTTTCACATCATTACTTTTTAATTATTTCCCCCCTTGGCTAGTGAAAATTACAGCTTTGTGTACAGTATACTGAGTGGGATATGATTTATGAAATGCAAGGTTACCATTACCATTAAACGCAACAATCATTCTTTAGTTATCATCTTCCATCCTAAAGTTTAATTCATACTCCATCATGCCAACGCGGTCGACACGGTCGTTCTACGAAGTATAAATTAAGAACAGATCTACAAGCTAACCTCTACTAACCAACCGCAACTCGAATCACACTCCGTGTCCTGCGGGAACTTGCCCTTTAGGGCGAGGTGGCTTTTTGCCCTTAGGCGTCTTACTGGTAGTAGTAGTCACGATAATAAACTAGAAATGCACTCTGTCGAGGTGCCAACGTGCCCTTGCGCACAAGTAGGCCACGTATGGCCTACTTGTGTGGCCTACTTGTGTGCAAGCTGAGCACGCCATGAGGTGCGCTCACCACTGGCATCACCATATTATGATATATGCCAATGACATCACCACTGGCATCTCAAGGAATACTGGTCCCTCATTGCCTGTTAATGATGACGTTGCCAGAGATACTGGTCCCTGATTGGGCTGCTACGGTCTTAAACAAGAGGGGACACCGACCTACATACCCAGCCGATCATAGTACTTGCGCACTCTGCTTGTGCAAGTAACTAGAACTGCACTCTGTTGAGGTGCCAACTTGTGCCTTGTGCACAAGTAGGCCATATATGGCCTACTTGTGCACCAGCAGAGCGTGCCAGGAGGTGCGCTCACCACTGGCATCGCCAGAAATGCTGGTCTCTGATTGGGCTATGGCCTTAAACACACACAGCTACCTACCTACATACGCATACGCAGCCTCACGCAGTACTTGCACGCTCTGCTGGCCCAAGTAATACGTGTAGCACTCCAATAGTAGCAGCAGCAGGACTATTGTAACAGTAGTTTAGCAGTCACAATAATATGGAAGTTTTTATTGGACTTTACTTTTTCGTACGTTTTTTCAGTGTTGTCGTATGGTTTTTCAGTCTAACTCGTGATTTTTGTGTGTTTCGTCTTTGAAAATGAAACACTTCGCAAAAAATCACTAAGGTATACGTGAATTTTGTGGTTTTCGTCTTCATAAATGAAACACTTCGCAGAAAAAAACGACCTCGCAAAAAGAAAAATAGCATTCGCAGAACAAATTATAATCTTTGTACGCGTTTGCGTTCACATTCTTTCTACGAAGCATGCCATTTAACTACGACGAATAAAGTCCCTTTTTTACCTCTGTTTTCGTGGTAATTACAATTTCGTACAAAATCTTGATGCCTTGTATAAAAAAGATACATCGCAAGAAATATGTAGGCTCTAGGCCTACTTGCATATTATGCATTTCGTCTTCGTAAATGAAACACTTTGCAGAAAAAAAACAACCTCGCAAAAAGAAAAATGCAATTCGCAGAAAAAATTATAATCTTTGTACGTGTTTGTGGATCATTTTTTTCAAACACCAAGCCAATTTTTTCTACAAAGCATGCCATTTAACTGCGACGAATAATGTCCCATGTTTACCTCTCCTCTTCACAATTAGACTACTTCGTGCATAACATCCATACCGTGCAAACTTTGATTTTTGTCACCTATAGGCCTACATGTTCTGCCTATTTTACTATTTCTTATGCAATTAATTAATAAACTGAATGTAGGGATTAATTGCATGCAATGGAGGAGGACACATCGACCTATACCATACTTTCTTTATGACAGTGGTTTTTTGCAGAGGTGGAAAAAGTACTCACATTTTGTACTTAAGTAAAAGTATCAGTACTGCACTGTAGATGTACTCCGTTACAAATGTCCAGAATTCAAAATGTACTTGAGTAAAAGTATGAAATATTGGCATCAAAATGTACTTAAAGCACCAAAAGTAAAAGTACTAAATGTTTGAAAATAGCCGATCTACAAACTCACGTGTTGCGATGCTACGCTTTGTGAGCTTGTAGATCTGCTATTTTCAAATGGCCAAGGTATAAAATAGGGCTAAAGTGGTTTATGTATGTTTTTATAATATTATAATTTATATATGAAAAGTAATATGTAACTAAAGTTTTCAAATAAATGTAGTGGAGTAGAAGTACAATATTTGGATCCCAGATGTAGTGGAGTATTGAAAACTGGAAAAACTCAAGTAAAGTACAAATACCTCAAAACTGTACTTAGTTCAGGGTTGTCAACATTGGACTGTCAGAATCCAGGAGATTTATTTGTGGGGGGTGCACGGAACTCCCCAACTGGGGTCTGGGGGGTCCTCTCCCCAAAACGTATTAATAGATATATTTTCCTGTGTTCTGTTGAATTTTGGCATGGTTACCAGCTCACTGAGCTCAGGGACCCCCTGAACGGCGGAGTGACAGGCGGGAGGCGCGGACCCCCCATTGCTTACACAACCTCCAAGCACTGGTGAAATGTTGCCACCTGCTGGACTGTATAAATAACTGCAATCTGAAAACATGCATCGTCCATTTTTCAGACTTTGTGCGTATGAGGTCGTCGTGTGCGCTGAATGGTTGCAATGCATGAAAATACACGCGAAGCCTTGAAATTCCAGAGTACAGTTGTGAAAGTTTGCACGGTATGGATGTTATGCACGAAGTAGTCTAATTGTGAAGAGGAGAGGTAAACATGGGACATTATTCGTCGCAGTTAAATGGCATGCTTTGTAGAAAAAATTGGCTTGGTGTTTGAAAAAAATGATCCACAAACACGTACAAAGATTATAATTTTTTCTGCGAATTGCATTTTTCTTTTTGCGAGGTTGTTTTTTTTCTGCAAAGTGTTTCATTTACGAAGACGAAATGCATAATATGCAAGTAGAGCCTACATATTTCTTGCGATGTATCTTTTTTATACAAGGCATCAAGATTGTGTACGAAATTGTAATTACCACGAAAACAGAGGTAAAAAAGGGACTTTATTCGTCGTAGTTAAATGGCATGCTTCGTAGAAAGAATGTGAACACAAACGCGTACAAAGATTATAATTTGTTCTGCGAATGCTATTTTTCTTTTTGCGAGGTCGTTTTTTTCTGCGAAGTGTTTCATTTATGAAGACGAAAACCACAAAATTCACGTATACCTTAGTGATTTTTTGCGAAGTGTTTCATTTTCAAAGACGAAACACACAAAAATCACGAGTTAGACTGAAAAACCATAGGCCTACGACAACACTGAAAAAACGTACGAAAAAGTAAAGTCCAATAAAAACTTCCATACAATAACAGTAGTGATACAGCAGTATCGTAATAGTAGTCACAATAATGAGTAATGAGTTAATGACAGTGTAATAGCACAGCAGTATCCATTAGTAGTATCAGCAGCAGCAGTATGGACAGTAGTAGTAGGTAGTGATACTGTAGTTTCGTAATAGCAGCAGTCACAATAACAGTAGTGATAGTACTGTATATTAGTAGTAGTAGAGTAACATTAAATACCTTTACCAGTCACTGTAGTAACGTAGCCTTGGATATGACATCAAGGTTAGGTTACCTACAGTGACTGCTAAAAGTAATGCTACTACAATACTACAACAACTACCACTATTACTATGTAAAACTGTAGTAGTAACACTAACAGCTTCCAAATTATTTAAGTACTCATTTATTCTTGCCACCCACCCAGTACCTGAAAGTGTGCACCACACACAACACATCAGGTACCTTCCACCATGCATGGTACCAGACCAGTGGTGCTCAGAGTGGATTCCAGGGACTCTGTGGGTTCCTTTAGGGGGGGGTCTACTCTAAATTGACACATACAAGTCTGTAACTCTGACAGTGTACAAATGGAACCAAATGGACCCGTAAAGGGGAGACCTTGAAATGTGAACGTTTGAGGAACACACCGTAGTAACCAGACAGTGCTGACAGTGTGCTGTGCACTGCACTGCACTCTCTCTCGGGATTCGGGATGAAGTGGGAATGGCACCATCAACCTAGTTTTAGCTGTAGCAGGCTAACCGGCCGGTGGCTACCACTGACTCATGTCAAACTACTAGTCCTGCTGTCTGTGGTTGCAGTCGTTGTGTTCACTTTCACACTACTAGCAATGAAACACACAACGACAGAGCGCACACGAACCAGTGCGTGAACACATACAAGCGTTTGGTTCTTTTTAATTGTGTTAAACTAAAGCAGGCTAGGCTAACTAACAGCGAAGAACCGCGCTGTGCTCGACTCTTTTCTTTTCTTTTTGGAGGACACAATACACAGTTTTCTCTTTAATTAAGCACGAGAAAACGTTTTAGTTTAAAGCGGCCGACTGTGCCATTTCCAAAGGTTTTTCCCTGGAATTTGTATTTATTAATTTCTCAAGCTTTAAAGAGAAATGTTCCCTATAACAAAGACACAAACAAAACAAAGCACAAAAAAAGAAGGGGAGAGGGAAAAAAGGCTACCTTTCCACGGGTGTCCGAGAAAAGAATCCGGTTGTTTTCTTTTTCACGGAATCCGAAAGTAATCCCAATAAAAGTCCATGTTTGGAAGAAGTACCACGAACCCTCTTGCCAGTACTTTATTGGCTATTCATTTTTAGTTGGGCTGTTTGGAAGCCATGTTGTAATGTGTGACTGCTCTCTCCAGACGGGAAGGGAGGTGCCAGATGATATATCGCGAGAAAGTGAGAAACCCACAAGGCCTCCTCTCCAATCAATAAGCAACTGTACTGTATAAAAAGCATAATAAACATACTGTGTCAGCTACCGTGTGTGTGTGTGTGTGTGTGTGTGTGTGTGTGTGTGTGTGTGCGTGTGCGTGTGAGTGTGTGTGTGAAACAGAAAGTTCAAGGTTTTATTCCTGGCCCCGACAAGTTCAGTCCAGACTAAACTAGACTGCACTCTGTCGAGGTGCCAACTTGAGACTTGTGCACTCTTGGCCAGGCCATATAGTAGGCCCTACTTGTGCGCCAGCAGAGCGCGCCTTGTTATTTATATATCAGGTCGCACTTGTTGGTGACCGCATCAAGAATGCTGGTCGTGGTCCCAGATTGGCTATGAGTGTAAATACCTAGACAGATACGCATCAGATAGGCTGCGCCACCGAACGCTGTACTTGTGCACTCTGCTGGCACAAGTAATAACATTTAGGCGGGTAGGCTCATTTTCCTACTTTTTATTTATCCCAAATGACTTCATTGTCAATGCCATGGGGTCTATTTTGTTTTTGCAGAATCGCCCCTGTTGTCCAGTTTGCCCATAAGCAAAATGTTGCGGTACTTGCGGTCAAATATATATATATTTTTTTCATGAATCTCTTATTGTCATTACAAACACATTCATGCCTTGGTTGTCCCACACAAGCCCCAGTAGTCTTATCTGCTATGGTCAGGTCAGTTAGCTGCTCAGTTAAGCTCAGTAATACCATGGTCAGGTCAATACACCAGTTACTAGTAGCGTTGGCTCTGTGGGCAGCTGCCAAGTGCTTCTGGCTAAAGGAAATTGATCTCCACAAAGCTTGTCAATGTACGGGAGAGTGTTTTCTGCTGGTGTTTCAGTCCGAGTGTATCAAAGGGTGCGTTGGGAAATGCGCACGGGGTCTGGTTAGGGTTAGTTTCAGGCATAGTTTTACTGAAGTTAGGTTTAGGCATAGTTTTACTGAGGTTAGGGTTAGGTTTAGGCACTCACTACACTGAGCACACACCCGGTGCGCATTTCCGAAAGCACCCTTTGATACACTCAGACTGAAACACCAGCAGAAAACACTCTCCCGTCAAGGTACAGAAGCACAAAGTGCTCTAAAATCCCCAGGTAGATGGCTTCTGATTTTCCTTTTCCAGAAGCACTTGTGACTTGGCATGTGCCCAGATCCAAAACTACTAGTAACTAACTGGTGTACTTACTGACCATGGTATGGTATTACTGTGCTTGACTGACCACAGTGACCAGCCAACTGGCCTGACCTGAAACCCATGGATGATCTGTGTTGTGTTGTCAAGAGGAAGATGAGACACCAGATCCAGCCACACAGATGAGCTTAAGGCCTCTATCAAAGCAAACCTGGGTATCCCGAACACCTTAACAGTTAGACTTATAACCTATGACAAACCCTATTGATGAAGTCATTTGTTCAAAAGTATTCCAGACCAAATATCGAGTGCATAAATTAACATAACCTTTCATTTCATTTTTTGAATTATATTACAGAAGAAAATGTACTTTTACAATTTCAAATTCAGAGCCTCGGATCTTCGCAGGAAAAAAGTTTACTTAGGAGACAATGGAAGATGGAATAAAGTCCTGTAGGCTAAGGCTGCAGCCACACCAAAATACCTAGAGTGGAATCCTCCAATGCATTTCAATGAGAATGGAGCGGTTTCATGCCAGTAGAGGATTTCTGCAAAAAACGCTACATTCTCATTGGAATGCATTGGCGGATTCCACTCTAGGTATTTTGGTGTGGCTGCAGCCTAATAAGTAATAGTGGTACCAACACTAGCCCTATAATTATTGTGTGTACTCATGTATTAGTACCACTACAAATTGCAACCATGAACCACCACAGACTGATTTTTCCATACAAAAAAAAACTTTATTCATGTGAACATTCAAGCATATATGGACAAAAAGAAAAAAACTGTACTTTTTACATTTTGATTTGAGTTTTTAAACAAATGTACCACTTGCTAAGAAACATCATAAACAAAAAGAACAAACACAGAAAATACAAGAAAACATGCGACTAAAAGTGTTGTCTGAAGAAAACCTGGTGTAATTTTTACAGAAATGACACTGGGCACTGGCCATTAACAAGAGCAAAATGTTGTCCATTATTCATTATACGTTGAAATATTGCCAGGAAAAGTCACATGTAAACAGAAACGATGCTATTCATACAAACAAACCAAAAGAGCTTGCTTCGTCCTTTCTGATCTCAGTTCCATTCATATTCATATTTTAAAAGTATGAACATTATTTGTATGGATATCGACAATAAGAACTACATACATTTTTCTTCTTTGCTTTTAAAAAAAAAGGTAAAATGTTGCGGCGGAAAAAAAACAAAAACGACGGATAGGGACCAAAAGAATTGACGCTGGCCAATCCGTCTTTCCGAAAAACTGAATTCTTCTGAGGTGTGTTAATAGGCTATATATGCACAGCAGCCATTTTGGGGAGAGGTTGCGTCTCTTTTAACTTCCTTCGAAGGTGTTCACAATGATACTAATGAAGGCTCCGTTTTATTTCGACTTCATCTAGCACAATGGTTCTCACACCTTTTAGTTCATGGACCCCCATAACTGTACAAACATTTGTACACTCTCAGAGTTACACACCTTTTAAGGGGTCATTTGGAACCTCCAAGGGGAGCAGAGTTCAGCCAACATGCACAATATCAGCACCCTGACTCTGTGAATGGAACAGAGTCTTCATTAGTATTATTGGTAACACCTGTTGGTAACACCTGTGAAGGAAGTGAGAAGAGACCCAATTTCTCTCCAAAATGGCTGCTCTGCATCTAGCCTATTCCTGAAAGATGCCTCTTCCCTAACTCGCCTGTCTCCTTTCCTTTCTCCTCCATATCTCTCCCGCCTACCTCCGGTACCTCCCCCTCTCCTTATCTCTTGGCTCCCTGACCCTCTCTCGCTCTCGGTCCCTGTCGCTCCTCCTCTCCCTCTCCCGCTCTCTGTCGCGCCTCCCTCCGTCGCGGGCCCCGCCTTCCCTTTCCCGCTCGCGGGGGCGGTCCCTCTCGCGGGGGCGCGACCGGCGGCTGTCCGGCACCACTGCCTGCGTGCGCCGCAGGAAGTCGTCCACGCGCATGTCGTAGTCGTGCTGCAAAGGAGTCAAGGAACGAGAACAAACAGACGTCGTTACACAAGAACAAGAATGAACATGAATATCGCCGCTGTCGGGTGGAAGGCTCAAAACTGTTACTTTTCAGGAAATGTTAAGTAAAGTACATGTGTTCCAATGGATCCAATGTAGTTACTATTTAGTCACACGCTCTTATCAATACACTTTTTAATTGATTATACCAGTGGATTCCAGGGACTCTGTGGGTCCCTTTTGGGGGGTCTAAATGGACCCATACAAGTCTAACTCTGGCAGGGTACAAATGGAACCAAATGAACCTGTCAGGGTTCATTTGGTTCCATTTTTACACTGCCAGAGTTAAGGGGAGACCTTGAAATGTAAAGTTTGAGAAACTCTGGATTATACAATTATATATATAAAAAACACACATATAACCACTTTCATTAAAAAATATATTCGTCACTGTCTGGCCAAAACATCCTAACTCCATTTTTGAGGTTTTTGATTTTTTTGCATAAAGGGCTATTGAACACCCTGTACGTCTGTGTGTTGGTTAAAATAATATTGAACCAATGGAAAGTAGTAAAAAGTGCTTTGGACAAAACCTCCTAACTCCATTAGAGCTTATTTTCCCGAAAATGAAAATTTTGGAGACCCGACAGCAGAGATATAATCTAAAACAATAAGTTGGGGAACATGGAGATAGACGGTTTCTGCCCGACAGTAACGATACATTAGACCAGCGCTCCTCGAACCCTGTGTTCGAGACTTCAAGTAAGGTCGCAGTTGGGTAAAGGTGGTGGTAGGGATGGGACGATATGAACATTTCATATCACGATTATTGTGACCAAAATAGCGATATCGACACACTGAAAAACAAAAGAAAAGAGAAAAGGCTCATATTCACCAGGCTGGCGGAGAGGTTCCTGGGGCCCCCGGAGGAGCGCTTGTTCTCCCGGTAGGCCTGGTGGGCCCCCAGGGGCCCGCCCGCGCCCTGGGGCGGGTAGGGGTGGTGGTGGTGGGGGGGCGGGGCCGAGGAGGAGGCCACGGACGACTGGTGGTGGTAGTACTGGGAGGAGTGGTGGGGGTGGTGGTGGGGGGGCGGGGCCTGGGGCTCCACCGCCGAATAGGGAGCCTGAAGAGATGGAGAGGGAGGGAGTGGAGGATTATTAGTAAGGGCATTTTATCAGATATTTGTAAAATCTGGGCACTAAATCGTTACCAAGAAGTTTCTCCACCAATGTGTTTCTAAAGGCGTGTAATAACTAATGTACTAAAAGTGTGGCGTATTTTTCTCTCTCTCTCTCACACACACACACACGCACGCACGCACGCGCGTGAATGTCTGGCTGGTCTTCCAGGCCGCAGCAACCAAAAGTTATTTAATAGCTTGTTTGAATGTTCTATTCTTTTTTTTATCCAGAAAAAGCTTATGTTGTAACTTATTTCCCATCTAGAGACGCTATTTTAGATTATAGGTTCCCGAATGTGCTTCTGTTAAAACGACCTGTTTTGTCTCGTGGAAAGCAGGCTGGCCGGCTTAGAATAGAGTGACAGGAACCTTGGACATGCTCATTTGCATAAAAATAACGTTTTTACCAAGCTGCCTGGTTTTTTACCTTGCTTATTTGTATAGCTTTATAGCTGTAGTCTGAACACGGCTTAAGGTTGAAGTCGAGCACAGTACTTATACTGTAAATGTACTTAGTTAATTTATTTGCATGTGAGGTATCATAGTAAATCTAGTACTAGTAACAATAATAGTAGTAAGAGTAGTAATATTAGCAGTAACAGTAGTAATAACACCTAGAGGTAACACCAGTAACAAGACAATTTCTAGAAATTGGGAAGTGTGGTTGCAAAGTCTTTCTCGCAAAATTTGGTTATCCTTTTATAGAATTGTGGCGCCTCCCAAAGGTCAAAGTGAAATCCCTTTTGGTGATGGGTTGTACAGAGGCCCCCTCAATTTGATTATCTCAAATCACAGACAGGCAGGAAGCTGGGAGGCAGAGATTGTTTGTGCCGTGTGTGTGTGTGTGTGTGTGTGTGTGTGTGTGTGTGTGTGTGTGATCGCAGCATATCTCACGGCCAGGCTACACCAAGCCGTTTTGCGCGCGTCAGTGCGTATGCGGGTTGTGCGTAGGCCTGGGGCGGTATGGACATTTTGTTACCGCGATTACCGTCTTCCCATTTACCGCCGGTACTGCGGTAATTACCGCACCCCCGTATCTATTAATTAAGGTTCGGCGATAAGCCAAAATATTGCAATCATCTTCCCAAAAGGAGGGGCGACACAGCCTGACTGCCCGAGTTATACTTCTCCGTACAGCACAGCGTGTCTGGCTTTCAAAGGAGCAGATCTACAAGCTCACAACACGTCGCATCCGCGATGCGTTCTGAGCTTTAGATCTGCACTGTCGGGTTACCATAGTAACGTAGGCAAGCTACGTAGGCTAGCTACTTGGGCTATTCAGACACAAACAGCTGAAGGAAGGGTTGTCAGATCGTGTACAGTGATTCTGTAAACTCACGTCACGTCTCAACTCTCAAATCGCAGTGATTGAGTGCTGCTATATACAGGTTTTAGTTACAAGACTTGACAGAAAAGGTTATAAAATCGCCGACGCGCCGCTGGACGGAGCACAACGTGCGACGGAGAAAGTAAAATAGTTTCTCCACAGTGGAGAGGCGACACAGCCTGACTGCCCGAGTTATACTTCTCCGTACAGCACAGCGTGTCTGGCTTTCAAAGGAGCAGATCTACAAGCTCACAACACGTCGCATCCGCGATGCGTTCTGAGCTTTTAGATCTGCACTGTCGGGTTACCATAGTAACGTAGGCAAGCTACGTAGGCTAGCTACTTGGGCTATTCAGACACAAACAGCTGAAGGAAGGGTTGTCAGATCGTGTACAGTGATTCTGTAAACTCACGTCACGTCACGTCTCAACTCTCAAATCGCAGTGATTGAGTGCTGCTATATACAGGTTTTAGTTACAAGACTTGACAGAAAAGGTTATAAAATCGCCGACGCGCCGCTGGACGGAGCACAACGAGCGACGCGGTGGAGAAAGTAAAATAGTTTCATTTTCGGCTTTAGTCCACGCGGCCCGCGCTCCGCCAGTAATCCGTATGAATAAAAAAAGATATGCCACAACACAAGGTAGCCTATGTATTAACATCCTTGTGTCGAGTGGATTACAGAGAAAGAGTTGTGCTCCGTACTCTATCTATGCCCTGCGTGCAGCCGTGCACTGTGTACACTGCAGGTCTCTGTGTGTGAGTGACGTATGTGGCTTCCAACGTGTGGTACACGGCCCAGAGCAGAGCGGCATGGAGCGCATGCGGTCCTCGCTTCTCCCCCGTTTTAAAACTCGCTTGTTTTCCAATAAAAAATAGACCTTTTTTTTGTCTTTTTACCGCGGTAAGCACAATGACACCGCGGTAGACCTCGGTATACCGCGGTACGGCGGTACGGCGGTTACCGCCTCCAACCCTAGTTGTGCGCGCGTATGCGTGTTTTGGATAGATCCAATGTAAATCAATTCAGCCTGCTACACCAGTCGTACGGATAGCGCTAACCACGGATACGCATTCCCTAAAAATAGGATCGGTTCTATTTTTTCAGCATGGGTTTTGTACACAGACCATCTGGTCTTCCTCACATATACTCCCTCCTTGGTGTAGCCTAGAGTGTTTACGCATACGCGAGCGTCTTCGCGGACAGTACGCGCGTATGCGCGCATTTTTTGGTGTAGTCCGGCCGTTAGAAACCGCTGGGTAGGTCAGGCTGCTTTACATTTTGGCCTATAACCCTCGTCTTGGTCTTGGTGTTGAGTGCAGTGTGAATACAGTGCGAGGACAGACTGAGAGGTTGCTGCAGTGTTCACTTTGTCGACTAAAACTATGGCGAAAAAAACGTCCGTTGACTAGTCTACCTTTTTTCACCGACTAAAACGAAATAAAATCTAAGCTATGATGATAAAACAAAATATATTGAAAACTGGGTTAATGTGGGGTGTGGCTGGTTCAATTCCCGACTACCTTTGCTGCCTGTCACTCCCAATCTCTCTCCCCATTTCCTGTCAGTCTACTGTCATAAAAGCCCCAAAAAACATTTCTTGAAAAATGTATATGTCACAGTTAGTTTGAGATTCAGTTAGATTGAGAACAGGAGCGCTTGTTTTTGTGCACAATGTGGAGCAGGCGCCGCCTCCTTCGGGGAACTAGGAATAATTTGACTGAGGTTAGGATTAGGGTTAGGTTTAGGCATAGTTTTACTGAGGTTAGGTTTGGGGTTGGGTTTAGGGTTAGGGTAAGGTTTAGGGTTAGGTGTTAGGGTTAGGTTTAGGCTAAGGTTTAGGGTTAGGGTTAGGTTTGGGACGGGTTTAGGCATAGTAGCATTCACCAGCGTGGGACTAATGCAGTCAAATGCTCTACCACTGGGACATGAGGTGAACAAAAACAAGCGCTCCTACCCCAATCTAACTGAGTTACCCAAACTAACTGTAACATATACTGGGTTACTGTGAGTAGGCCTACCATTCCTTGCCAAGGCGGAGGTGGGCCCATGTTGTGATGGAAGTCTCTCATGTAGTCATACGACTGAAAGCAACACAAAGGAAACATGTGAATGCCATGTCAAAATTCAATACTAAACAAGGCAGATTCAGAATGTAAGACTGAAGAAAAACACAAATTATCAAAACGTTGTCTAAACATTAATCCGTTTAGACCAAAGATCCCAAACTTGTCAAGGACCATCTGAACCCCATCTGAAAATGTTCTGTGCCAGGGACCCCCAGAGGAGAAGAGTTGTGTTAATATATTCCCAATTAATTCACATAAATACAGAGAAGCATAGTTTGATATGATTTGGCTGCCCCTTGTTCCTGAGTAGAAGAAGCTAAAGATTTGGACGATGATATTATTTCAAACTGACTGTCATGTACAGGGTTCTCGTATGTCCATGGAACAACTCATTTAGACTTTCTATTATTTGTTACGTCACTGAGCACGCAGTAGGGGTGGGAGGGAATGAAGGGGTCGTTTTCAATTATTTGGTTTTGTACTTTATTTTTGTTTATTTTCTTGCTCTTTTCTTTCTCTTTTCTTTCCTTTGATTTTGCTGAGACAGAAAATTGTAACTCGGATAACATGTTCATTTTATGATTCTTGATCATCTGTAATAAAATAAGAAAACATATTTGACAAAAGAAAAGTATTCAAAATTATTCAAAGTTTTTCAGATAAACACTAGAATCCAATATGACACGGATGCTTTCCCGGTTTTAAAGGGGAAGACCACCCATTAAACAGAAAAACCACCCACGAAATAGAAAAGTCCCCCCCCCCCTTCTGTGTTGCCTAGAACTGGAGGATTGATTTGGGGGTTTGTATTGTAAAGTACAACGGTGTGATGTCATCAAGTTGTACTTTACAAAACAAACCCCAAAATCAATCCTCCAGTTCTAGGCAACACAGAAGGGGGGGAACTATTTTTCTATTTCCACACAACTCCTCTATAGTTCAATATTGAAAACGGGTGGTCTTCCCCTTTAACGTGTCAAGCTTGAAAGTTTGGTTACTCACGCCGTTCAGGAAGACATCACGTCGGACACCAGAGAATCTCCTGGAAGAAAAAGAAGAAAAAATATGTTTTCTTCCCAATAATAACTGTAGGTCAACCTTTTGCGTTGAATGTTAAAGGCTAGTGGTGACATCTAAAAAGGTTCATGCTGAATACTAAAGTGGAAGGCTTGTTTACCTGTCTACCGGTGGGTTGCGCGGGTCCTGGATGAAACCTAGATGGGGAGATAACAATTTTAAAACCAGAGCAAACCAGTGCAGTGGTCTGTGAGTGTTGGGAGTAAATAAAGACTGAGTAAATGATCATGTTTGTCTGTGATTAACCCATTTAGGCCTAGAATTATTGAATGCTTTAACTACTGAAAAATAGCAGATATACAAGCTCACAGCGCGGCACCGAGTGCCGCGCTGCGAGCTTGTGATCTGCTATTTTTGAAAAAGTTGTGAAAATGTGTGCAAATCTTTGAATATATGTATTTTTAAAGCGAACGCTTCTAACTCAAAATTTGCTTCTGGGGGGTCCCTGGAACTAGATATTTTGAGATGGGGGTCCGTGGCCAAATAAAGTTTGGGGGTCCTTGACATGAAAACGTTTGAGAACTACTGACATAGTAGTCTCTCAAGAACAGACTAACTGAGCTCCAGTTGAAGTGAAAAGGACCTTTTCTTTGACGATGGCTGGCCAGATTGCTGACATAGAAACATAGGTTTTTCAAAAAACCTTAGGAGGATTCAAAAGACACTTATAGAATCGGGTCAAAATTCAAATTTTAACGATTTTTCAAAAATAGCAGATCTACAAGCTCACAGCGCTGTGAGCTTGTATATCTGCTGTTTTTCAATAGTTAAAGCATAATATAATAATACACAATAATGTGTACCCATTCTAAATGGGTTAATCAAGTTAAGATATTTTCAGAAAACTTGTCATGCAACTTGGTTCTATATGAGGCAATTCAACAACTGTATGCTGGAGTTATGTATGCAAAGAATGCTTCCGTTAAAATCCAATAAGCGAAACATTTTCAGTAAATAAATCAAACTCTCGACTGGCAAACAGTTGAGGCAAAAGTTCTGAAATCAGTGGGGTATGGCCAAGCTGCCAGAACCACGGTAGAACATTGAAGTGACCTTCGTCTGGTGTACAAATCAAAAGTGAATTTGCATTCAGCTCTTTTGTTTGGTTAAGTCTGACCCTCAGTTATTTGTCACCTTAGTTTTGACCTTTGCTTAATTCACCTTTGTAAAACCTTGTCAGGGCGCTGTATGGGTGAATTTATGTTACGACCCCTTTGGGCAACTGGCGGCCCACCTTCACTTAATGCGGCCCTCGGGTTAATATCAGAATACTGATATATTATTGCTTTCAGCTGTTACAATAGAGGAGGAAACCATACAAGGCACCAATCTCAAGGACACTTCAACAGTAACACTCTGGGGGAGCCCGGGATCGAACTGGGAACCTTTCGGTTGCCAAGCGGCCACTCCACCCCTGAGCCACTGCCGCCCCAGTGACATACAGTTTACAGTTTAGGCATTCAGCAGACGCTCTTAATCCAGAGCGACTTACAAAAAGCAAAGTAATAAATATATCAATACAATAAGTAAGGCAATACATCAACATCAATTGCATAGAAATATCAATCTAGAAAAAAATAACGTAGGTAGACCAAGCACCTAATCAGTAAAAGGCTTTACATAGACTTTATATATATATAACCTAATGCCTCATTCACATACAGAAAAGCCAAGCTAATGGTTTGCTTGGTAATTCAATGGTATCTCTACGCAAACCAGCTTTGAAAATTTCCAAGCTGGAAAAAAAGCTTGGAAATTTTTAAAGCTGGTTTGCATAGAGAATACATTGAATTACCAAGCAAACCATTAGCTTGGCTTCTCTCAGTGTGAATGCAGCATTAGAATGCTATCTAGCTTTCATGTATGGTCGTTGTGGGTAGGCGAGTGCTATGGTTGGCTAAGGTGGAGTCTGAAGAGGTGAGTCTTCAGGCCACGGCGGAAGTTAGGGAGTGAGTCTGTCGTTCTAAGTGCGACAGGAAGTTTATTCCACAGTTTGGGGGCCAGGAGGGCGCATTGTCTAGCAAACTGGAACTGGAATCATACCTAATTACAACCTTTTTAATAACTCAAAAAAGAAAGAAAGACATGCAACAAACAAAGCAAAAAAAGTGGGCAAACATTTGCCAAATTGTCAAGGGAAGAGGGAACATAGTGAAAATACAAAATAGCCAATCTACAAGCTCAACACCTTGCATTGCGAGGTGTATATATATTATACAGAGTCAAACTAAACTCAAACAACGGTCACTTCAATGTTCAACTCCCACAATTCCAAGTGCTTGTCAGGGTGAGGGTCTCCAGTTAAAATATTATAGACCATGGGGCCAAGGACCCCTTAGTTGAGAGAGAGATGAAGCAGGGAGCCCCAGATTCCATATAGTTAAATCGTTTGACAGCACAATCATCAGTGTATTTTGGATTCATGTCAATTTGTGTTATAAGATATTTAACCACTTGAACCGCCAATACTTAATAAACTTGACCTTTCGCTCTCTTCCGTGTGCTCTTTTTCCCCTCTACACCAAACCTCTTTGCCAAAAATAGACGATCTACAAGCTCACAACGCCTCGCAGCGCGAGGCGTTGTGAGCTTGTAGATCTGCTATTTTTGGCTAAAGTTCTCAGAATCTGAGCGCTAGGATTCAAGTGGTTAATATAAAAAAGGAGACAAAAAGGTTTCTATCACACAACGATTTGAAGGACCCCCTGTAGTGACTCCAAGGACCCCCGAGGGGTCCCAGACCCCCTGTTGAAGACCCCTGTTATAGATCAATATAATATAGATTTGGGAGGGCTGCGTCCCGAAAAAGGTTGAGAACCACTGTTACTACTACCACAGCAGACGTAGTCCAGTGATAGTATTGGCGTACCTGGTCTGGGGTTGAAGTCAGGCGTGTAGTCAACGCGAGGCCGCTTCCTGCCGTGAATGTCGTACTCTTCCGGACGACGCCTACGTGAACAGGCGGGAAAGTAAGACAACAAGAAAGAGAAAAACACAACACTCCGACAAAAGAACACACAAGCATGGTATGGCACATACACAACCATTTGACCTGAAATTGTACGCTTAATATCTATCGTTAAAAATGTGAATTTCATCCTTTACAATCGGAATACTTCAAAACCTTGGGAAAAGTTATTTAAAATACCTTCAAACCTTTCGTAAATGGTCAAATACACTGATTTCCGGGACATTCCTAATCCCCAGTCGTTCCCCCCACCCCCCCAAAATGACTACAAATTGACTTAAGTCTGCCGCCGCATTCTGACCAATCTGGTGCATTATCCAAAAAGTCAACATGGAGGGTTGCACTAAAAAAGTCCCAACATTTTTATTGATCCATACATCTCATATTGACATGGATGAGTTTTCCATCCTTGTCAATGAGGCTTGTGGAACAATATAAAAATATGAGACTTTTATTTCTGGGTGCGACCCTCCATGTTTGATCCCCCCCCCCCCCCCCCCCAATAAACCATTACATTTTAAACCTTTTTTTGGGAGGCAAAAATAATACTACAAATGATAATTAACGTAATTATTTTTTCAAAATAAATCATTTTTTAATATTCCCCTTTTTTCCAAAATAAGAAACAAGTTTAATAAATTAAACTGTTTCTAACTTTCTAAAGTCTCCCCTTAGAATGCAAATACAATTTAATTTCTCCAAGAGTAAAACTTTAAATCTTTCTGCTTGTCCTTTAAAACTAAAATAAGTTTAAAAGTCAAATCTTTCTGTTTCATATCATCTAGCTTGTCTTTTTTCTTTCTTCAAATCTTCCTGCTTGTGGTTTCAAAATGCAAATAAAATCCAAAAAACCTTTCACACTTTCTGTAATGGTTTTCTCAATGGCTCATTTTTCAGTGCACACACACACACACACACACACACACACACACACACACACACACACACACACACACACACACACACACACACACACACACACACACACACACACACACACACACACACACACACACACACACACACACACACAGCTCTAAAACAACTTTCCAACACTCACACACACAATCTTTTTGAAAAGTGACAACATACCGCATTTCCCGTTGCAACTTTTTTTTTTGCGTTAAAAAAACAGGAAACAGTTCATAATGTGACATCCTCACCACCTTAAGTCCATTTTTAAGCAAATATTCTCTCTCTCTCTCTCCCCCTTTTTTCAGCCGTCAACCCCCGTTTTACAACTGCTGTGGGCTGTTTGAGGGGAGCTTAGGAGAAAGGGAGGACGGGGGCCAACAGCAGAGATGCCAACTGTCCATCAAATAAATAAAAAAAAAGGGAAAATGATAACAAAATAAATGGCAAAAACCAGGGGGGCTGGGGGGCACCTCAGTCCATTTGTAGCAGTAGAGCTCTCCCTCCCTCTCTCTCTCTCTCTCTCCCCCCTTTTCTTTTCAGACAGAAAGGGGAGGAGGGCATTTCTCAGTTCATGGATAAAAACAGGAAGTGGATAAAAGCTAACCCACAGTTCCTTGCTCCTCGCTACACAGCGTGGGTGGGGGTTATGGGGGTGGAGGGAGGACTCCCTCCCTCTTTTCCTCTCTCCCCCCCTCCCTCCTTCCCTTCTTTTTGGAGAGAGAGAGAGAGAGAGAAATCCCTCAGTTTGTGAAACAGGGGAACAGCCCCCCCTCTCCAGTCCAACGTGGAGTGACCCTTGGAACATGAGGTCAACACCTTTCCTTTCATTTCCCCTCCCTTAGTCCTTTTTATGAATTCCGTACGAATTATCAGTCCTTTTTTTCTTACAAATCCTGCACTCTTTTTTTTTGGCCCTCAAGTCCTTTTTACGATTTCTTTTGTATTATCCCTCAGTCCTTTACGTATTCTCTTTTCCGTTTCAATATCAGTTTGTATGCAAAAAACCCTGTTGTCGTGTTTGTGATTTTACACATCCCCGCGATAATCTTAACATCCCAAAATGCAACTCTTCAAACAGGGTGGGGTGGATGGGTTGGGGTTCAACACACAGTCCTCAAAGACTCTTTTAACTTGCAACTTACACCCCTAAAGCACTTTCAAACCCCTGCGATATTTCTCATCTCCGATAAGTGCAACTCCCCCGCGACAGTTCAACCCTTATTACTCAGTTCTTGGGGGATCGGGGGCAGATCGGGGATTTTTCAACGCGTCCTCAAATCCCAACATTCCCGATTTGGCTCGCTATAGGCCCCAAAACGCAGCCCCGCCTCGAAAACATTTCTCTGCACCCCCGAAAACAAGTTCATTTCTCAAGCCACGCCCCTTCCTTCCTTTCGTTCTCTCAAGGGTCCCTCCGATAAACCAACAAAGTCCTGCAGTCCAAAACCGGGCCAGCCGGGGCGGGCCCGTTCACTTGCTCAGTGGAACCGAAAGGAGGGGAGGAGCTTGGTGGAGGAAGGAGGAGGGGCTTAGAGCTGAAAGACCCCTCCCCCGCCCCCCCCTGTCTCTCCTGCTGTCTCTAATTTATTCAATTATTTGGGGGGGAAAAACGGGACAACCAGTCGGTCAACGTCCTGACAACCCATCGTCCAATCAGCTAGCGACAGAACGCCTCCGTGGGAAACTCCTGGGAAGATAAAAGAACTCAGGCAAAGAACGGTTATGAGAGGAGGGGAAAGAGTAGCGAAGGAAAGCAGAGGAGAGAGAGAGAGGAGAAGAGGGGATAAGAGTACAAGAGAGAAGAGGAGTGAAGTGGGGAGAAGAGAGGGGAAAGAGGAGGAAGAGCGAGGGAATAAAAGAACAGAAGAGAAGAAAGGGGAAGAGGAGAGAAAGAAGAGAAAAAAAAAGCGGTGCAATGGAAAAGTATTTTAGCTGACCGGTAACAGGACGCAACTATCTTCCATATGGCCATAAAACGACTCCCTGCGCACCTAAAAGAATTGCCTGCTTCAAACCACAATTCGACCGTTTGTTTTGAGGGGTAGTGACACCGAGCAGTGCTTGGGAGGCCTAGCCTAACCGTGGTTAGCCTCGCCTCCCCTCGCCGGCAGCTCCAGACCACGACGAGGAGCTAGCTTTAGCAACTTAAAATAAAGGCTCGATATGATTTCTCTGCGATTCACTCAAAGTCGTTTGAACGTCACCAGACTTACCTGAAAACAGCGCAGTTGCTATTTACTAAACGAACATATGTGTTTTTGCCATATTTCAACCTTTATTGTCACTGCCTGACTTACCACTGTTTAGAGGTCTAGCATGGAAGCCTAAACCAAACCGCAGCTAGCTTGAGTATGGGGAGACCTCAATCTTTGGATTACCGTACGAATGCAGAAGCAAGGCTTGAATCGCGGGGGGATTTAAACCATGTATTCAGCATTTTAGCCGCTACTCATGGGGGTCCCGATTAGCTTGTAACTTGAACAGAAGGCAAGCTTAAGCCCTGAACCATCTATCCACGGGGACAAACCTACTTAGGAGGTCCGGGTGGATGGACTCGGAACCACGTTCATATCTGGGCCTTTTTAAAAACCTGGAAATGAAGCCAAACTTAAGCCCTGAACCGATCGAATGGACTCGGAATCACATCCAAATCTGGGCCTTTTCGAAACCTGGAAACACGGGGTGTATCAGGAAACTCGGAATCCCAGAACAACATTTTTTTAAGGGGGGGGTCCAAGCTGTCCTGCGGCCTCTGATCGGAAAACAGCGGTTGAAGGGGGCATGGAAAGGATAATCCGCCAGCAACCCCCCCCATCGAAAACCATAGGGGGGAGTAGTAGTAGTAGTAGTGTCCCTAGGTTGTCCAATAGGATCTTTAGGATGGCTGCTAACCTTCCCGGGTCACCGTGGGGGGAGGGACCGTTGCCGCGGTGGTGTGGCGGCGGGCGGCCTCCGCGGTGCTGGTGGTGGTGGTGGGGCGGCGGGCCGCCGTCGCCTCCCGGCGCACCGATGGCGGAGGAGAGGCCGCCGCCGGCGGGGGGGTTCCCGGAGGCCGGGTGGTGGCCTCCTCCTCCTCTCTGCTGCTGCTGCTGCTGGTGGTGCTTGTGGCGGTGGACGCGGTGCATGAGCTGGTGGAGGTCCACGCTGTCGTCGGGCGGGAAGAGCGTGCACAGTTGGAAGCCCACCTCTCCTTCGATCTCCTGGGGGGGACGAGGAGGAAGAACACCGGCGCAAAGAAAATCGTGAACATTTGAATTTTGACCCGATTTTGAAAGTGTCTTCTGAATCCTTCGAAACTTTTTTCTATTCTATTTCTTGTTTCTATGTCAGTGGTTCTCAAATTTTTGTCATGTCAAGGACCCTCAAAAATTACATGTATTTGGCCGCGGACCCCCCCCATCTCAAAATATGTTGTTCCAGCCCAGGGACCACCCAGAAGCAAATATTTTAGTTACAAATGCTCGCTTTTAAGAAGATATATTCAAAGACTTGCAAAAATAAATCAAGTTTTTTCAAAAATAGCAAAACGCGAGGCGTTGTGAGCATGTACAGTAGAACTGCTATTTTCATAATAGATCTGTGTTATACAAAATGTAATGCCTCAACTCTTAGTGCTCATCAGGGTGGGGGGGTGGTCGCCAGATAAATATTATTTTGGGGGTCGCGGCCTGAAAAGGTTGAGAACCACCGATATAGCCACTGATATATGTATGGGGTCATGGCAGACGACGTGTGGCAGAGCAACGCGTGGATCAGAGGATGAGGAGGAAGGAGAAGGTTAAGGAGTGAAAGGAGGATCCTACCTGTCCGTCTCGTCCAATCTTCACAGGTTTGTTTTCGTTCCAGGGGTTGAACAGGTGGGCCGTCTTGGTGAACGGAAGCTCCCGTCTGAAACGCATGGTAGGGATGGGACGATAAGCGATATTATCGTTTACCGTGATAAAAAAAAACACATTTATCGTGATATCGTCCTCCGTCATGCACTGGGATCAATTCACCTTTGATTTGCCGAGCTGCATATCCGGTACCACTTAAACCCTCTATAATTGGTAAAAGGTACTTATAATATACGTACTTGATAATGTTTTTTTTTTTCACGCTCTACCAAATGTCAAAAATAGCAGATCTACAAGCTCACAACTGTTGTGAGCTTGTAGATCTGCTATTTTTTGGCAAATGTTCCGCCCAAGGATAATGGATTTTGATTATCGTGATAATATCGTAAATCGCATTTAATGACATTTCTTTTGTCACAATCATTGTGATGTGAAATGTTCAATCGTCCCACCCTAACACATAGCACAACGTTGGAGTCACTAGTGGCAATTAGGGATGGGACGTTAATCGTTATCGTTTATTGTGATAAAAAAACACAATAATCGTATCGTGGAGATTTGAATTCATGGTGAAATTTGCCATGTACTGGGATCAATTCACTTTTATTTAACGAGCTGCATATCCGTTACCATTTAAACCATCTATAATTGGTTAAATGGACCTTTTTCACACTCTACCAAATCTCTTTCACAAAAAATTGCTTGCAACGTATTTTTTGGGGCAATTGTTCTACCCCAGGATAATGGATGTTGGGGCTATTTAGGAAATATCTTGTCTTTGGTCACAATAATTGTGACATGAAATTTGTATATCCCATCACTAGTGGCAATACTATACAGCAGGGGTCTTCAATGTTTTTCAGCCCAAGGACACCTTAGCTAAGAGAGTAATGAAGCAGGGACCCTTCACACAACAACATTGTGTTGCAGTTGCAGATAAAAACTTTTTCATAGATTTCATAGCTAGAGACTTGTTAGGCAGCACTATCATCAGTGTATGTTAGATTCATGTTAATGTGTATTTTCTGACACATAGCCACTTGAAACTGTCAATTAGTGAACTTGACTTTTGGCTCTGTACTTGGTTGTGCTCTTTTCCCTCTGCACCAAACCTATTTGTCGAAAATAGCCGATCTACAAGCTTGTAGATCGGCTACAAGCTTGTAGAAGTTCCCCTCAGAATAACACTGACCTGCATATCCAGTGGATGCGGAAGACTCCGCCTAGCATCTTGGCGTTCATGCCGGCTGGCAGGACCCAGTGGATGGGAGATCCACCGTGGCGGGACTCCGACGCCAGACGGGCCATACCTGGAAAATAACATTTCATCATAATAATGTTTAACAACAAGCATAATATCAACGATTTAGGACCTGGTGGCTTGCTCAATATGCAAAGCGCCATTGGGTAACTTCTGTTGTGATTTGGCGATATATTTACCATTTAGGCCTAGAATTATTGAATGCTTTAACTTTTGAAAAATAGCTCACAGCTGCGCTGCGAGCTTGTAGATCTGCTATTTTAGAAAAGTCATGAAAGTTTGAGCAAATCTTTGAATATCTCATGTTTAAAGTGAACATTTGTAACTCAAATATTTGCTTCTGGCGGGTCCCTGGAACAAAATATTTTGAGATGGGGGTCCGTGGCCAAATACATATAATTCTAGGGGTCCTTGACATGAAAGAGATTGAGAACCACTGCCGTAGAAACACGTGTTTTTCAAAAAACCTTAGAAGGATTTAGAAGACACTTATAGAATCGGGTCAAAATTCAAATGCTCACGATTTAAAAAAAAATAGCAGTAAAGTATGTGAGCTTGTAGATCTGCTATTTATAGTTAAAGCATAAAATAATATGCAATAATTCGTGCCCGGTCTTACTGGGTTAAATAAAATGTACATGAGTGTGTACGGTATATACAAATTATTACCTTGAAACTTGCCGCTCTCCCGGACGGAGAACACGAGGACGACGCTCCTTGCCGAACGGAATGCAGCATTCAGCTTGTTCTCGTTCATTGGGAGAGTCGACCACACGCCCTGTGAGGAGGGAGAGAGGAGAGGGAAAGGAGACAACTGTCAAAAGGTGGAAAACTAGAATGGAATCAAATCAGTATATAATAAAACGGGGGGTCCCCAGGCCCCACTTTGAGACAGTGTTGATTTTGTCAACTAAAACTATGACGAAAACTAAATAAAAACTAAGCTGTGATGACTAAAACTAATATATTGACAATTTCGTCAACAAAATAAAAACTAGAATAAAACTTTAGGGAGGGACTAGTGGAGATTGAGAAGAATGGTTGCTCTCCGGTGTTGCGTGCTGAAAATAGCAGCAACACGTTGTGAGCTTGTAGATCTGCTATTTTCAGCACACAACCAAGTGTAAAATCAGTCATTACGATGCCATCAAGGCCTGCCAAAATACATTTCAGTTGACTAAATCAACTGTAGATTTAGTCGCCTAAAGTCTTATGATATTTAGTCGACTAAAATTAGACTAAAACTAAATGACATTTTATTCAAAAGACTGATTAAAACTAAATCTAAATTTGGTGTAAAAAACAACACTGCTTTGAGAACCACTGATCAAAGGAATAGAGGGGGAAGGAAATGTCCCTGGTATCTCCGAGATAACTAGTAGACTAGTGCTTGTGGTGCCACCAACCTTGGCTTTGGCTAGCGATACATTTTCATGGTTGTTGCTCTTGATGAGGAAGAATCGAGCGTCTCTCAGGATGTACTTCAGTTTGCTGGTCTGACTCTGGTCTGCAAAGAGGAGAGGAGTCAGCACACACTTACAATACTGAATGTGGCAATGAAGAATGAATGGAACACAACCACATTAAGGACTACAAACCATTGATTGACATCTAGACCTACTGCACATGCAGTGTGAAACAGAGCTGCTACCTTTAAACACATTTTTAATCTGAGTTTTTATTTTTCTTATACTATTTAAATCTTATTGAGAAAAAAATAATGCTGCCATTTGTTCCAAAAGCTTTATACCCTGTATATATAAAATGACAAAATGCGAAATAGCTCTGTTTACACAATGCTGCACCCCCCTCCAACTGTATATGTTCCCCAACAGTTTTTTTATTTTATGTTGACACTTGCTTTGGCAATGTAAACCTACGTTTTCTCATGCCAATAAAGCTCCTTTGAATTGAATTGAATTAAAAAAATCGAACCTCTGTTCGAAGTGGAGCTGTGTGTGTGTGTGTGTGTGTGTGTGTGTGTGTGTGTGTGTGTGTGTGTGTGTGTGTGTGTGTGTGTGTGTATTGCAGTTGATGCTCAGGGCAGGCTAGACTCAACAGCACCTCTCTGGTCACCCAGGGTTACTACATACAGGCTACATACAGACCCACCCACCCACCCACATACCCACATACCCACCCACATACCTACACACACGGCCACGTATAGGGGAGCTTGTGTTCCACACAGCTCCAAAAAAAAGAAGAAACCTAATGCTTCAATTGAAAACATTTTTTTTTTTTTTAAAGGACACTTACTCTCCATGACCTTCCGCACAGCACGCACGGCACGCACGGACGACGACAGCTTCTCCCGCTTCTTCTCGGAACCTGGAAGAATCGACAACAAGAACAAACTTTAGAAGTAGTTGCTGAACTATTACTAATGCTAACTAGTTGTTGAACTATTACTAATGCCAACTCGTGGAACTATCACTAAACCGGTCGGAAATCCATCACCAGCAGCAGCAGTACCTGAGCCGTCGGAGTCGGACGCGTCCGTCCTCACGGACTCTCCGTCGGAGAAGCTGCCAGAGCGCGAGCGCGAGTCGCTGGCCTCGCTCCTGGTGTCGTAGCCTCCCGCTCCCCGCGCCGCCTCCTCCTCCTCGATCTCGTACTCCTCCTCCTCGCCTTCCTCCTCCTCCTCCTCTTCTTCCTCTTCTCCCTCGTCCTCTTCCTCCTCTTCCTCCTCCTCGCCGTCGGTGGAGCGGGCCGAGCCCTCCGACTCCCCCTCCTCCGAGGCCGCCCCGGCTGCGTCCTCGTCCTCCGACGCCGCCCCGGCCGACTGGTTGTCTTCCTCCTTGGGGGCGGGGCTGGCGCGGCGCTCGTCGGTGCTCGGCCGGCGAGCCTTCTGGGGGGAAAATCATCGTCGGTGTTACCTAACTATTAACACGTTTCTTCTTTTTTTTTCTTATAATTTTTATCCCATGATTTTGTAACCCATTTTCACCCAGTGCCAATTGCCTATGTAATCCTGGGCTCTGCTCTCCCTCTGCTGTGCCTGGGGAGACAACGGAATGACCTCATGCTTCCTTCAATGCATGAGTAGTCAAAGTTGTTTCTTTTCACCTGACAGGGGGGATTTCCCCGGGATGGACGTAGCGCGTGGAAGGAACACGTTATTCCAACCAGTTCCTTTCCCCTCCATCAGGCGCCCCGGCTGGTCAGGGGGAGGCATTATTAAGACCAGGATTACTGCATGTTTTTGTGAGGGTATCAACCCTAGGAGACACGGGGAGAACAAGTAAACTCCACTCAGAAAGGCCCTATCGCCAACCCCACCTAGGGTGTGGGCGCTGATGACGCGGAGGAGGAACACGCCCCCAGCACCCACAGCGTCCCCCGGCAGGAATCGAACCCAGGACCTTCTAGCTGTGAGGCGAAGCGCTAAGCGCTAACCACTGCGCCACCGTGCACCACACGTTTCTTCTAGGGGTGGGCGATATGGTGATAAGTATCGTTGCGAGTTGCGACGATACAATGTCTCCACGATACGCATTTTCAGAGATATCGTATATATCGTGATACTATGAGGGAGCCTTATAAAAAGTCCTGTTGAATTGTTAATACAGAGATTCTTTGCAGAATTCATTTAAACTTGCATTTTGGTCTAAATCAGTAGTTCTCAAACTGTAAAATGTCATGGTCTCCCCGGCTTAACTCCGACAGTATACAAATGAAACCAAATGGACCCGTATCACAGCACACGCACGGCCGCGCGCTTGTGATCAATCACGGTATGTGTTAATCGACCGAATATCTGTCTGCACGACAGACAGACATTACATTTGCAGACAACGCGAGATGTTTGCGTCCCTGTACCAGTAGCACCACCAGGAGAAGTACTATTAATACCAGTGGTTTATGGTGTTTACCTCTGTCATCTCAGGGAGGAGGAGAGGTTTGATCCGGTGCTCCTCCCCCCTCCTCCTCCCCCCGTGACCCTTGCGGTCGTCATAGTAATATCCCTTCTTCTGAAGCGGAGCCCTCTTATTGGCCGCCTGCGACCGGGGGGTGTGGCCCGAGGACTGACGGGCCCTCTTGTGGCCCTCGTCAGAAGGGCGGCCATCCGACTTCCTCTTTAAGACTACAAGAGAGAAAGAAAAGGGGGTGGGAGGGGGAGAGAGAGAGAGGAGAGAGGGGGGAGAAGAGAGAAAGGGGAGATCGAGTGAGAGAACAGTGGAGGGGAGAGGAAGGAAAATGGAGAGAGAACGAGAGAAAGATAGGAGGGAGGGACAGAGATTTCATTGAGTTAATCATCAATTTCATACAAACAAACAAAAGATCTTAAAGTTTTCTTCTGATGTCTTATATTTCATATTATACACGTTTGTATTTAAAATAAATGTGTAGTTATAATAGTTACTTTAAATTAATTGAAAGACTTCAACATCTATCATAACTACACATTTTCTTTTCAATACAAAAGTATTATTTTGCACACAAAAGTATTTTTTGATATACAGCATATAGTTTTGTACCCTTCTTGTCAGTGACATTGTGTTCGCTCTCTGGGTTGTAGAGTTCGTCATCTTGGTCAGGCGCTTCTGTCAGGATGTCTTCGAGGACGTTCAGCTCACCCTCTGAAGAGAACAGTAGTACAGCAGTATTTTAACCACGATGTGACCTTTCCTCTTTGGTTGATAGCCATAAGACCAGAAATGTCTTCTAAATCAGTGTTCTGAAATACTTATGTTGCTATATGTATATTCATACTTGTGTGGAAGTGGAAGTGTCCTTGAGCAAGACTCCGAGTCTGAACCCCTAATTGTGCCGCCATGAATGTAATCCACATTCTATGTAAAGCGATTTGGATAAAACACGCTATATGCACCCTTTATTTATTTGTAGGTATAGGACACTGCAAGGTTTTTTTTCCATCATCTGTAGATGAAGATAGATTGCAGTTGGATGGTTATGTGCAGAAATCCCAGTAGATCAGCAGTTTCTGATCAAGTCAGTTAAATCATCTTTCTTCTCCACTGATTCCCCATGGCTTGAACTGCAGCAGATAGCCTTGAATGTAATGTACAATTTATGTAAAGCGCTTTGGATAAAAGCGCTATATAAATACACCATTTACCATTTTCGGTTGACCATGTCTACAGGCCTAAATGCAATGAGTTGCTGCCATATTATGATGGCTCAGTTCTACAGCAAATGTCTAATATACAAATATAATATTGTGTCAGGAGGCATTGGTACTGAAATATGAGCAGTAGTCACGGTGGCAGCAGCATTAGTCATCGTAAATAGTAGTAGTATCATCAGTGGTAGGATTAAAGTATCAGATGCCAGGTCATTTGTAGGCCTGGCATCCGATAATCAAACTTTTACATTTCAAGGTCTCCCCTTAACTCTGACAGTGTACAAATGGAACCAAATGGACCCTGACAGGTTTATTTGGTTCCATTTGTACACTGTTAGAGTTACCCCCCACCCTGACGAGCACTAAGAGTTGAGGCATTACATTTTGTATAACACAGTTCTATTATGTTGATCTGCTCTAATATTTGTCAATTTTGCCAATGTTTAATTTGTCATTGTAGAGATATTAAAAGTGTTATGTTGGTTTGTTTACTGTTGAGAAAACAATGTTTCACAAGATAATCATCTGGGGACCACCAATAATAATTGGGGGGGGTCCCGACCCACAGGTTGAGAACCAGAACCACTGCCCTAAAAGGAACCCATTTGTGGACCCCAGAGTTATGGTGGTCTAATGCAGCCATGCAGGGTTTCTCAAAAACCCACACAAACACACATAGGCAGACAGAGTCGGATGCACTCACTGCCTGGTGCACGCGCAGAAACATTCCTTTACGGGGACAAATGGCGTCCCAGTCAGAATACATCTTTTGGTCACAATAAGGGGCGTCTCGGGTAATAGGGGACACGGGTAGCGCCCTATGTACATGCATTAACTATTTTAAAAAGGTCTTGACGTTCTTTGAAAACGTAAAAATATTTGACATTTATAACACCACACATCTTGTATGGGGGGTCATTAGCTTAAGTCTTTTCAGCTGGGGGTCCGTGATAAGGTTTCAGAACCACTGGAGTAATGAGTAGATCACCTCCAATCACTGCAGATGCACTAGTTACATTGTAATAAAGACACTTTATCATACAGATTGGTTCAGAATTACACTTCAATAATTGAAATAAATTCCACGTTGCAGGTTACTATGGCACCAACAAGAGTAGCCTACCATCAGTAATATCATTATCTGGCTAAGCTCGGTGATAGATCATTAAATAGATCAGCAATTTACATTAGATCCCGCAGCATTAAAACAATGCTAGCCGCGTTAGCATAACTTAGCATTACCTTTCTCGTCTCGTCTGTCCACCGCCATGTTCTGCCCTCCTCTCCTCCGTCTCTCCTCTACTTTCCTCTGATTCTAGTCGTTTTTTGGCCGACTTCGCCTCGTCTGTTGATGTGTTAGATTTGCTACTAATATTCTGGTTTAAATAATTGATCAGATGTGTGTGTTTCTTTGTTCTGATCCTCGATCGCGTTCCGTCTTCTTTCTTCACTCCCCTTTTCCCTTCTTGCTGCAGTTTAGTGTACCCAGGATCAATGTTGCCAGGTGCTGTGAGAGAACAGAGAAATAAGCAACCAGGTCTAGAAAAACAAGCCCAAAAGAAGCGAGGCCAAAAGTATTGGCATCAATATGTAGGCTACTTAAACTTAGGGATATTTCACTTTCAAAAAGACTTTTGGTAATTTTATCTTCTAATCAGGCTTTTATGAACACCCTGGACAATTTTTAATTTGCTATTATTATTATTGCTGTTTTCAGGCCTCCTCCTCCAGGACCCCTCCCCATACATACCCATTGTAACTTGAAACTCCATTTTAACCATGATAGATTAATTAAAAAAACACCCATTATTATTTTATGGTAACTCACAATACCCTCCTAATATGTTTATTGTATTTATCTTTTTCAATTTTCTTTTATTAAAAAATAAATGAAAAAAGTTTGGTGACCACCGGAGAGTCGGTTGACGGCCGGAATGTAGACGGCACCCGGGAGCAGGTTGGGTTAGCGCCCTGCAGCCTGTGTCTTCCGTGAGGAAGAAGCCCAACAAATCCACGTGAGGCCTTTAGGAGGGCCATTCAAACCGCAAGCGGAGCCTTCAGCACCACCTTGCCCAGGTGGAGCTGGCAGTACTACCACCGGCCAACCCTTGCGGCCCAACCACCTGCAGCAGCTGAATGGAATGTTTGGATTGGGAGTCTGGTGCAACGCACAGGTTCTGGACCTGGTGAGAGCAGGAGAGGACCTGGTGAGACGTAGGAGGAGCCCCGCCAGGAGTCAACCCATAGAGCCTAGTTCTTCCACGCGCCAGAGTGGCGTTGCCCCCAATCCCGGCAGAGTAGTTCCAGTGCAGTGCATTGAGTGACCCTGTCTTTCCCTAATAGGACTGATTGTGGATAGCTACTGGGACGTAAAGTCAGGACTTGATCAACCCCGGCTGGGTCACCTGGGCGAGGGTGTATGATGTTGCGAGACCCGAAACACCTGTCGACCCCAGGCTACATCACTGATGATATGTCCCAGTTGCATCCTTGTGATGTTTTTTTAATTATCGATATGATATCTTCTGCATGGTACCTGTCTTCTGTCTGTCATTCAATGTGAAAAAAGGCCCCTTTAGTTGACACTACTTTCGAATATTTTTTATTTGTATGGGGTAGTGGCACCACTGTATCGAACTGTGTATATTCCTGTTATAATCTCTACTGGAATTAGTATTCACTGTGTTGAGACCTTCTATTGAATCAATCAATCAATCAATCAATCAATCAATCAATCAATCAATCAAAATACATATTTATGTGGGGGTCCTTACTCCTTACCTTGACATGAAAATGTTTGATAAACACAAACAACACAAACACAAAACAAAGCCTATCCTTCCTTACCCCCCCCCCCCCCTGACCTTTCTATTGTAAATATGTATTTTGCATTGTATTCTACTTTTCTTTCTTTCTTTTTTAAATTATTATATCTTCTGCATATTAATGTGTTCTATCTGTCTGTCATTCAATGTGAGTTTTTAAAAGGACCTTAAACAAGCCATAGGCTTTTTGGGTGGCTTTTAGTCGCATCTGCTTGCGACTGCAACCTGTTCCTGTTCACGGATGACTCGGCTCTCTACACCATATGATACCCAAGTAGGCCTACCTGTCAAAATACTTTATAAACGTTAAGGATGTCCATAATTACAACACCAGAGGCAGCGCCACAGATCACTTTCAACCCAGAGTCAAAACCAACAAAGGGTCAAACTCGTTCTTCTGCTATACCACCAAAATGTGGAAAGCCTTACCGAAGGCCATAAAGGGGTGTGGATCCCTAGCATCCTTTAAAATTGCCCTGAAAAACCACTTACAGGCAGCAGCCGTTCGCAACTAGTAACAAACCTAGCCCAGCCCTACCCTCCTCTGCCCCTTCTTTGTTATACTTACTGTTTTTTTTTCTCTTCTCTTATTTATACATATCTACTGCATAGTACTGTGTTCTATTTATCTGTCATTCAATGTTATATGAGATACTTAAATGGTTTCCTGTGGAAATAAGCTTCTAGTAGACCTTGTACCAGTGAACTGTACCGTCATGAAACTGTACCTTTTCCAAGTCTTCAATCAATCAATCAATCAATCAATCAATCAAACCTTGTACCGGTGAACTGTACTGTCATGATTCATGACTATGCAAACTTCTAGTAGTCTTCAATCAATCAATCAATCAATCAATCAATCAATCAATCAATCAATCAATCAATCAATCTTTTGGAATGAAGCCCAAATAAGCAACTAGCCTAATAAGCCCCAACCCGCAGCTACCAAAATGTACTAGCAACTTACAGAAAAACAAGCCCAAATTCACTTATAAATAAGCAGACATGGCAACACTACACCCAGGATGCACCTCGAGCCTCTGACGTTGCTTAGCGCGCCTCATGCTTCCTGCCAAAATAGATAGATTTAAAATAGATTTAAAATAGTATTATGGACCTTTCTAAGGTCACTAATGTGGCAATAGTATTTGAGTATTTTGTGTGTGTCCCAAAGCTTAGTAGTGTCCACTCAACATGTGGCTGCGGCTACTTTTTGTTATTTGTATTTTCTATTTTTGTATTTTATTTCTTACCTACCGGACATTGTAGTGACGTCACTTCCGGCCACGGCCTTATATGGGAAACGCCAGTTCAGGCACGGTTAGCTTCCACACTCTAGTCGTGCCTCAGTGAGAGGAGGCACGAATTGCTTTGGTGTCTGTCTAGCAGTTGACAAGGTTTGTGTTGCTTTAATGTCCACAATTATACCCTTTGTTGTCAACATTTAAGTTGTTTGTTTCATTTCGTTATGAGTTTCACTGATGCGTTTGTGTTTATTGTTTCAGTTTGTCTAGTTTGTTTGGGATTGGATTCCCTGCCCCCCCTTCATTCCTTTCATGCCACATGCAGCCAGAGAGGTACATAATGATTTCAATGTATTCCCCTTTTTGTTACTTTATGGTTATTTTGGTGTTTGTGTACTTTATATCCTGATTTGTTGTTTTGTGTGTTCACCAGTTTGACGGTGTTTGAGGAAATAAACATCTGTAAATCGAACCTACTGCTTCATTATTCTGAGAGGAGTGACAGTCAAACTCTGCATTCAAAGAGGGTATCCAGTCCAGATCCATCCATCCTGCGGCGAATCGTCTACCCGGCCGAGAGCAGTGGAGCGCGACCAGCCGAGAAGCACCAAGCGGCGGCCGTCGCTAGCGCTGCTAGCCGATAGACTCCGCAGAGACATCATCACGCCCCCCCCTCCCCCCCCCAAACACTACATCGTTGTGTGCGTGCTTGTCAGCCAGCCACCAAAAGGACACGCTTTGCTTTTGTTGGTCATCATCAAGAAACACCCAAGTAGAGGTTAGTAAAAACTACACGGTGCGCAAGAGACAATAAAGAGACACTTCAAGGGTTTTCATACGCAAATGAGACTGGAGTGAAGCCATCCGACTTTGCGAAACGGGAGGTGAAGTGAGCCGACGATCAAAGTTCGCTGCGCATCATGTAGTGTAATTACCGTAGGAGCTCGCTGGGGCTGTAGTGGGGTGCCTGGACACTCAGTCATTTCAAATTTGTGTTAAAGTTTATTTTTCACTTCCAATTTGTAGATTATGGTCTATAAAACAATTTTGGTTCGAGTGTCAAGACAGCAGATTGAAGAAAAATATATTTTTTACCCTATTAACACAAATAACCAAAATCAGAATTAGGATTTTCCCACAATTGCTTGTGCAATATATTTTTCTGTTGCTATATCAAGTCAATACTGTGTGAGGAATCAACTGGAGTCAAATATTTGTTTTAAATATTCTGATATTTCACACAAATTAGACAATAACATGGTTATTACACTCAACATCAACAATACAGTTACATTTGTTTTAACTGTATCACAATATAGTACCATTGGCTTTAACAACTACTAGAACAATATTTTAACAAAGAATAAACGTTCTAATCTAATATATAGTCTGCTCTGGTCTAGCTAGTTCTCACAAGTACATTTGCACAGATGTGTTTATTTCAACATTTCTTTCATGCAACTGCACCGAGTGCAGGTTGGCATACAAGCACGTTTACAAGTGCATTCCACACTTTAATATATCCTTGGCAAGGGGCAGAGTGGTCCAAATGGGACCACTAATCCCATAATCCGTGGGACTGTGGACGGCCATCATGGACCTGAATGAATGAATGACATAGTACTACAATACATATTCATGCAGATACATAGTTATGTGCTCTCGCCCAGGCGCTTGCTTGGAAGACGCTTCTGTTCAGATGTTGATCCAAAGCATCAGTTGGGGGGGGAATCCTTTGCACGTCCCTAGTTTTATGTGAGAATTGTGTCATTCGAACATGATCAACATCATTGCCCACTTTTTTCAGCCTTGGAGATGCTTGTGTTGGAGTGTCAGCGAGGGTTACAAATTCTTCCATGAGGCATGGCACTTTGCGCATCACCTTGTAGCAGGATCGCTTACCCTGCCATGGATTTGAATGACGATGTGCTGTCTGAGCCAGTGAATGCATGGATAGAGCCATGCCCTTGCATGTTGTCATGCCCAGGTTTGTGGTGATGGTATTCAAGGAGATCATTCTAGTAATCTTTCCAGCTTTGAAG
This sequence comes from Nannobrachium achirus, assembly GCF_963921795.1. Lineage (NCBI taxonomy): Eukaryota > Metazoa > Chordata > Actinopteri > Myctophiformes > Myctophidae > Nannobrachium > Nannobrachium achirus. The sequence continues at coordinate 53,305,498 of NC_137822.1, read as the reverse complement.
GAGATCCAGATTTCCGCGGCCACATTCAGAGCCTGGATGTGATTTCTGTTGAGGAGGTTTCTGTTCAGGAGGAGTTAGTTGTGCCAATTGTGTATGACTTTTGTTATTGATGGTGGAGTACTGAAATTGGCAAAGGTTTCTGGCAAACATTGACAACAAGAAGGAGCTGTTAAGTAAGAAGGAGCTGTAATCATTCCTTTCAAGTAAGTTAACAGATTCACAGTTTTCAGATGACAAGGATGTCTACATTACTGCAGTTGATCAAGTCCACCACGTTGGAAACAGTCCACCAACAATGGATCAATGCAACCATGAGGAAGCTGACACTTGTGTCCTAGTAGGCCCTACATCTTCTCTATGCCCTCCAAACATCATCACTTGGGATGGTGCATACTGGAGACACAGATGTTGTTGTAGTGCTTCTGTGTAATTTTCATCATATCCAAGCTCTGAATGCGGCCATCTCTCCTAGGTCGTCCTCAGACGAGCCTTCCATCATCGCTTCCAGTCATCCCGGTTTTCCAAACATCCGGCCAGCTCGCTGGTGCTTTGCGCTCCTGCGTCTTTCTTGAGTACATCCACATATGTTATTGTGGGACGTCCTTGTGACCGGTGCCCATGTGTTGGTTCCCACAGCACCAGTTTACTGTCTGGCAGCTCTTGTTGTCTTTGGCAGTGTCCTGCAAGTCTCATTCTCCTGGCTGCTATTTTATCACTCACCCTTAATATTCCAGCATACAGATTCTTGTTGCTGACATGTGAACTCTTGCTGATGTTGAGCACTACACGTAACATTCTGGTGTAGCACCCGTCTAGAGACTTCTGCAGAGCAAGGTCCAGCATTCACTGCCATATAGGAGAACAGACTCTACCATCACATAGAAGAAGCTGAGTTTGGTTTGTCGGGGGAGGTTGGAGTTCCATACACTAGCCATGCCATTAAGGGCCCTCCATGCAAGTGCCTTCCTCACTTAAAGATCTTGCTCTGTAGAGTTGACCCATGAGCCCAGGTACTTGAAGTCCTTGACTCCCTTCAGAGCAGTGCCTCCTGTTGTTGTGAGAGGTGGATGTTCTGAGAGGATCTTATAGGTGATCACCTCAGTTTTCTTGGCATTGGTTGGAGAGTAGGCTGATGTCATCCGCGTAGTCTAGGTCTGTCAAGACTACTGCAGGGTGCCGTCTTGAGGCCAAGATCCTGCTCTTGTCCACTGATGGCCTTCCTGACCGCATAATCCAGGACTATGACAAAGAGGAAGGGGGCTAGGGTGTCTCCTTGCAGTACCCCAGCCAGGATGTCAAACTCCTCACTGTTGCCATCTGGGGTCACCACTTTGGCCCGTGTTCCTGCATACATGGTCTCTATTGCCCGGAGTAGGTTGGGAGGGACACCGTAGGCCTTCAGGATCTTCACCATGGTGCCTCTGTGTATTGAGTCAAAAGCCTTTTTGAAGTCAATAAAGCACAATACAGCCGTCAGGTTGTTCTTCTTCACCTCCTCGATCAGTCTTCTCAAGGCCAAGATATGGGCTACTGTGGTTCTCTCCTCTCGAAAGCTGTTTTGGTATTCCCTCAAGTGAGGGTCGATGGCATGCCGAATCCGGTTTAGTATCACCTGTGGAAATCTGGATCTCCTTCAAAGCTGTAAAGACTACTAGAATGATCTCCTAGAATACCATCGCCACAAACCTGGGCATGACAACATGCAAGGGCATGGCTCTATCCATGCATTCACTGGCTCAGACAGCACATCGTCATTCAAATTCAAGGGTAAGTGATCCTGCTGCAAGGTGATGTGCAAAGTACCATCACTCATGTAGGAATCTGTAACCCTCGCCGACACTCCAACATAAGCATCTCCAAGGCTGAAAAAAGTGGTGACAAACTTTGTCTGTAGGCTGTACCCTGATGACTCAAACGAGGGCAATGATGTTGATTGTGTTTGAATGACACAATTCTCACAGAAAACTAGGGATGTGGAAAGAATTCCACCCCCACAACTGATGCTTTGGATCAACATCTGAACAGTCTTCCAAGCAAGTGCCTGGGCAACAGCACATATGTATGTATCTGCATATGTGTAGTAGTACTCTGTCAATCAAAACCTCCACCGGCTGTCAGTCTGTCAGTTGCCCCGATCCATGCCAAACATTGCACACACACTCCTTGGCTGCAAAACCACAAACTCCACCCCTCATTTCTCACATGGCCCTCTTCTAGTGCCACCATGAGGCTGATTCTTGCAAAACACATTTTTGGACACTGCTCCAACAGATTCTGCCCTAAAATCACACAAAGCGGTACACAGTATCTCTATAGTCATGTCATCAACATGGATCAGTCCCATTTCCCATATTCCCTCCTGATTGGCTACCTTTGCCTTCTAAAGTTTGTGTATGCGACATGACGGTCGCTTATCTCCCGATTAGGGAGTCTTACTGGTTCATTCAGATTCATGATGCCCGTCCACAGTCCCACTGATTATGGGATTAGTGGTCCCATTTGGACCACTCTGCCCCTTGCCAAGGATATATTAAAATGTGAAGTGCACTGTCTTGTAAAAGTGCTTGTATGCCAACCTGCACTCGGTGCAGTTACATGAAGGAAAAGTTGAAATGCACACATCTGTGAAAATGTAGGCCTACTTGTGAGAACTAGCTAGACCAGAGCAGACTGTATATAGGTGTTAGATTTATTTTGTCTTTGTTAGAATATTGTTCTAGTAGTTGTTAAAGTCAATGGCACTATATTGTGGTACAGGAAAACATTTAACCACATTGTTTTGTATGAGTGTAATAACCATATTATTGTCTCATTGTGTGAAATATCATAATATTCAAAACAAATATTTGACTCCAATTGATTCCCCACACAGTATTGACTTGATATAGCAATAAAAAATATATATTACACAGCAGTTGTGGGAAAACTAAGACACTGTTCAAAAAACACAATTCCGATTTTGTTCATTTTGGAAATAGGGCAAAAAATATATTTTTCTTCAATCTACTGTCTTGACACTCGAACCAAAATTGTTCTATAGACCATAATCTACAAATTGGAAGTGAAAAATAAACTTTAACACGAATTGACAATGAAAACTAAAAATTGCATGTACAAAGAACTCCACTACTGTGACGAAAGCAGGCAATGGTCCTGAAAGATACATAACGTATCTTTTGAGTGTTTTATCAACACAAAGCAGCTCTACTGTTTACCCTATAACTCTATTAGTTACTTTCCTATGAGGAAAGTAAGTAATTATTTACTCAAGTACTTTTAATTTACCAGAGTAATATTTTTTCTCAGCTTGTAGATCTGCTATTTTCAAACATTAGTAGGCCTATTTTTACTTTTTCTACTTTTACTTTTATTCCAATACTTTTGTACTTTTACTCAAGTACATTTGGATTTTTTACTTGTAACAGAGTATTTCTATATTGCAGTATTTATACTTTTACTCAAGTAATGAATGTGATTACCACTGGTTTTACCTCATACTATAATCCAACAATAACAGTAGGCCTAATAATAATAATAATAATCTATCTATAAATGCGACAAATCTCTGTCTGCGTGTATGTAACCCGCGTATCTCGAGAACCGTTCGTCCCACCGGCTTCAGATTCGGCACGCGTGTTCCCCGCCGCGGCACGGAGTGCAGTGCCGGGTCTCGACCCGACCCGACGCGCGGTTTTCCCGAACCGGCGCGAAACGTTCGGAATCTCCTTATGCGGGGTTGATTGTTGACATCAGGCTGTTCCGGAGGAAATCGGCGAAAGCTCTGACTCATTGTGACATCACTTCATAAAAGGCTCTGACATCACGTACGCCACATGAGTCAACAAAAAATCTCTGTGATTGTGTATGTATGTATGTAATCCGCGTATCTCGAGAACCGTTCGTCCCACGGGCACGCGCGTTCTCCATATATGGGCATAAAATGAATGCCCCCATATATGGGCATAAAATGGATTGCAGACAGACAGATACAGATATCTCCATATATGGACATAAATGGACAGAGGCAAACAGATGGTCAAAGATCTCCATATATGGGCATAAAATGGACGCAGACAGACAGATACAGATATCTCCATATATGGGCATAAATGGACACAGGCAAACAGATGTTCAAAACGGGTCCTATGACAACAGGTATAATGAGGTTTGCATTAAAGGGGGAACCGGCACTGTGTCTGCAACACAGTTGGAGGCACAGACAGATACTCCATATATGGGCATAAAATGGACGCAGATAGACAGATATCTCCATATATGGGCATAAAATGGACCCAGAACTATAACTGCAGTGATCTCCATATATGGACATAAAATGGACGCCGACAGACAGACAGACAGATACAGATATCTCCATATATGGGCATAAATGGACACAGGCAGACAGATGGTCAAAACGGGTCCTATGAAAACAGGTATAATGGGGTTTGCATTAAAGGGCGGGGCATTCATTCCCTATTTACATTGTTCCGAGTTGGCCAGGTCGCCGACTAAAATGGACCCAGAACTATAACTGCAGTGATCTCCATATATGGACATAAAATGGACGCCGACAGACAGACAGACAGATATAGATATCTCCATATATGGGCATAAATGGACACAGGCAGACAGATGGTCAAAACGGGTCCTATGAAAACAGGTATAATGGGGTTTGCATTAAAGGGCGGGGCATTCATTCCCTATTTACATTGTTCCGAGTTGGCCAGGTCGCCGACTAGACGCTGGGCCGCCCAGCTTCTAGTAATAATAATTTGGCTAATCATTGATAGCAACTTAAAAAATAAATAATCAGTGACCTCATTTTGATTGAATAGTCATGATATTTGAATATTCATGATATTTATCTATCTATATATCTATATCTATCTAACCATTACGGCCAAGACCCTTGCAAATTAATTCTGCCCTTTGCCGCAGCGTGATTCACACTTGCAAGGGAATTCCGTCCCTTTTATGCACATATATGGAGTACTAGTCTAGTAGCCAAAATGTGAACCCGGACATTTTGAGTACCCTAAAGTTTTATGTTAGAAATGTTGAGTATGGGTCCCCAGCATGTAGAAACTGCCGGATGCTAACTTGTATATGTTGAGCAATTTGCATAATTTGAATAATTCGCTTTAATTAGCATAATCACCTATATGGATATTATGTCAAAAACTGATTGGCTGATTTGAACAATATTGGAGTGGTTTTGGGGGTTATTGAAGATGCTGAATCCATTTCTGACATTTTCTAAATTCAAAATGGCCGCTTTAAACCGTAAATGGTCATATACCAACTTAAATTGGGATGATTTTGATACTTTTTTGTTGATTTTGATTATGGATTACATTATACATGTGGTTATTTATATGCTTATACATTATCTGCATTTTCAAAAGCCAAATATAGACAATCCACACAAAATGATTAGAACAATGGCTGCCACAATAGCCAAGCAAAAATAGTCACTTCATCATTTGGAAAATCAACAAAAAATGATCAAAATCATCCCAATTTAAGTTGGTATATGGCCATTTCCGGTTTAAAACCATTTTGAATTTAGAAAAGGTCAGAAATGGATTCAGCATCCTCAATAACCCCCAAAACCACTCCAATATTGTTCAAATCAGCCAATCAGTTTTTGACATATTATCCATTATTATAGGTGATTATGCTAATTAAAGCTAATTATGCAAATTATGCAAATTGCTCAACATATACAAGTTAGCATCCGGCAGTTTCTACATGCTGGGGACCCATACTCAACATTTCTAACATAAAACTTTAGGGTACTCAAAATGTCCGGGTTCACAATGGGGCTCTATGGGCTGGCTACTAGACTATACCCTGATGTCATAAATATTAAGCCCAAATCTGGGAATGCCCATATATGGACTTATTGTGTCAATCTCATGTGGTATATGACATCAGACATCTATGATGTGAGACATCAGTCATCTCCATATTTAGGAAAATATGGCCAGATTTTGGCCAACTTAAACAACCAACCAGGCATTGGCTGTCTGTCTGTCTGTCTGTCTGTCTGTCTGTCTGTCTGTCTGTCTGTCTGTCTTGTCTGTCATATATTACTTAGACAATTTCTATGAAAATAAAATAAAAAAGACTCCACAATAGGTTTGTTCACAATTCCAATTGGAATCAACTCACATTATCCAACTGTACATGTGATAACATTTTTTTAAGGTTTTATTGTAGAAAGTGCCTACAGGTAATATAGTAATAATAATATAGTAATATAGACTTTCTATGGAAAACTTCCTTCATAGGTTTGTTCACCATTCCAATGGGAATCAACTAACAATGTCCCAATATACCTATGATAATAGTTTTGTAAGGTTTAACAGTAGAAATGTGGAGAAATATAGCTTCAAAGTGGCCTACAACTACTATAGTAATAATACAGTAATATAGACTTTCTATGGACTTTGAGCTTTAACCAAAACACTTCCTTCATAAGTTTGTTCACCATTCCAATTGGAATCAACTAACAAGGTCCCACTGTACCTCTGATAATAGTTTTGAATGGTTTTACAGTGGAAATGTGGAGTAATATAGCTCCAAAGTGGCCTACAAGTGCAAATTTTAGACGATTTCTCTAGACTTTGAGCATTAACCAAAAAACTTCCTTCATAGGTTTGTTCACGATTCCAATTGGATTCAACTAACAAGGTCCCACTGTACCTCTGATAATAGTTTTGAATGGTTTTACAGTGGAAATGTGGAGTAATATAGCTCCAAAGTGGCCTACAAGTGCACATTTTAGACGATTTCTCTAGACTTTGAGCATTAACCAAAAAACTTCCTTCATAGGTTTGTTCACCATTCCAATTGGTATCAACTAACAATGTCCCACTCTACCTCTGATAATATTTTTGTAAGGTTTTAAAGTAGAAATGTGGAGTAATATAGCTCCAAAGTTGCCTACAACGCACATATTTTAGACACTTTCTCTGGACTTTGAGCATTAACCAAAAAACTTCCTTCATAGGTTTGTTCACCATTCCAATTGGTATCAACTAACAATGTCCCACTCTACCTCTGATAATAGTTTTGTAAGGTTTTACAGTGGAAATGTGTAGTAATATAGCTCCAAAGTGGCTTACAAGTACATATTTTAGACGATTTCTCTAGACTTTGTGCATTAACCAAAAAACTTCCTACATAGGTTTGTTCACCATTCCAATTGGTATCAACTAACAATGTCCCACTCTACCTCTGATAATAGTTTTGTAAGGTTTTACAGTGGAAATGTGGAGTAATATAGCTCCAAAGTGGCCTACAAGTGCAAATTTTAGACGATTTCTCTAGACTTTGAGCATTAACCAAAAAACTTCCTTCATAGGTTTGTTCACCATTCCAATTGGATTCAACTAACAATGTCCCACTCTACCTCTGATAATAGTTTTGTAAGGTTTTACAGTGGAAATGTGGAGTAATATAGCTCCAAAGTGGCCTACAAGTGCAAATTTTAGACGATTTCTCTAGACTTTGTGCATTAACCAAAAAACTTCCTTCATAGGTTTGTTCACCATTCCAATTGGATTCAACTAACAAGGTCCCACTGTACCTCTGATAATAGTTTTGTAAGGTTTTACTGTGGAAATGTGGAGTAATATAGCTTCAAAGTGGCCTACAACTACTATAGTAATAATACAGTAATATAGACTTTTATGGACTTTGAGCTTTAACCAAAACACTTCCTTCATAGGTTTGTTCACCATTCCAATTGGAATCAACTAACAAGGTCCCACTGTACCTCTGATAATAGTTTTGAATGGTTTTACAGTGGAAATGTGGAGTAATATAGCTCCAAAGTTGCCTACAACGCACATATTTGAGACACTTTCTCTGGACTTTGAGCTTTAACCAAAACACTTCCTTCATAGGTTTGTTCACCATTCCAATTGGAATCAACTAACAAGGTCCCACTGTACCTCTGATAATAGTTTTGAATGGTTTTACAGTGGAAATGTGGAGTAATATAGCTCCAAAGTTGCCTACAACGCACATATTTGAGACACTTTCTCTGGACTTTGTGCATTAACCAAAAAACTTCCTTCATAGGTTTGTTCACCATTCCAATTGGTATCAACTAACAATGTCCCACTCTACCTCTGATAATAGTTTTGTAAGGTTTTACAGTGGAAATGTGTAGTAATATAGCTCCAAAGTGGCTTACAAGTACATATTTTAGACGATTTCTCTAGACTTTGTGCATTAACCAAAAAACTTCCTTCATAGGTTTGTTCACCATTCCAATTGGTATCAACTAACAATGTCCCACTCTACCTCTGATAATAGTTTTGTAAGGTTTTACAGTGGAAATGTGGAGTAATATAGCTCCAAAGTGGCCTACAAGTGCAAATTTTAGACGATTTCTCTAGACTTTGAGCATTAACCAAAAAACTTCCTTCATAGGTTTGTTCACCATTCCAATTGGATTCAACTAACAAGGTCCCACTGTACCTCTGATAATAGCTTTGTAAGGTTTTACAGTGGAAATGTGGAGTAATATAGCTCCAAAGTGGCCTACAAGTGCACATTTTAGACGATTTCTCTAGACTTTGAGCATTAACCAAAAAACGTCCTTCATAGGTTTGTTCACCACTCCAATTGGATTCAACTAACAAGGTCCCACTGTACCTCTGATAATAGTTTTGTAAGGTTTTACAGTGGAAATGTGGAGTAATATAGCTTCAAAGTGGCCTACAACTACTATAGTAATAATACAGTAATATAGACTTTCTATGGACTTTGAGCTTTAACCAAAACACTTCCTTCATAGGTTTGTTCACCATTCCAATTGGAATCAACTAACAAGGTCCCACTGTACCTCTGATAATAGTTTTGAATGGTTTTACAGTAGAAATGTGGAGTAATATAGCTCCAAAGTTGCCTACAACGCACATATTTTAGACACTTTCTCTGGACTTTGTGCATTAACCAAAAACCTCCTTCATAGGTTTGTTCAACAATCCAATGGGACTCAACTAACAATGTCCCAATGTACCTCTGATAATAGTTTTGTAAGGTTTTACAGTAGAAATGTGGAGTAATATAGCTTCAAAGTGGCCTACAACTACTACAGTAATAATACAGTAATATAGACTTTTATGGACTTTGAGCTTTAACCAAAACACTTCCTTCATAGGTTTGTTCACCATTCCAATTGGAATCAACTAACAGGGTCCCACTGTACCTCTGATAATAGTTTTGAATGGTTTTACAGTGGAAATGTGGAGTAATATAGCTCCAAAGTTGCCTACAACGCACATATTTGAGACACTTTCTCTGGACTTTGTGCATTAACCAAAAAACTTCCTTCATAGGTTTGTTCACCATTCCAATTGGTATCAACTAACAATGTCCCACTCTACCTCTGATAATAGTTTTGTAAGGTTTTACAGTGGAAATGTTGAGTAATATAGCTCCAAAGTGGCCTACAAGTGCAAATTTTAGACGATTTCTCTAGACTTTGAGCATTAACCAAAAAACTTCCTTCATAGGTTTGTTCACCATTCCAATTGGAATCAACTAAAAAGGTCCCACTGTACCTCTGATAATAGTTTTGAATGGTTTTACAGTGGAAATGTGGAGTAATATAGCTCCAAAGTTGCCTACAACGCACATATTTGAGACACTTTCTCTGGACTTTGTGCATTAACCAAAAAACTTCCTTCATAGGTTTGTTCACCATTCCAATTGGTATCAACTAACAATGTCCCACTCTACCTCTGATAATAGTTTTGTAAGGTTTTACAGTGGGAATGTGTAGTAATATAGCTCCAAAGTGGCTTACAAGTACATATTTTAGACGATTTCTCTAGACTTTGTGCATTAACCAAAAAACTTCCTTCATAGGTTTGTTCACCATTCCAATTGGTATCAACTAACAATGTCCCACTCTACCTCTGATAATAGTTTTGTAAGGTTTTACAGTGGAAATGTAGAGTAATATAGCTCCAAAGTGGCCTACAAGTGCAAATTTTAGACGATTTCTCTAGACTTTGAGCATTAACCAAAAAACTTCCTTCATAGGTTTGTTCACCATTCCAATTGGAATCAACTAACAAGGTCCCACTGTACCTCTGATAATAGTTTTGAATGGTTTTACAGTGGAAATGTGGAGTAATATAGCTCCAAAGTTGCCTACAACGCATATATTTTAGACACTTTCTCTGGACTTTGTGCATTAACCAAAAAACTTCCTTCATAGGTTTGTTCACCATTCCAATTGGAATCAACTAACAAGGTCCCACTGTACCTCTGATAATAGTTTTGTAAGGTTTTACAGTAGAAATGTGGAGTAATATAGCTCCAAAGTTGCCTACAACGCACATATTTTAGACACTTTCTCTGGACTTTGTGCATTAACCAAAAAACTTCCTTCATAGGTTTGTTCACCATTCCAATTGGTATCAACTAACAATGTCCCACTCTACCTCTGATAATAGTTTTGTAAGGTTTTACAGTGGAAATGTGTAGTAATATAGCTCCAAAGTGGCCTACAAGTGCAAATTTTAGACGATTTCTCTAGACTTTGAGCATTAACCAAAAAACTTCCTTCATAGGTTTGTTCACCATTCCAATTGGAATCAACTAACAAGGTCCCACTGTACCTCTGATAATAGTTTTGAATGGTTTTACAGTGGAAATGTGGAGTAATATAGCTCCAAAGTTGCCTACAACGCACATATTTGAGACACTTTCTCTGGACTTTGTGCATTAACCAAAAAACTTCCTTCATAGGTTTGTTCACCATTCCAATTGGTATCAACTAACAATGTCCCACTCTACCTCTGATAATAGTTTTGTAAGGTTTTACAGTGGAAATGTGTAGTAATATAGCTCCAAAGTGGCTTACAAGTACATATTTTAGACGATTTCTCTAGACTTTGTGCATTAACCAAAAAACTTCCTTCATAGGTTTGTTCACCATTCCAATTGGAATCAACTAACAAGGTCCCACTGTACCTCTGATAATAGTTTTGTAAGGTTTTACTGTGGAAATGTGGAGTAATATAGCTTCAAAGTGGCCTACAACTACTATAGTAATAATACAGTAATATAGACTTTCTATGGACTTTGAGCTTTAGCCAAAAAACCTCAAACCTATGAAGGAAGTGTTTTGGTTAATGCACAAAGTCCAGAGAAAGTGTCTAAAATATGTGTGTTGTAGGCAACTTTGAAGCTATATTTCTCCACTTTTCTACGGTAAAACCTTACAAAACTATTATCAGTGGTACATTGGGACATTGTTAGTTGATTCCAATTGGAATGGTGAACAAACCTATGAAGGAAGTGTTTTGGTTAAAGCTCAAAGTCCATAGAAAGTCTATATTACTGTATTATTACTATAGTAGTTGTAGGCCACTTTGAAGCTATATTACTCCACATTTCTACTGTAAAACCTTACAAAACTATTATCAGAGGTACAGTGGGACATTGTTAGTTGAGTCCCATTGGATTGGTGAACAAACCTATGAAGGAGGTTTTCTGGTTAATGCACAAAGTCCAGAGAAAGTGTCTAAAATATGTGCGTTGTAGGCAACTTTGGAGCTATATTACTCCACATTTCTACTGTAAAACCTTACAAAACTATTATCAGTGGTACATTGGGACATTGTTAGTTGAGTCCCATTGGATTGGTGAACAAACCTATGAAGGAGGTTTTTTGGTTAATGCACAAAGTCCAGAGAAAGTGTCTAAAATATGTGCGTTGTAGGCAACTTTGGAGCTATATTACTCCACATTTCCACTGTAAAACCTTACAAAACTATTATCAGAGGTACAGTGGGACCTTGTTAGTTGATTCCAATTGGAATGGTGAACAAACCTATGAAGGAAGTGTTTTGGTTAAAGCTCAAAGTCCATAGAAAGTCTATATTACTGTATTATTACTATAGTAGTTGTAGGCCACTTTGGAGCTATATTACTCCACATTTCCACTGTAAAACCTTACAAAACTATTATCAGAGGTACAGTGGGACCTTGTTAGTTGATTCCAATTGGAATGGTGAACAAACCTATGAAGGAAGTGTTTTGGTTAATGCTCAAAGTCTAGAGAAATCGTCTAAAATATGTACTTGTAGGCAACTTTGAAGCTATATTTCTCCACTTTTCTACTGTAAAACCTTACAAAACTATTATCAGTGGTACATTGGGACATTGTTAGTTGAGTCCCATTGGATTGGTGAACAAACCTATGAAGGAGGTTTTTTGGTTAATGCACAAAGTCCAGAGAAAGTGTCTAAAATATGTGCGTTGTAGGCAACTTTGGAGCTATATTACTCCACATTTCTACTGTAAAACCTTACAAAACTATTATCAGTGGTACATTGGGACATTGTTAGTTGAGTCCCATTGGATTGGTGAACAAACCTATGAAGGAGGTTTTTTGGTTAATGCACAAAGTCCAGAGAAAGTGTCTAAAATATGTGCGTTGTAGGCAACTTTGGAGCTATATTACTCCACATTTCCACTGTAAAACCATTCAAAACTATTATCAGAGGTACAGTGGGACCTTGTTAGTTGATTCCAATTGGAATGGTGAACAAACCTATGAAGGAAGTGTTTTGGTTAAAGCTCAAAGTCCATAGAAAGTCTATATTACTGTATTATTACTATAGTAGTTGTAGGCCACTTTGGAGCTATATTACTCCACATTTCCACTGTAAAACCTTACAAAACTATTGTCAGAGGTACAGTGGGACATTGTTAGTTGATTCCAATTGGAATGGTGAACAAACCTATGAAGGAAGTTTTTTGGTTAGTGCTCAAAGTCTAGAGAAATCGTCTAAAATATGTACTTGTAGGCCACTTTGGAGCTATATTACTCCACATTTCCACTGTAAAACCTTACAAAACTATTATCAGAGGTAGAGTGGGACATTGTTAGTTGATTCCAATTGGAATGGTGAACAAACCTATGAAGGAAGTTTTTTGGTTAATGCTCAAATCCATGGAAAGTCTATATTACTGTATTATTACTATAGTAGTTGTAGGCCACTTTGGAGCTATATTACTCCACATTTCCACTGTAAAACCTTACAAAACTATTATCAGAGGTACAATGGGAGATTGTTAGTTGATTCCAATTGGAATGGTGAACAAACCTATGAAGGAAGTTTTTTGGTTAATGCTCAAAGTCCATGGAAAGTCTATATTACTGTATTATTACTATAGTAGTTGTAGGCCACTTTGGAGCTATATTACTCCACATTTCCACTGTAAAACCTTACAAAACTATTATCAGAGGTACAGTGGGACATTGTTAGTTGATTCTAATTGGAATGGTGAACAAACCTATGAAGGAAGTTTTTTGGTTATTGCTCAAAGTCTAGAGAAATCGTCTAAAATATGTACTTGTAGGCCACTTTGGGGCTATATTACTCCACTTTTATGCTGTAAAACCTTACAAAACTATTATCAGAGGTATATTGGGACATTGTTAGTTGATTCCCATTGGAATGGTGAACAAACCTATGAAGGAAGTTTTCCATAGAAAGTCTATATTACTATATTATTACTATATTACCTGTAGCCACTTTCTACAATAAAACCTTAAAAAATTGTTATCACATGTACAGTTGGATAATGTGAGTTGATTCCAATTGGAATTGTGAACAAACCTATTGTGGAGTCTTTTTTTATTTTATTTTCAGAGAAATTGTCTAAGTAATATATGACAGACAGATTCAGATTTCAGATTCAGATTCAGATTTCTTTATTAACCATTGTGTAATACACATAGGAATTTGCTTTGGCATACTACATTTTTGCATTCAAATCAATTTTTTCACATATTGATTGATTGATTGATTGAAGAATTTATTAGAAGTTTGCAATAGAAAAAAGTACAGTTTCATGACAGTACAAATCACTGGTACAAGGTCAACTAAAAGGAGATCCTAGAAAGCCGAGGCTTATTTCCACAGGAACCACACTTTAAGTATCTCATATAACATTGAAAGACAGACGGATAGAACATAGTACTTTATCTAGGATAATATCAGATTCAAAAGCATAACATCAAATACAAAAGGCAGAATACAAAGAAAAGGGGGGGGGGGGAGCATGGGGGCTTAGTCTATTTACAAGTCACGGGTAGCTGCTGTCTGAAGGTGACTTTTCATACCAATTTTGAAGGAGGCTAGGGATTTGCTCTCCTTTAGGGCTTGTGGAAGGGCGTTCCACATGTTGATGGTATAGCAGGAGAACGAGTTAGCGCCTTGTTTAGTGTTAAATCTACGCTGATGATGATTATTGGAGCTGCCTCTGGTGTTATGATCGTGAACATCCTTGACCTTTAAGAAGTAGTTTGTCAGGTACATGGGAATCTTGGAGGTGTAGTGTATCTTGTACACCAGGCCCATTGCAAGATGCTGTACTCTGTCAGCTACTTTGAGCCACCCCACGCTTTCGTGGTGATGCTCGGTAAGGTGGGTCAGAGGAGGGAGACCAAGCACAACCCTAATTAGTTTGTTTTGGGCTGTTTGGAGCTTTAGCTTTAAGGCAGCTGGGGCGTCGCGATACCAGACAAGGACTCCGTAATCAATGAGGGGCCCAATAAGAGCACCTCCTAGTGTCTTTCGGGATTTAATATTGATCGGGGCAACTCTTTGCAAGAAGCGAATTCGTTGATTGACTTTATTGATTACCTTGGTGGTCATTTTTTCACTGGATAGGTTAGCTTCCAGGATGCAACCCAGGTAGCAGATGTGGTTTTTTCTTTCTATCACAGTGTCACCTACTTTAATTGTGAAGTTCTCAACTAGGCTAAGTTTCTGACTAGATCCAAAGAGGATACATTCAGTTTTGCCTAGGTGAATTGAGAGTCTGTTGTCATTGAGCCAGGTGCAGATCTTGTTAAGTTCACAGTTAAGGGCCTTTTCAACCTGCAATATGTCTCTGCCTGAGACTAGGAGAGCCGAGTCATCCGCGAACAGAAACAGATTGCAGTCACAAGCAGATGACATGTCGTTTACGTATATTAAGAACAACAGTGGTCCCAGTATACTCCCTTGAGGTACTCCACAGTTTACTGGGAGGGGGGGGGGACAGGGTTCCGTTGACTTCCACCATCTGTTCCCTCCCCACCAAGTAAGAGTGCATCCATCTCACTGCTGTGCTATCAAGACCAATAGCTTTGAGTTTTTCAATCAGAATAGAATGATCAACGGTGTCAAATGCCTTCTGGAGGTCCAGCATGACCATGCCGCAATATTTGCCATCGTGAATTTCACGTTTGATGTAATCATTCAAATAGATGAGGCATGTATCTGTGGAATGGGACTCTCTGAAGCCAGATTGGAACTCGTAGATCAGTTTATTCTCTTCAAGATATTTAGCCACCTGTTCATAGACAATTTTTTCCATTACCTTAGAGATGGAACTAAGGATTGAGATTGGCCTGTAGTTGCCAGGGTCAAGTTTACTGCCTTTTTTGTGCAGGGGGGTTACCTTGGCTAATTTGAAGTCCTGGGGGACATAACCCTGCTTGATAGATAGATTAATAATATGGGTAATGATTGGGGCAATGGTGGCAGCCCCAATTTGTTTATTATATAAGATAAACAAAAACAAAAAACAAACAAACACAAAAACACCGACAGAACGCAGCCAGCCAGCCAGCCAGCCAGCCAGGAATAATAATAATAATAGCCAATATAGAAATACTCTGTTACAAGTAAAAATTCAAAATGTACTTGAGTAAAAGTACAAAAGTATTGGAATAAAAGTAAAGGTAGAAAAAGTAAAAATAGGCCTACTAATGTTTGAAAATAGCAGATCTACAAGCTGGGAAAAAAAGAAAATACTCTGGTAAATTAAAAGTACTTGAGTAAATAATTAGTTACTTTCCTCTGGGTAAACCCATAGAGTTATAGGGTAAAACGTAGAGCTGCTTTGTGTTGATAAAACAGACTCAAAAGATACGTTATGTATCTTTCAGGACCATTGCCTGCTTTCGTCACAGCCCCAGCGAGCTCCAACGGTAATTACTACATGATGCGCAGCGAACTTTGGACGTCGGCTCACTTCACCTCCCGTTTGGCAAAGTCGGATGGCTTCACTCCAGTAAATGAAGAGTCATTGAGTGAACCATTCTTTCTTTTATTCTTGGTGACAAAGAGTTGGTCTTAAGCGTTTTTTGCATAATGTTTCTTTTGGGTTTAATTAAATGCCTGCAAGTCGACACTTTATATGGCTCTTGATATGGTTTTATGGTGGTTTTAAGGTTTTGGTACATTTTATGGTTTAAGTGTATTGTTTATATTTATGGTAAAGTGCGTGGGTCATAATAAGAAAGATGTCACAAGTGAAGACATCAGAAGGGCCCCCACAGCCAAAGGAAACACCTGTTTTGCCAAATGACAAATGATTGTCACTCAATCTGAACCACTTAAAACAAAGGAATCAGTGCCACCAGAGTCTACTAAATCCGTTAAAGATGCAGGAACTGTTATTGAGAAACAAAACTTGGAACCTCGCAGAGGACAAAGAGGTCGCACTTTGACTGAAAAAGGAAAAGGGTTGCAAACCGAAAGGTTAAAGGGATTGCTTTACATATTTGATGGTGCTTATGATCATTGGAAAATTCAAGCAAAGAGAATTAAAAAGGCTGTAATCAACCAGGCTCCTTCTGAAATGTTGCAACAAGAGATCAATGCGATTCAGAAATACCAGGAAGAATTAAATGGCATTTATAACGAATATCGAACAATTGACGCGCCAACAAATGACCTGCGTCGCAGAATTGACAAGAGCAATCAAGTGACTGCAAATGTTGTGCAGAATGCACACGTTCTCATTCAAGAGACTGGAGAAGATATCGAATGGGCAGAAGTAAGCACTGTTTTTGACACCACCACTGCTACAACTCCATCTTTACCAGCAACACATTATCAAGAGGATGAGCAAACCCAACAAGAGGAGCCAAAGGACAAGGCTGCAGAGAACCAAGCCACCCAGAACTTTTTAAAAATTACGTCTGAACAGGAGCAGCAACAACAGAGGTTGAATCACATGGAAGCTGAGAACCTCATACAGGTAAAAGAAATGGAAAAGATCAAAATGGAGGTGGAGCGCCTGGAGCAACTCAAAAGGCTAAATGCTGCTAAGGCTAATTTAAAGGTTCCTCAAGCCAACTCAACACCTGGCAATACAAAGCAGCAGTATTTACCACCACCACAAGAGGGTGTCAATGTATCTGACTTGGTTAAAGTGCTTGCTGAAGCCATTACATCTAACAGACTACCCATACCTGAGCCTATCCTTTTCACTGGTGATCCTTTAAAATATAATTTATGGAAAACTTCTTTTCAGACCTTAATTGAACGAAAAAATGTACCAACAGCCGAGAAAATCTTTTTCTTACAAAGGTATATTGGAGGAGCTGCCAAGGAGGCAATTGAAGGTTATTCTTTAATGGAAACCAATGAGTCTTACCAAGCTGCATGGGACCTACTGGAGGAGAGGTATGGGGATCCCTTTATAATTGCAAAGGCCTATCGGGACAAATTACAAAGCTGGCCAAAAATAAGGGATGGTGTGGAATTGCGCAAATATGTGGATTTCCTGAGGAGCTGCGAATCAGCCATCTCACACAATGCTCACTTAAACATTTTGAATGATGCAATGGAAAATCAAAGGCTTGCAATGAAACTGCCTGACTGGTTGGTAAATGGATGGAATCGTGCAGCAACTACATTCCAACTGCAAAGTGGACATTTTCCAAACTTCAGCTATTTTGTCACATATCTCAATTTGGAATCTAACATTGCTTGCAATCCCATTACATCATACAGTGCTCTGCGACAAAGTGAGACGGACGATCGCAATAAAATCAAGAATCAAACTACGGTCACCTACAAAGGGCTAACAGCAAATGCAAAAACATTTTCTACTATCATGGAAAGGCCACCTAGCTGCTACCTTTGTAATAAAACAGGACATGGATTACACAACTGTTATCACTTCACAGCTAAGCCACTTGCAGACAGAGTCAAGTACATCTTCAGTGAGAGACTTTGTTTTGGTTGTTTAAACCATGGTCACCTGTCAAAGGTCTGTAGAAATAGAATGATGTGTGACATTTGCCATAAACGGCACCCTACGTGCATGCATAATGATCGCCCCTTAGAACCCAAGGAATTAAGTTTAAATGAAGAACAGACCACACAAGTTCAGACCAATGCAATGACATCTCATCTTGTGCAAGAAAGAACAGACAATCAGACAACTTCAATTGTACCTGTTTATGTTTCCACATCAGAAAATGCTGATAAAGAAGTCCTTGTTTATGCGATGCTTGACACTATGAGTGATTCTTCCTTTATTCTTGAAGAGGTCGCTGACATTTTAAATGTCTCCGCTGAACCTGTCAGAATCAAGTTATCTACCATGTCTTCTAAGGGTACAGTCGTACCATGTAAGAAAGTGACAAATCTCCAAGTAAGAGGCTTCTTTTCTGACAAGAAGGTCACAGTGCCAATAACTTACACACGTGAATGTATTCCTGCCAACCGGTCTCATATCCCAACTCCTCAAACAGTAAAGTCCTGGCCCCATTTACAACAGCTTTCAGACCATATTGCACCTTTACAGGAATTTGAAATTGCACTTCTAATTGGCTTCAATTGTCCACTTGCTCTAATGCCCAGAGAGGTGGTCTGTGGTGAAGGAAACCAGCCGTTTGCTCAAAGGACTGATTTGGGCTGGAGTGTCATAGGCTATGGGAAACCCTGTGAGGTTTATGGAAACACCAAAGGAATAAGTCATTGCATCAGCGTAAAACAAGTGACCCCTGACATGAACCCACCAGTTGAACTTAAGGGTGAAGTTCATCATGTCTGCAAAGGTCAAATCAAGGAAATGATTGTGCCAAAGGTTACAAGCAATGTGGAGTCTGATTTAAATGATGGGAAAGATGCAATCTCTAATGAAGAGCCTTTCTTGCCTAAGGAAGAAGTTCAACATAACCCAGATGGCCATGAGATGCCCTTTAAAAGGAAGCAACCAAAGCTACCCAATAACGAAGCCTATGGAGTTCAGCTTTTCTTGTATTGGGAACGAAAGTTAAAGTTTAAGACATTTTATGCATTTATTATTCTCTTTCTTATTTTCTTATTCTTACATTCATTCTTGTATAGCTTTATGGAGGTCTTTATCTCTCCTAGCGATACTGTGAAAGCCTCGGAAGTACAGCTACCAGTTTGGTGTACTCCTCAACATGGGGTCTTCTATCATGCAGAAGCACCTGGTAAAATGTGTTTAGTCCTTGATTGTGCCCCAAGTTTGAAAGAAATGCCCTTGAACGATCACATTATTTGTCTAAAGTGGACCAACTCCTTGGTGGGAGTTCACTGTTCACTGTAGAACTTAAGACTGTCCAGTTTAAAGAACAATCAATGCTATGTTCCTGTCATTCACTGTCCATCAGTAAGATACGCACCACTTCTCAAGTACGCGTTATGAGAAGTGTTCTTACCTCAGAGTATACAGAGCCATCAACACCAAATGGAGACGTCCATTGCTCAATGCTATGAGGAAAGCATGTGTGTAGCTCACCAAGATAACTCAAGCCGGCTGGAGTTATCTGCTGCAATTACACCTGCAAGGTTCAGTGTTAACAGGAACTGGCTCGAATCGGACAATCTTAAGAAATGCAAGGAATGGTTTTTGGACCGACTAAAGTGTTTGAATATATTAAGTCTTCATGTCTTTGTTGCCAAATATACAAAGAATTGAGATCTGCTTAAAGCTAAGGAGACCACGGTGGGAGGTCATTAGATCCAAACTTTCATAAGGCCCAAGGTATGGAATACAGGCAAAGGAAATGAGGACAATGTCACCTAATGGGTCTCTGCCTCGGAGGAGTAATGTAAAGAAATCATGTTTAAGGAAGAAGGAAAGGACTCTGAAATTAATGACTATGTAATAAGAGGATCTCCAAGGATCTTGTACAGTTTATCCTAGCCTGATGGGAGGGTCAGGAAGGTTAAACTCTGAGTGTCTATTGAATACCAAAGGAAAGTCAAACATTTTGTACTGCTGGAAGCAGAATCTTGTCACGGTCAAACTGTTTTTGTTTGTTTATTTTGTTTATTGTAAAGCTTTGAAATCACAGGTGATTTGGTGGGAGTGTGGCTGCGGCTACTTTTTGTTATTTGTATTTTCTATTTTTGTATTTTATTTCTTACCTACCGGACATTGTAGTGACGTCACTTCCGGCCACGGCCTTATATGGGAAACGCCAGTTCAGGCACGGTTAGCTTCCACACTCTAGTCGTGCCTCAGTGAGAGGAGGCACGAATTGCTTTGGTGTCTGTCTAGCAGTTGACAAGGTTTGTGTTGCTTTAATGTCCACAATTATACCCTTTTGTTGTCAACATTTAAGTTGTTTGTTTCATTTCGTTATGAGTTTCACTGATGCGTTTGTGTTTATTGTTTCAGTTTGTCTAGTTTGTTTGGGATTGGATTCCCTGCCCCCCCTTCATTCCTTTCATGCCACATGCAGCCAGAGAGGTACATAATGATTTCAATGTATTCCCCTTTTTGTTACTTTATGGTTATTTTGGTGTTTGTGTACTTTATATCCTGATTTGTTGTTTTGTGTGTTCACCAGTTTGACGGTGTTTGAGGAAATAAACATCTGTAAATCGAACCTACTGCTTCATTATTCTGAGAGGAGTGACACAACAGTTGTGAAATGCATTCTAAATTCGGGAAATATTACAGTATAAACGAAACATGTATGTGTAGTACCTCTGCTCTGTCACAAGATGGGGGGGGTTGCCAAGTGCCAACACTCCTGAATTCGGCAGGAGTAGTCTCCTAAATTTTGACCCCATCTCCTGCCATGCTCCTTGTCATTTTTCCTGAATTTCTCCTGGATTGGGGGATTTCTGTGGCTTTGCGTGGCAACACGTGTCCGAGTTAAACTGCGTGATGTGCGATGTGATGACCGTCTCAGTTTGATGATTGTCATTTCTTCTATTTTCTCCTATAGAACACAGGAAATTACATCTACTAAATGTCCTGGGGCCCCCCAGACACCCAGTTTAGTGGGTGTGGGCAGCTGACCAAAAATATATTGAAGTAAATGGATTGACATTCCATACAGACTTTTGGGGATTTCTGCCTTGTATAACTCAGGAATTGGGTTATAGCCAGATAACTGGTAGACTTACTGACACCTGGGTCTGGTGCTATTGAACTTGGGGATGTGAGAACCAAGACGGTGAGTGGTTCTTGGGCCGGGTTATAGGAGACAAAGTCCCCCCAAAATATGGTGCTCAGTAGCTTTCACTTTAAAACACTTCTGGGGTAATTTTCACGTCTACTATAACTTGTGTGCCGGTTTCAATATTTCAATAGGCCTATTTGATATTAATTTGATTGCAGGTGGTCATGCTCCACGGTAACACATGCGTTTGTCTGTCTGTAGGTCACGCCTGACACTGTGGTTCCCCTGACACATCACTGTGACATCACAGGTGACATCACCCATGTAAAAGCCATATGGGTATTCCCCAGAATCCCTTTTATGCCCCTATATGAAGATCCCTGATGTCATTGATAGGCTATACATCACTGGCCAGATGGCCAAGACATGGCCCATATCAGGGGCGTAGCCAGGAATTAAATTTTGGTAGGCGAAATGCCAGCCCCCCCCCCTCCAGTATATTCAGTGTAAGGGCTAGTTATTTTCAAAAAGCACAGTATGGAGCATTACAAACAAGGCTCCCAAATAGTGACATAGGCCTATTTCAACTTGTGATTACAACACTAGCTAAATTAGTTCAAAGTAAACTTGTGTCCCTTAAAATACATGGCTCACAACAACATGCGGCGGGGCTTGAGCTTGAAAATATCGATAATTTTGAGAGTGAACTACTCCTTTAATGAAATACATTTTATTTTTTATTTAAGGCCCATTCCCACTGGGCCAGATAACAGATAAAAAAAACTCTTTCTTTAGATATTTTTCCATTCAAAGTGGATGGTAGATACATATAAAAAATATATATATCTACCATGCACAGATATTTGCCACAGGTACTTTTATCTGTGGTAGATATTATAGATATATTTTTTATCTGTTATCTGGCCCAGTGGGAATGGGCCTTACATTTATGGAAGAGGCTTGCTTAATGAGTTTTAATATGCTACAGCTGGAGAGACAACAAGATGTCAATTCTTAATCCAGCAGTGCTGGATTTAAACAACACAATGATCACGTATTGTGTTTGGAAGCTGTTTACCTACTACATTAAGGACTTTATTCATTTGGAACAGAGGATATCCTACAGGTAGGAGGAAAGCAGAATGGACTTTGTTCAGTGTGTTATTGTCTCTGTTGCGACTTGAGTTAAATAGCCCGGCAGCCCAAATTTACATATCTCTAAAAGGGTAACACTTTCTCAATGGCCAGGCCGCCTACTAGTCAATGAATGGAACTGGTTGAGCGACATTCTATAGGCCTATGGTCCTCTCCACACTGTAGGCCTACTGCCCAGTCAGGCCTTTACACAATGGAAATAAGAGACTTTTTTTTTTTTTTTTTTTTGGGAGATTTTTTTTTTTTTTTTTTTTGCCAGATCATTTCTCAGTTGGTAGGCGGTCGCCTCGTTCGCCTACCGCTGCCTACGCCCCTGGCCCATATCAGTGTGGCTGGTTCAGATAGGGATCTCTGTGACGTGTATGGGCATGAAAGGGATGTACCATATACAGTACATGGATCTCCATACAGTATATGGGTACCAGGGGTCTCCATATATGGGTAACTGGTCCAATATACGTACATCAATGGCCAGATGGCAAAGAATTGGCACGACGATCTATATATATTGACTCAAGAAACGTATACTGTCTGAGGTTCACACAAAAGTAAGAGTAAACCTTAAAATTACATGTAAGGTAGTATTTTTAGGGGACTTCCACCTCCTATAACCTGGCCCAGGTACCAAACACCTATTTGCCTATACGTTTAATATTCCTTCCTCTTTTCCACAATGCCCCATCACCCGAAACAGCTGGCCCCATCATCTGAACAATCACCTACCAATATCTGCTGGTATCTTTGAAAATACATAATTTATCATAACAATAAACAATAATGGACTAATTACACTGCCTTGAGGTGTGCCATGGTGTGCCATTCCCCACCATATATTTTCCTGACAAATCCGACCCAATCCTTAGCTGTATTTTCCTATCAACCAAAAAAATACTTTATCCAATTAAAAACCCTATACCCCCCACACCCATCTTGTGCAACTTGATTAACAAACCTTCTTTCCACATCATATCACATGCCCTTTCAATATCAAATGCGTTGATATTGCCATGTTTGCCATGTGCTTTCCTTATCTCTGTTTGACTGCATCCATAGTATTTCTTCCTTTTCTAAAACCACTTTGACAACTTGCCAACATGCCTCTCTTCTCAAGTTCATATGTTACCACCCTCTCCATTATTTTACACAAATTTGATGTTAATGCTGTTGGCCTAATAGCAAGAAGGTTTGCACAGGTCCTTTCCTGTCTTTCTAATTGGGATCACCACTGATTCCTTCCAAATATTTGGCAACCTTCCCTCCCCGGCTCCCCCACACTCTGTTGTACATTTCTAACAGTTTAGATGTGACCCATGGCCGCTATAAATATGACAGAATCGTGGATATGGTACAAATATAACAAGCAGCAACAAACGAAGGGGAGAGGAGACGCTGTCAAAGGTATCCCTAGTCAAAAAATCCTATAGGATCTTCGAAATTTCCAATATAATCCTATAGGATTTTGAAAATCCTATAGGATCTTATTGGTTTTTCACAAATTTCCAATACAGTCCTATAGGATTCTATCGGTACTTTAGAAAATCCAATCGGATTTTGCAAATTTCCAATAGGATCCTATTGGGTTATATCTAACTTTGGAAAGTCCAATAGGATCCAATTGGATTTTGTAAAGTTCCAATAGGATCCTATTGGGTTATATCTAACTTTGGAAATCCAATAGGATTTTTCAAAGTTCCAATAGGATTTTATTGGAACTGTAGGATTTCTGATAGAAACATCCTTTAGAAAATCCCATTAAGAATCCTATAAGAATCCTTTACAGTTTTGGAACAGATCCTATTGGATATTTTCTTATAGGATAATAATCCTATAAGAAAAAAATCCAATAGGATAGAAAAATCCTTTAGAAAATCCCATTAAGAATCCTATAAGAATCCTTTACAGTTTTGGAACAGATCCTATTGGATATTTTCTTATAGGATAATAATCCTATAAGAAAAAATCCAATAGGATTTGTGTAGGGGAAATCCTATTGGATCCTATAAAATGTCAAATAGGACCAAAAACCAATCCTTACTAACAGGAGCTGTGGCGCAGAGGATCAGGGCAGGATTCAAGCACGGGAGGTCGTAAGTTCGAATCTCACTCAAGATGTCAATGATAATGTCAAATCTAATACTGTATGTCTTAACACTGATAGCCTGATAAATCAGTCAGCACAACACCACCCCCTGTTGGTAGGTGGCAGCCAGGCAAGGCACCTATCCTATAAGAAAATATCCAATAGGATCTGTTCCAAAACTGTAAAGGATTCTTATAGGATTCTTAATGGGATTTTCTAAAGGATTATTATCCTATAAGAAAATATCCAATAGGATCTGTTCCAAAACTGTAAAGGATTCTTATAGGATTCTTAATGGGATTTTCTAAAGGATTTTATAATACTATAAGAAGATATCCTATAGGATTTTATAAAGGATTTTTCTATCGGAATCCTAAAGGATTTTCTATAGGATTTTTCTATAGGAATCCTAAAGGATTTTTTGACTAGGGAGGCAACCATCCACAACAGCACACACCTGACAATATAAAACACATTCTCATTGTAAACCATACAGGTAGGCCTACAAACTTAGGGTTAGCTTATTGAGCCATTTGGTCGGGTTCAGATTACATTGCCTTCTCTCCCCTGATTCTCTCTTTCCTCCCCCTCATCCCTTCTTCCCCTATCCTTATTCTGTCCTTTATCTCCTGCCTCCCTTCCAACCGGGAACATGTCTCCATTCAGACATATCTCCATCGTGCGTCTATCTTTAGCCGTTTTACCTGCCATCTAGTACAGGAAATCTCGGTCTTTCGACAACGCAACATTTCGACAACGGAGCGTCGGCAGGATAGCGCCTCACCCCACGGAGGTTAGAGTTAGGGTTAGCTTTGGTTGTCGAAAAGATGACTCATGTAGAAACAGCGACACACTCCCTCCTCTCTAACTTCAGTCTCTTCCAACAGTCACATGCTCAGAGTACGTGGCGTCACCATATTACCACATGGTCACCCGCCTCCACTGTTTCCAGTCCACCGACCAGGTGCTGCTAGGGAAATAAGCAACCATGTCTAGAAAAATCACACCTGTGTGAACTGAGCAGTGGAGGCTGTGTGTGTGCATGCGTGCGTGTGTGCGTGCATGCGTGCGTGCGTGTGTGTATGTGTGAGTGTGCCTAGCCTGAACAACAGCGCCCCTTAATGTGTGTGGTCAGGAAAGGTATTGCAGGCTACATACAGACACACATACATACATACATGCTCCGTATAGGAGTGGTGTGACCACCGCTTAAAAACAAGCCCCAAAGAAAGAGGGCAGGCCACTGACAGGAGCACATTATAAAGTGGTGTAAAAAGTATTCAGCTATACTTTTGAAAACCTCACAACTGTGAAGCCGTCCTCTGGCATACTGGGAGCTATAGGGGGCAGTCCTGAGATAGGCATTCAATGTGGTATCATCATGGTCCCGTCCAAGTATATTCCATGTTTGGGATTTCAATGATTCAATAATTGGGTCTTATCAGTACTGACAGTGCTTCTTACATTGCGGGGCAAAAAGGGAAAGCTGCAAAGGGGAGTGGGTGTACTGCATCCATCCATCCATCCATCTTCAACCGCTTATCCGGAATCGGGTCGTGGGGGTAACAGTTCCAACTGAGACTTCCAGATTTCCTTATCCTGAGCAACTTCCTCCACTCCCTCTGGGAGTATACCGAGGCGTTCCCAAGCCAGTTTGGAGATATAATCCTTCCATCTGGTCTTAGGTCTGCCACGGGGTCTCCTCCCAGTGGGACGTGCATTGAGGACCTTCCTAGGAAGGCGCTCGGGGGGCATCCGTACTAGATGCCCAAACCACCTAAAGGGCCATTTATAGTTACGGATGGATGATTTTGTGTACGTTTGGGGTTGAGGAGGAACTTACGGTAATTGCGTCTACATGCATAGTTCCGTCCGTTCTCTGTGTTATATACGGTTCAATTACATACTGTATCCAATAGATGGCACCCAAATGCATCTTCCCAATGAGCAAACATGTTGATAGGCATCGGCGATTACATGCATTAAGTAAATAGCCTACAGCCGTGCTGTGCGTTCTTTCAATGGCATCGTACTCTATTTTCACTCCATAGTTGATGTCCCTGCACGCCGTCGCCGTCGGAAAATGCTGTTATTAAGCCTATTATTAATATTATTATTTGGATAAAGTAGAACAACTTTTAAAACCAATCATAATCATTTAAAATGGTATCATGATCTGACACTGGCACTTTGCTGCTTCTGCGTTCTGCCTCCGCTGCTGCTGTGTGCACTGCAGTTGTACAAGTGGCAACAGGTCTGCGTCCTGAACGGCTTGTTCACTGTTCAGCGTTACTTTGTGATTTATTTATTTTTTACTTCCTCCTACTACGAAATGGATACCAGAAAAAAAGACGAAACATTTCTCCCTCTACTGCCCCCATGGTTGACAAAAGTTCGCCACGGGTACTTCACGTGTACGTACGTTTTTATCGGTTTTAATCCGTTAGGTTGAGTGTTGTCCGTAACGTTACGGACAGAGACAATTACGTCCGGAGCTACGGAGAGACCGGATCAAAGTACTCTCCGTCTCCGTTCGTTATGTATCCCCGCGTTGTTTATGTACTACTATGCATGGTACTTAAGCTGACTCCTTTCCAAGTGAAGGAGCAGCGGTTCTACTCCAAGTCTCTCTCGGGTGATTGAACTTCTCACCCTATCTCTAAGGGAGATACCAGCCACTCTTCTGAGAAAACTCATTTCAGCTGCTTGTACCCGCGACCTTATAATTTGGGTCATGACCCACTCTTCATGACCATAGGTGAGAGAGGGAACGAAGATTGCTCGAAAGACAGAGAGCTTTGCCTTACGGCTCAACTCTTTTTTCTTCACAACAGCGTGATTTAGCGACTGCAAAACCGCTCCTGCTGCTCCGATTCTCCGGCTGATCTCCTTCTCCGTCTTCCCCTTTCTCTCACTTGTGAACAAGACCCCGAGATACTTAAACTCTTTCACCTGGGGTAAAGTCTCATTCCCTACTTGAACTGCACAATCCATCGGTTCCCTGCTGAGAACCATGGCCTCAGACTCAGTACTAGTGGGTGTACTGCATATAGTTATTATTATATAGACAGATACTTGAGGAGACTTGAGATTCAGCTCTACCAGCAAAACTAGTTTGTCAACGTACTGTATAGCTTTAATAGTTGTGGTTCCCGTGCAGGTGAACACGAGCTGCAGTCTTTGTTGATGAGAATGTCTAAAGTGTGCCAACAATGGAAAAAGACTTGTCTGTGGCTTTTTCAACAGCCACCCAAAAGGGCTTGCTTAGTTTGTTTTCTGGGTGCCTTAGTAGTATATAGCTTGGCCCCATTTCCGCTTATATTTATATATTCTATTATTTTTGTATTTGCATTTGTATTTGTAATCCCACAATGAACTGAGCAAATAAAAGGAAGCCTTTAAACTTCCAAAAAGCCTCATTTTCTGAATTAGTGCTATAAAGATAACTAGACAAGGTCTTCTTTAGGAGAAGAAGCAATGCCCTCTGTGAGTATCTGAATTCCAGACGGCTGTCAAATTACAGATAAAAACTCACACTTCACATAGTTTTTAGTGGTGACCTTCAGTACATTTCTCTGGACAGAGTAGGACAGGTCCTCTCATAAGAATCTTTTAGGGTCTTAACAGTCTTGGCCGTGACATAAAAAGTGTACACACTGTAATAGTTAAAGCTCAAACTGTTTTTCTGTGATCGGAAAACCTCCTGTCTGAAAAGTACACACTGCTCTAGCGCAGGGGTCTTCAACGTTTTTAGGCCAAGGACCCCTTAGTCGAGAGAGAGATGAGCCAGGGACCCCCACAACCCATATATACAATATATATATATATTCATATATACTTTCATTGTTTGACGGCACAATCATCAGTGTATTTTGGATTCATGTCAATTTGTGTTTTCAGATATTTAACCACTTGAGCCATCATTCCCCTCTACACCAAAGCTATTTGCCAAAAATAGCCGATGTACAAGCTCACAACGCCTCGCAGCGCAAGGCGTTGTGAGCTTGTAATATGATCAGCCTTTCATTTATATGTTTAAACCAAAACAACAACAATAGCAACATCAACACTGCTTTTACTTTTAGACTTTGCTGTTGGCCGTTAAGCTGCTTACACCAGGTGACTTTTACAAGATTTTGGAAAGATTTGGAGGAAAGATTTTTAAAAGACTACTCTCACACACGTGTTTTTGCACGTGTTTTTTGTCACACATGTTTTTTTGTCACACGTGTGTGTGTGTGTGTGTGTGTGCGTGTGGCTTTTTCAACAGCCACCCAAAAGGGCTCTCACGAGAGCATCTCACGAGAGCATCTTCAGCTTTTTTGTGAGGCTTTTCGTGAGGCTTTGCATTTGGGGGTTTTGGTCACGGGGCCCTTTTGGGCTCTTTTTGGGGGATTCTTCTCTTGCACCGTGCTCAGATGTCAAGCAGTCGTTGTTCCACATGGAGGAAGATAAAAATTACTAATTATTATTAAAAGGGGTACATTTCTTTATTTTGAGAATGTGTTGAACATATGGAAATGTAATTTAGAGCGTAATTTATGTTGAACAAATCACTTTAGGATAATAGGCTTAACATTATATTATCACTTGGTTTAGTTAAAGAAGGAACGATATTGACTGGTTGAAATGACTGTTGAGGTGCACTTGGAAGTTCGGTTTAGTACTACTCAAAGGGGTATGCATACCCCTTATTTTCTTTTTTCAACTTATCTGTATTTTTTGGCATCATTAGGACATCTAAAATACAGGTTTAGATGATCCCATACAACTTGTACATGTAATCTAATGCAAGGTTCTGATATGCAGTCCTGATCCGTGTCCCCTGAGCTAATATGCTTGGGCCAAGACTCAGAGCAGCCAGCAGTATTCCACCATATACTTCCTAGTTATGAGTAGGCCTACGCTATCTGACCTGACCTAACCCTACACATTTCTATTCACTTTCACTTTTACAACCCACAAATAGACGTAATGGGGATGTCTGCCGTCAGTGCCGTGTATAACTCACCCCCAGGCCCAGATCAAGTTACAGCCATACTGACACCTGGGTCTGGTGCTTTTGCACTGGTCCAAAGGGATATTCCTTTGGACATCCCTTTGGACTAATGGTTAAGATGAGTAAAGGTCTTTGCACACTGCTGTGTTTTTAGGGCCGAATATCGGAGTGAATTTCGGAGCACGGGAATAAAAAAATCTACCTCACGTTATGTCAATCACGTTTGCACACTGCCGCCCGTTTCGTATTTATTTTCGGACCAGGGTTGATTTTTTTCCGATTTTCCCTTGCTCTCTCTCTCTTTCCTCTCTCTCTCCCTGGCCTCCGGATTTCGGATTTCCAAAACGCAATGAAAGACCGCAGTGCAGTGTGCAACCAGCTTTAGACTTTCACGCGGGAGACCTGTGTTTGAATCCTGGGTGTTACAATGGTACCGAAACCCGAGATCGGGTTTTCCCGTGGGAGGAGGTCAAAAGGGCCGTGAGTGTAGCAGAGTGACTCACTGCCTCGGCCGGATGGCCTGAAAAGTCTAGCATTTCCCCTGGCCCCAAGGGATATCCCTTTGGTCTGGTGGTTAAGAAGTTAGACTTTCTTGCGGGAGACCTGGGTTCAAATCCCAGGCGTTACCCACAGGGATATAAGAACCAAGGTGGTGAGTGGTTCCTGGGCCAGGTATAGGAGGTGGAAGTCCCCTAAAAATAACTCTCTTACTTTTGTGTGAACCTCAGACAGTATACGTTTCTTAAGTCAATATTTAGATATCTGATATTAATTTAAACAGTTATCCAAGAACCAGAATCAAGATGGTGATTATTTGAGGCAGAATTTGAGGCTACAAGGAAGAATTTCTTCTGCCAAAACAAAGAAAAAATGAATTTGGCCCTTTAGCAAAAACTGCACTTTTTTGTAAAAGACAAGGAACTTTTTTTCTTGAAAGCGATAGGTTCCAGAAAAAAAGTGAAGTGAGAAAAGGAAAAAAGGGAAGTGAGAAAAGGAAAAAAAGGGAACTGAAAATGTGCAACATACGGCATATGAAACTTGATCACGTCTTGTCATCAGCATTTGAAGGTTTCTGTGAACCTTTGTTGACCCCCTTTGTTAGTTTTCTTTTAAAATAGATGTACTGTAATCTATGTTTGCATTGTTTGAATTAGCAGGATTATGCTGTTAAGGTTTAGAATATCATGTGGGTTAATTTACCCCTTGACTTGGATCAATTTACCCCTAACCTGGGGCAATTTGAGCAACATGACTACTTTTTGTAAATAAATCTTACCCTGTTCTCCCTATAAGGCCATTCAACTTCATGTTCTGTTAGACTCATTGAAAACACAGCTTGTTTCTGAAAATGTTCCTTCTAATGAATGCCTACAAGTGCTGTGTGTGAGTGTGAGTGTGTGTGTGTGTGTGTGTGTGTGTGTGTGTGTGTGTGTGTGTGTGTGTGTGTGTGTGTGTGTGTGTGTGTGTGGCGTGTGTGTGTGTGTGGTGTGTGTGTGTGTGTGTGTGTGCGTGGGTGTGTGTGTGCGTGCGTGTGTGTGTGGGTGTGTGTGTGCGTGTGCGATGCGTGTGTGTGTGTGTGTGTGTGTGTCACCGTGGAGCATGAACACCTGCAATCAAATTAATATAAAATATCTAAATATTGAAACCGGCACACAAGTTAGAGTAGACGTGAAAATGACCCCAGAAGTGTTTTAAAGTGAAAGCTACTGAGCACCATATTTTGGGGGACTTTGTCTCCTATAACCCGGCCCAAGAACCACTCACCGTCTTGGTTCTCACATCCCCAAGTTCAATAGCACCAGACCCAGGTGTCAGTACTCAGTAGGCCTACCAGTTCTCTGGCTGTAACTCATTCCTGGGGTGAGTTATACAAGGCAGAAATCCCCAAAAGTCTCTGTGGAATGTCAATCCATTTACTTCAATATATTTTTGGTCATCAGGAACCAGATGTGTACTTTTCCCAGGATTTTTACGTGGGATCGTCTAAATCTGTATTTTAGGTAGGCCTATTTAAGATAAAATAAAGAAGATGCGTATGGTACTAAACATTTTCTCTAATGGTGGCCTCTAATTTGCATATTTAGGAGTAAGCTTACCACTAATTACATTAGAACCGATAACATAACGTCTCTCTGACCCTTCTAGTCTGGTGGGATTTCAGAAGAAAATGCCTTTTAGAGGCATTTTGGGGTAAAAGTGGGGTACCAGGCCATTTCACACAATTCAAGGGTGCTGAATCTGAAAAGCATGTTACCCAAGCATCATTTTTATTTTGTACTCTTCTAATTTGCATAACAAAACGCTTCATGTTCCTGATAGTCAGACAGTTTTGTCCTGTACACTGTTGAACGTATGGAAATGTAATATAGAACGTAATTTATATGGAACAACTGTATTTCTGATAAGTAAGATACCTTGTTCAGAGGAATTATGCGTACATGACATATCTGTCTATTTCCATTTCTGATCAATGAGAACTTGTTCAGATATGGCCATGCTGATGATGTCTGAAAAAGGTGCAAAGTAAGGTTTTTTGTCACACGTGTGTGTGTGTGTGTAGGTGTGTTGGTAAATGTGGTTTAACGGGACAATTGGCCTGAATACACACCACACTAACAGGACATTTTGGATTAGCAGGACAGGACTGGTGTCCTGCTAATTCATGGACAATTCTGAAATAGCAGAAGTGTTTCTATTGGTCTAGAGAGCCCAAATCCACTTTTTTTTTTGATGTCCTGTTAATACACATACACCCGACTTTTTTGTGTCTGAACAGCGCCCCCATAGGTTGTGTAATGCTATTGCATGTTCATACACAAGCTCATGAATATTCACACACAGTGTATGTTTTGAAGCACCTGATTGGCTGGGTGTCAGAGTCCTGTTAATGCACATACATGTTTTTATGAACATTTCAATGACATAGCATTTTGGGTGAATAACGTTAGTCATAAACACTCTTCAGGGGTCTGCCATTATAATAGCAACACCACAGGCCCCATGTGGCCCCCAGGGGCCCCTGGCTGCCATAAGCACACCGTTGCTCCGATCCACACTAAACTTGGCACACACACCGTTCAGGGGTCTGCCATTATAATAGCAACACCAAGGGCCCCATGTGGCCCCCAGGGGCCCCTGGCTGCCACAGGCACACCGTTGCTCTGATCCACACTAAACTTGATTGTACAAACACCGTTCTGGGGGTCTGCCATTATAATAGCAACACCACAGGCCCCACGTGGCCCCCAGGGGCCCCTCCTCCGATCCACACTAAACTTGGCACAAACACCGTTCAGGGGTCTACCATTATAATAGCAACACAAGGGGCCCAATGTGGCCCCCGGGTGCCCCTGGCTGACACAGGCACACCGTTGCTCCGATCCGCACTAAACTTGATTGCACAAACACCGTTCAGGGGTCGGCCATTATAATAGCAACACAAGGGGCCCAATGTGGCCCCCAGGGGCCCCTGGCTGCCACAGGCATACCATTGCTCCGATCCACACTAAACTTGATTGAACAAACACCGTTCAGGGGTCGGCCATTATAATAGCAACACAAGGGGCCCAATGTGGCTCCCAGGGGCCCCTGGCTGCCACAGGCACACCGTTGCTCCAATCCACACTAAACTTGGCATAAACACTGTTCAGGGGTCTACCATGTTGGTGGTTTGCCACACCATGGGCCTGCAACATGATTTGCATAACATACAGACAATGTTTCTTAATTATACAAATTTAACCAGATATTGCAATTGTTGTATTGTTATTTTGTGTAATAATTAATCAAAACGTCCCAAAAAATCACGTTTATATTAATGTCCATTTTCCAAGTTTGCCAACATTTTAGCTCACTCCAAGGAGGCTATGCATATTTTACAAACCACTCATCCAATTGACTGTACATTTTGTGGTTCTTACATGTTTCTATTTTTTATTAATGAATTGCATTTGTTTTCTTAATGAAAATCTTGGCCGGATTTAAAAGGCATTTTTAGAATCGGCCCCAGGCCTAAATGGATTAATGCAGTGGTTCTCAACCTTTTCAGGACACAACCCCCTAAATTAATAATAATAGCAGATCTACATGCTCACGAGGATGTAGATTGGCTATTTTCACAATTTCTGCATAATATTTGTCAATTTGGCCAATGTTTAATTTAAACTGTCACTCTAGAGGTATTAGAAAGTACTTAAACTGTCACTTTAAAAATGTGTAGCTATACAAGTGATGACCATGGTAATCAAATGGCTATTCGCATAACAGGTTAACCAGGCAGGCAGTGAGTGGTGGGCTTGCACATACCCCCCTATTCATATGGATAGGCTACTTTAACACCTACTGTAGGTTTCCAGCGGTGACTGTATGTGCATTGTGCGTGTCTCAGGCTACCTGGCTCCATTACTGTGATAGATGAGATTTGTTCAAAGCAAACTTTTAGTTAGCACGCACACATCTAAAGGCGCTCGTGCATGTGACGTCAATAAATGACCGTCCGCCCTGAAAAGAAAACCCCAAAGCACCACTGGTAGCAGCTCTGCACAGTCATGTATGCTGATCAGCGTAGCTCCTATATACAGTATCACATGACCACATCATGACCATGACATCATGTACAGTACATATGAGTTTAAGTTAACTCCGACATACAGGAGTAGGCAGGCACCCAGGCACCATTTTTACCCTTGGGTAAAAATGCTAATTAAGTTCAAGCCTACAGATCATTTTGGTCACTTTATCATCTAATCAGGCTTTTATGAACACCCTGAACAGTTTTTAATATTTATATATTTGATGTAAATGTTATCTTTCCCCCCAGGCTCAGGGCCTCTCCACATACACACCCATTGTAACTTCAAACTTCATTAAAAACACACACTATTTTTTTCTGGTGACTCATACTACCCTCCTAATACGTGAGCAGGCCGTGTTTTCTCAATAACCCTTTTCATTTATTTTTAATAATTCTTTGGGAAAATTTGAAAAATTAAAATTATTACAAATAAATGAAAAATTGTATCGAAAAAAAAAACATGGCCTGCTCATGTATTAGGAGGGTAGTATGAGTCACCAGAAAAAAATATAATGGAGTTTGAAGTTACAATGGGTGTGTGTGGGGAGAGGCCCTGAGCCTGGGGAGGCAGACCCATGCAAGGCAGAGTTTTTTTAAATGGAATATCCCTTTAAATCCCGATACTGATTCTAGAATTATTCCTCTACACAGTATTACACAGTATAGGCAAAATTCTTGTGTTACGAATTGTGTGTACATCTTGTAGATCAGTGACTTCACTAGCCTTCAGATTACAGTATATGACACCAAAGTAGCTTACTACAATTCTAAGGTCAAATTATTCTAAATAAGCTTGTGACCTTGACCTTTTATCACTGAACTGTACTGTCTGTACTGTACTGTCTGTACTTTTACTGTACTGTAAAAACAGTGCAGTAAAAGTTTGTTTATCGGTGATGACACTGATTGACAAATTGTAGCATTCCCTGTGGGATCATAAAGCACCAAATAGAGTGTCTCGTTTGGCTTGAATAAAGCATAGCCTTATTAGCCTACTACCAAGGTTGTCCCGAATATGCCATTTCCTCATATGTGACACAATGTTACTATAGTCCGGCCAGTTTGTGCAGTATTTTGATGGAATCGCGCACTTTTTTGCCTGAAATGCTCGGACTACAATCAGTCTAACCTGCTTGATTCCTCCAGACTCAAATCTAATCCTCATCTCCTTGCTTGAGGGAGCAGGGATTTAAAGTTCCTTGAAGTACACAAGTTCCTTGAAGTACACAATAAAGAGGAGCTCAAGTGGGACACAACGCACGTGAGGATAAAGAATTTGCAACTATATTGCTTTTATCGCCGTAGAGGTTCGGAGTCTAGGCTACTGCATCCTCAGGCTGGACTACAATAGCTCCATTGAGAGTGTTCTGTCACACCTGGATTCGCCCACGAGAATTATTAAAGTTATATCACTGGATTGATCCAGACAGACAAACAGTCTTTTAATTATATAAAAGAAAATAATGTGTGAATTAAATCAAACAAGCCACCTGTCCTGTTCTCTGATTGGCTGTAGCACGTCTCTACTCTCAGTGCTGTCACAACCCATGTTAGGCTTTTAGGTTATAGGACGGCAAAAGGATCATCTGGGCTAGCATGTTGCATTGTGAACCGGGCTTAAGAAATCTGTTATACAATCCGGGATGAGGTGCGTGTGTGCGCGTGTGCGTGGGTGCATCCGGCAGTGGTAGGTCACGTCAGACAGTGGGTAGGTAGGAGTCTATGGCATCTCAGTGATGTCATGATGACTCAGACATGCAACAAATCGGTCATATATCTGCACAAAAAGGGGTAAATTGCCCCCATTGATTACGGAAGGGTACTTTAGAAATCTGAAGATACCCTTACACTTAAACCTTATGCTGTTTACTGTTCAGAGAGAAAGCAATGGTGCACAGTCATTTAGATAATCATCTGGGGACCCCCTCCCCAAAATAATTCCCTGACCCAGAGGTTGAGAACCACTGCTTTAACTAACCAGAACAAAAAAATAAGCCATGTGCATAGATTACACAGATTATGAGTTCCATTTGGTTCCATTTGTATATAGTCACTAGTAAGACTACCCTAAGCATAAAGTAACACGTAGGATTTACTTTCACACATATTCACAGTATTTAAAGCCTTGCCTTGTACAGACTGCATACAAACAAACCAACTGACTGTGGGGGGAGGGGCAGCTTCTCACTCACACAGTTTTGAGTGAGTGCAGTGAGGGAGATGGGGGATGGGGGATGGGCAGGCAGCACAGGTGAATTTGATCAGTGGCTGATTGCATTGCAAGCTAGTAATCAGCAAGTGGGCTACAGTGGAAAGAATGAGTGAAAGGGTTTCCCTGCACAAGGTGAAATCTTTGAAAAGAGTGGAGGAGAGCTTAACTCAAATTGGTTAACAATCGGCAGACAAACAGGCATGCAGGCATGCAGGCAGACAGACAGACAGACAGACAGACAGACAGACAGACAGACAGACAGACAGACAGATAATGTTAATTTAACCTT
Organism: Nannobrachium achirus; assembly: GCF_963921795.1. Classification (NCBI taxonomy): domain Eukaryota; kingdom Metazoa; phylum Chordata; class Actinopteri; order Myctophiformes; family Myctophidae; genus Nannobrachium; species Nannobrachium achirus. The sequence continues at coordinate 53,268,976 of NC_137822.1, read as the reverse complement.
GCATCATGAGACTTAGTGTTCATTTGGTTCCATTTGTACTGTCAGAGCAGTGTAGATGTTGTTGACTAAAACTATGACGAAAAGTATTTGTCGATTGCATTTCTTTCACTGACAAAAACTAAATAAAAACTAAGCTGTGATGACTAAAACTAAGACTAATTATATTGACAATTTCGTCAACAAAATCAAAACTAGACTAAAACGTTAGGGAGGGACTAGTGGAGTAGAGAGTCATTTTATGTTTGGTTGTTCTCAAGTGTTGCGTGCTGAAAATAGCAGATCTACAAGCTCACAACGTGTCGCGCAACGCGTTGTGAGCTTGTAGATCTGCTATTTTCAGCACACAACCAAGTGTAAAATCACTCATTACGATGCCATCAAGGCCTGCCAAAATACATTTTAGTTGACTAAATGAACTGTAGATTTAGTCGCCTAAAAATGTATGATATTTAGTCGACTAAAATTAGACTAAAACTAAAACTCTTCAGGTCACTAAATTATGACTAAAATTAAATGACATTTTATTCAAAACTAAATCAAAATTTGTTGTCAAAAACAACAGTGTCAGAGTCCCTGGGTCTGAACAGTGGTTCTCAAAGTGGATTCCAACCTGGAATTCACTTTGAGAACCACTGTGTGAACAGAATATGAACATTTTTACATAACAGCATGGTAGCAATATCAGAATAATGATAGTTGACAAAGTAACCATCTTGGTGGTGCCGGTGGTGATAACATTAATATCCAAAGAAAACATTTGCCTTGTCATGGCATGTTCGGGGACATCATGAGCATTTAGCAATACAAAAGATTTGCATTCATTCAACCTTTATTTAATTTCTCGAAAAGATCAATTGAGGGAGATCCTCATTTACTACTTTATTGAAAATAGATGTTTTGATTTATGTAAATGTGGGGGTTTCTGGACTAACGCTGGTATTAAACATAATTCTGGAAAAAGTAGCCTATTTATACATTTGCAGGCAACTGAATAATGGGGATGCAGTAACGCACTGTAGCTTATGAGATACTGCAAATCAATTATCAAATTATAATTGCCATAATTATTCCTTGCAGCTACAAAAATGATGTCATACAACATGTAACTCAACATTAAAGTAGGGCTGGGTGATAAATCTCAGACCTGACTTTCTTTTTTTTTAAGATTAGTTTTTTGGGCTTTTTATGCCTTTATTTGTTAGGATAGTAGACAGACAGGAAATGGGGAGAGAGATGGGGAATGACATGTGGCAAAGGTCGTCCGGATCGGGAATCGAACCGGCGACCTGCATACCTAGACTTGTGGATCTGCTATATTTTAAAGATTCACTTAATTTTTCTTCCTGTGCATTTACCCGCTGGAAAAAACAATGTCATTGCTTAATTGCAGTGCACTTAAAACTGACCCAAAAACAACAAATGTATCGATAATTTATACCTACAATTGACAGGCTGCAGTCTAAGGCAGATTTTGGTTTCGGAAAATGATTTGAAAAATGCTCCCTTCAAATGTTCTGGGTAGCTATAATCACTGTAGCAGGTCCCCCAGCAGCAACGTTTCACCATGGCCGTAATAATGTAATATAAATGTTTTTGATATTAATTTGCCTATATACCAGTAAGACTCCCTAATCGGGTCACATTTATGATCGGCTACTTTTGACTATTTTCCCATATTTTTTTCCCAGGGGGTCCGTGGGGAGCCCTGGCGGTGGCTGGGCCCCTGGGTACCCCCTGGGTGCTGGCCCCGTCTCTCCCGGTCGATGGGGGGCCAAGGTACGGGCTTTTTAGCGGGTTATGGGAGCCAACTTTGGGTGGAAGTGTTTTGTACGCTGTCGTCCAATCCTCACAGTTAGGGAGAGGGCTTTGCGACAGATCAATCATGCAGTAATCATGCAGATCTACAAGCTCGCAGCACGAAGCATTGTGAGCTTGTAGATCGTCTATTTTTTGGCAAAGAGATTTGGTAGAGAGTGAAAAACTACTGTATCAAGTACATATATTATGTACCTTTTACCAATTATAGAGGGTTTAAATAGTACTGGATATGCAGCTCGGCAAATAAAAGGTGAATTGATCCCAGTGTATGACAGAGGATGATATCACGATAAATTAAATCTCCACAATATGATTATTGTGAGGGTTTTTTATCACGATAAACGATAATATCGTATATTGTCCCATCCCTACGGTCTGAGGTGCTTTGGCGGTCTTCCCCGAATTTTGTCTGATTACAGCGGGGCAGGGCTACATTCCTGTGTCCTACAAAAAATAAATGTTGAACCTTGTTCATGATTGGTGTGTTTTTCAGCTATAGTTTTTGGTCTTATAACCCTTCCAGTAAATCTCTTATGAAAATCTCTAAAGAAGTCAAGAATAACAGACGAGCTGTAAAGTTAACTTCACAAAGCTTAAGTCTATTGACCCCTCAGTCATGACATTTTCAATGTCCCCCTTCGACCAAGATGGATGAAAATGCTAGTTTGTTCACTGCAGAACTTTATTAACAGTAGCTCAACATTGAAGATGTTGAAATCACATCTCTCAGCCTGTTCTCAGGCCTGCTAAGTCACACACAGTAGTCATATTGCATTGAATTGTAGTTTACCATCTCAGTGGCACCAACAACACTTAGTTAGTGAGCTTTGTATCGATGTCATTCCAGTCCTGCATGTTTACTGGCTTATATTCCACTTGTATGGTTGATCCTGAGGGCAAGTCAGGTGTTGAAACAGTAACACACCACTGTAGGCAAGAGACATTGACCGAAGTGCTGTACATGGTGCATAAATGACAAACAGGCCTACCAGTAAGACTCCCTAATCGGGAGATAAGCGACCGTCAGGTCACATGTATACACAAAGACGGATGTAACTGGCATTGGTTCCTAGTTGTGTGGACAATGTATAGTTTTGGTTGGCTCAGAGAATGTGGGGTGTACCGATTTTCGTGATTTTAGGGCAAAATTTGTAGGAGCAGTGTCAAAAAATGTGTTTGAAAAAATCGGCCTGATGGGGGCGCTATATGGGACAGATCCATGTTGATGACATGAGTGTAGACATACTGTGTAGCGATTTGCGCAGGAAAATTAAGGAACATTAAAAGCCAGCGAAAAAACAAATGTGTCTTAGGAAGAGATTTAAAAACATCAATAGAATGCCTTGTTTGTGTTTAGCTATGTCACATTTAATCACATTTGACCCTTAAATACCCTGCAGTGACATATTTTCATGTGTTTAATTGCAGCTGTCCTGTTAATGTAGTTAGTCCTGTTAATTCACATGGGCGGAGCTTAGAACCTAATTATCTAATGTCCTCCTAATGTAGGATTTTGTCAGATTGTTAAAACTTGAGTTGTGTTGAGTTTATTCAACTTTTGAAGTGAAATATGTGTTCTATGGCTCAAAATAGATTTTTTGACATGCTCCACATATTAGTAAAGCAAGTGGAAAGTGGTGTCCTGCTAATGTTGTAAACCGCAGGTTTGAGCTAAAGGGTCCTGCTAAACCACATCTACCAGTATAGGTGTGTGTGTGTGTGTGTGTGTGTGTGTGTGTGTGTGTGTGTGTGTGTGTGTGTGTGTGTGTGTGTGTGTGTGTGTGTGTGTGTGTGTGTGTGTGTGTGTGTGTGTGTGTGTGTGTGTGTGTGTGTGTGTGTGTGTGTGTGTGTGTGTGGCTTTCTCAACAGCCACCCAAAAGGGCTCTCACGAGAGCATCTGCAGCTTTTTTGGGAGGCTTTTCTTGAGGCTTTGCATTTGGGGGTTTTGGTCACGGAGGGCTTAGGCCCTTTGGGGCCCTTTGGGCTCTTTTTGGGGGATTCTTCTCTTGCACTGTGCTTAGATGTCAAGCAGTCGTTGTTCCACATGGAGGAAGATAAAAATGACTAATTATTATTAAAAGGGGTACATTTCTTTATTTTGAGAATGTGTTAAACATATGGAAATGTAATTTAGAGCGTAATTTATGTTGAACAAATCACTTTAGGATAATAGGCTTAACATTATATTATAACTTGGTTTTGTTAAAGAAGGAACAATATTAACTGGTTGAAATGACTGTTGAGGTGCACTTGGACGTTTGCAACAGGCCGCTGTGGTTTCCTGCATTTCCTGTATGCGAACTGCACACACTATTGTCAGGAAATGTGCACATTTTTTGAACTACCAAATTTAGACTGGCCTGTAACTAAGGATATACCGGTACATCTAATGGAACCTCCTCCTTGTAAATCTTAATTCTGAATTATTTCAGAACAAGCCTAATTTAAGGCATTGGTAAATCTCAATAGATTTTATTTCTATTCTTTTCGTATTTGCATTTGTATTGTTAAATACATTTGTAATCCCATATGAACTGAGCAAAAAAAAGGAAGGCTCATTTTCTGAATTAGTGCAAAAAAGATAAATAGACAATCAAGGTCTTCTTTTAGGAGAAGAAGCAATGCCCTCTGTGAGAATCTGAATTCCAGACGGCTGTTACGTTACCTTTTTTTTAAAGATTTGTTTTGGGGCTTTTATGCCTTCATTGATAGGATAGACTGACAGGTTTTTAGTGGTGAGCATCAGTACATTTCTCTGGACAGAGTAGGACAGGTCCACTCATAAGAATCTTTTGAGGGCCTTAACAGTCTTGCCTGTGACATAAAAAATGTACACACCGTAATGGTTAAGGCTCAAACTGTTTTTCTGTGGTCGGGAACTCGTCTAAAGTACCAGGCCATATTACATAGGCCTAATTCAACGGTGTTGAATCTGAAAAACATGGTACCCAAGCAAATGTATTAGTTTTTAACCTTCTAACTTGCATAGCAAAATGTCTGCCGATTTCTTCAATAACTCTATAACAAAGCAAGCAAAACTGAAAAATAAAGTGTATACTATACATCTATACTGTATGTTCTGAGGGTCAGTATAAAGTATTGTTTTCAAAGTAATTTGTGGTAAGAATACTCCTAGAGTCCTAAATATGCAAACTGGAGGCCACCATTACAGAAAACGGTTTAGTACTACTCAAAGGGGTCCATACGTATACCCCTTATTTTCTTTTTTCTACCTATCTGTATTTTTGGCATCCTTAGGACATCTAAAATACATATTTAGATGATCCCATACAACTTGTACATGTAATCTAAGGTTCTGATATGCGGTCCTGATCCGTGTCCCCATGCTTGGGCCAAGACTTGGAGCAGCCAGCAGCCGGCTCAGTACTCTTTCTAAGACCCATGGGCCGACAGATACATTTGAGATCTCGGTTTCCTGTTTGGTGGCAGTGTGTTTGGGCTCCTGCCATTCCAATTTGTTTTATCTATAATCTTATACTATAGATGTTTAAAGTTTTTTTTTAATTTTAAGTGCTACTCAACAAGTCAGTGACAAGCTAAGAGCAGAGGCAACCAACAGTTGTGGATTGTTTTTGTAACTCCTGATATTTGGTGGATACACTCTTCACCGGCCTACTCATCTGCTGTGCCTGAAGCAGCCTAAAGAAGAGACAAAGGCATCATGGCCCACCTCTCCCCTACCTCCTCAGACTGTGGCAATTGTTTGTACCTGGAAGATGAGCAGCGTTGCCTTTATCAGACTAAATGCTCTTGACGAAACAGTTTGTCAACTTTATAGGGGATCTGCAAAGTCCTATATTAGGCCTAATAGGGATTTGGAAGATACACTCCCTGCCCAGACCGCCCCCCCACTCTCTGAACCAGGGCTACGAGCCTGGATAGGAAGGGGGGCCAGACCCAAAAACACCTCAACACCCCAATGTTTGGAGCCTTGGAGACAAATCCGGAGACGCAGTCGTCATGGAGGAAATGTCACCTATTCATCTAACAGCCATCATCAACACCAACAGAGTGACATGAACTTGACCAACAGATTTGACATCCTGAGTCATGAGGATTTCCCTCAGCTAGCTGGTCACCCCACTTCCCTCTCCTCAGAGTCACCTGGAGATATGCCTGCCCATCAAGGTTCTCCTGACCTCTCTTCGGGGGCTCCAGAGTCACCACAATTTCTGGAGCTGACACACCTGGAGGCATCAGTGGCTGCTACTACCACTGCCCCTGTTGTTGTGAGTATTGATCCAGTCCCTACTGTCACCCCTGCTATGGTGAACATTATGGTGAAAAGTGGTGACATCACTGTTCCTACTTGTGGGGGGGCAGATGGTGCAAGCACCGCTGTTAATGGAGCGGTGGCCACGGACACCCCTACAAGAATAGCTGTTGAGATGGCAGACACCACTAACTGTGCCACTTGTGGAGGGGATGTAAATGGTTCAAGCGCTGCTGTTAATGGAGTGGCGGCCATGGACACCCCTACAAGAATAGCTGTTGAGATGGCAGATATCACTAACTCTGCCCAACGTAATACTGGCAACAGAGTATCTCCTGTTCCTACTATGTCTCCTATTGTCTCAGGCACTCTTATTATTGGTGACTCGATTGTCCGCTATGTCTCTGTGAAGGGCTGTGAGACAAGGTCCTACCCTGGGGCTAAAGTGGATGACATGAACACCATGATACGCCATCTGCTGTCAGAGGAGGGTCCTGACTCCCTGGTGGTGCATATTGGAGCCAATGACATCAAAGCTGAAGCTTCAGAACTGATAAAAGAGGATTTTAATAGATTATTAGACACTCTCTGGGAGACTGATAGGACCGTAGCCATTTCGGGTCCCTTACCCTGTCTAAATCGTGGGGATGTGAAGTACAGTCGCCTTCGCCAGTTACACTCTTGGCTGAAGGAATGCTGTTGGTTCTGGAACATTCCCTACATAGATAACTACCCGCTTCGAACGTTATCAGAACATAGAATGTCCATTATCAGCCTTTATTAACTGCATAGAATGCGCCCATTATGGCCATATTGCCCATACTGAGGAACTCATTATGTTGTTATCAGACATAGTCTCTGTTGATGATGTTCACGTCCCATGGAAAATGCCCATACTCTCGTTCAGGCACTATGTTTTAATCAGACATTCTGTCTGTTGATAATGTAATGTTCTATAACATCACATCGGCCGATATGTCAGTCACGTGACTGCTGTTTTTTTTTGTTTCGTTTTTTTCAACACTGCTCCCATAACCTTTATTCTCAGTGTTATATGCAATATTTTACGAAAGTTTCTGCATTATATTGTTCACTGATACAAGACTGACAGTCTTATTATAATTATCTTCAAAATAGCGTTGGTACTTTCTCCCTTTTTAGTCCTTACGTCAACATAAACATTCAGATTTCAAAGATACGGCGTTTGCTCAATAGCCAAGGATGTTACAATTATGGACGGCCCCTCACATGTACGCATAATGTTCCGTGTTGTTTAATAATAATCATTTTTGATCCGATCGGTGGCTTTTAACAACGCGACCCCATCGGCCGTTGGGGTGTATTGCACCTTATAACTCCTATCACTGATCTGATTAAAATGCTTTTTACTAAACAATACAGAATGCACTCGTGCCGAGGTTGGGCCGTATATAATTGTAACATCTGTAGCCCCGGGGAAATAACTCTATATTTGAAATCTGAACGTCTTTGTAGATGTACGGAGGGAGAACGTGCAAAGATTATTTTTTTGAAGATATCACGTTGGGAATGCGATCGATCCCAGGCTGAGACTGACTACTGTATCCGGTTATTTCCACGCGTTACGACGCGTTGGCACAGACAGAGTATTTCCGTATCCTGTCCAGGGCGGAAGTAATGTGTAACGCGAAATTATCACACTCAGACTGAACCACCCGGGACAAACCAGGAGGCTAAAACAAAGGCTCGTGGATTGTTGTTTAACTCGTTTCACAAGAGAAAAGAAGCTCACTTTCGTGGATATCTTCATATAGCGACTCCATTCAGGTAAGAGACAATAGGCATCATCTAGAATGACTCAATGGGGGTGTATTGTTAAAATGTTAGGCTGTTCTACAGTAGGTCTGTAATGTTTTTTCTTTACCTTGCAACACATGCTAACTCTCATGCTAACTGAAAGCTATTAAAGCTAACAACAACAACAGCTCCCTCCCTCAGCCAGGGACCCCTTCTTAGCTGAGAGAGAGATGAAGCAGGGACCCCTTAGCTGAGAGAGCAGGGACCCCTTAGTTGAGAGAGAGATGAAGCAGGGACCCCTTAGCTGAGAGAGAGATGAAGCAGGGACCCCTTAGTTGAGAGAGAGATGAAGCAGGGACCCCTTAGCTGAGAGAGAGATGAAGCAGGGACCCCTTAGTTGAGAGAGAGATGAAGCAGGGACCCCTTAGCTGAGAGAGAGATGAAGCAGTGACCCCTTAGCTGAGAGAGATGAAGCAGGGACCCCTTAGCTGAGAGAGAGATGAAGCAGGGACCCCTTAGCTGAGAGAGAGATGAAGCAGGGACCCCTTAGCTGAGAGAGATGAAGCAGGGACCCCTTAGCTGAGAGAGAGATGAAGCAGGGACCCCTTAGCTGAGAGAGATGAAGCAGGGACCCCTTAGCTGAGAGAGATGAAGCAGGGACCCCTTAGCTGAGAGAGAGATGAAGCAGGGACCCCTTAGCTGAGAGAGATGAAGCAGGGACCCCTTAGCCGGGAGAGATGAAGCAGGGACCCCTTAGCTGAGAGAGAGATGAAGCAGGGACCCCTTAGTTGAGAGAGAGATGAAGCAGGGACCCCTTAGCTGAGAGAGAGATGAAGCAGGGACCCCTTAGTTGAGAGAGAGATGAAGCAGGGACCCTTTAGTTGAGAGAGAGATGAAGCAGGGACCCCTTAGCTGAGAGAGAGATGAAGCAGGGACCCCTTAGCTGAGAGAGAGATGAAGCAGGGACCCCTTAGCTGAGAGAGAGATGAAGCAGGGACCCCTTAGCTGAGAGAGATGAAGCAGGGACCCCTTAGCTGAGAGAGATGAAGCAGGGACCCCTTAGCTGAGAGAGATGAAGCAGGGACCCCTTAGCTGAGAGAGAGATGAAGCAGGGACCCCTTAGCTGAGAGAGATGAAGCAGGGACCCCTTAGCCGGGAGAGATGAAGCAGGGACCCCTTAGCTGAGAGAGAGATGAAGCAGGGACCCCTTAGCTGAGAGAGAGATGAAGCAGGGGACCCCTTAGCTGAGAGAGAGATGAAGCAGGGACCCCTTAGCTGAGAGAGAGATGAAGCAGGGACCCCTTAGCTGAGAGAGAGATGAAGCAGGGACCCCTTAGCTGAGAGAGATGAAGCAGGGACCCCTTAGCTGAGAGAGAGATGAAGCAGGGACCCCTTAGCTGAGAGAGAGATGAAGCAGGGACCCCTTAACTGAGAGAGATGAAGCAGGGACCCCTTAGCTGAGAGAGAGATGAAGCAGGGACCCCCTAGCTGAGAGAGAGATGAAGCAGGGACCCCTTAACTGAGAGAGATGAAGCAGGGACCCCTTAGCTGAGAGAGAGATGAAGCAGGGACCCCCTAGCTGAAAGACAGATGAAGCAGGGACCCCTTAACTGAGAGAGATGAATCAGGGACCCCTTAGCTGAGAGAGATGAAGCAGGGACCCCTTAGCTGAGAGAGTGAGATGAAGCAGGGACCCCTTAGCTGAGAGAGAGATGAAGCAGGGACCCCTTAGCTGAGAGAGAGATGAAGCAGGGACCCCTTAGCTGACAGAGAGGGACCCTTAGCTGAGAGATTAAGCAGCTTTGTCTCTCTCTCTCTCTCAGCTAAGGGGTCCCCCTATTAAAGCTAAGGGGTCCCTGCTTAGCTGAGAGAGGGATGAAGCAAGCAGGGACCCCCTTAGCATGCCTTGAATGCTTTGTTGTCAGTATTAAAGTGATAGGTAAAGCCGCTGTTCTTTACTTCAACAGGGGGTCCGGGGGTCCCCAGAGTTACTACAGGGGGGTCTTCCAAATCTTTGAGTGATAGAAACTTTTGTTTATTAACCACTTGAACCCTAGCGTCCATATTCTGAGAAATCTAGCCAAAAATAGCAGATCTCCTATTTTAGGCAGAGAGCTTTGGTGAATAGGGGAAAAGAGCAGACTAAGTACAGAGTGAAAGGTCAAGTTTATTAATATTGACAGTTCAAGTGGTTAAATATCTGAAAACACAAATTGACATGAAAATACACTGATGATTGTGCTGTCAAACAATGAAACTATATGGAATCTAATCAATCTATGAACAGGTTGTGGGGGTCCCTGCTTCAATCTCTCTCAACTAATGGGTCCTTGGCCTGAAAACGTTGTTTAATCTGTCAATTATTTAAGCAATTAATCAGATTGTGGCATTTGTTTAGCTATTACCTTATACATTCTGATTAAAGAATAGCTACACGTGAAAAGAGCTTCCGGTGACGTATGGAGTAGCTGTGTGTGCAGTAGCTCCGCTCATGAGGAATTTGTTTTAAATATTTTTTAATCATCCGACACTTGCGGTTCATCAGTGTCTGGCTACCTTACAACATCTGATATTTGTCTTGCTTTTGATGGGGCCTAAGCCTAACACAAGATTAAACAAAGGAACAAAGGAACTGAACAAACAATCAGTCGACGCCCTACTCGGCGTGGCCAGCTTCCTCAACATGCCTTTGGACGAATCTACAACAGCTATAATGGCCGCGATCGAGAGGCAGGGTAAAGAAATGAGGGAGTTAATCGAACAGTCTGTGAGTTCCATAACCACTCGTTTGGACTCCCTTGAAAACTCTCTCAAGCTTGTGAAGAAGGAACAAACTGCAGTAGCAAAGAAAGTGAATGGTATTGCCACCGCCGTGTCATCTCACGACACCCGACTGGACGCGCTGGAAAAAACCTGCCAAGAACTACAAGCGGCTAACGAGCAGCTTGGCCTGAAGGTGATCGACCTGATCGGGCGCTCCAGGCGCTCGAACCTGCGGTTCATTGGAATCGGCGAGGGCTTGGAGAAGGGTAATCCTACAACCTTCATAACTGAGCTGATCGGTTCACTTTTTGGCCCGGATGCTTTTGCCAGGCCGGTGGAGGTGGACAGAGCCCATCGCATTGGACCCGCATCGGCGGGAGGCGGAGGCGGCGGCGGCGGCGGAGGCGGCGGAGCTGGAGGAAAACGTCCCCGGGTCTTCATCGCCAAGATGCACCGGTATCAAGACAGAGAGCTGATTCTACGTTTGAGCAGGGAGAAAGGCCAGCTGGAATACAACGGTTCCAGAATTCACATATTCCCGGACTATTCACCAGAGGTACTGAAACAACGCCAAGCTTTCAGCTCGGCCATCAAGATTTTCCGCGAAGCTAGTGTGAAAACATCTCTCCGTTTTCCAGCTAAACTACATCTGAGGAGGCTAAAACCTTTGCCGACAATCTGCCTTCTGACTCGGACTGATTTCTTCAAGCGAGGGTAAAAGCCACAGAACCGCAAGACGTAATATAATGCACTAGCCTTTTTTTTCCTTATCTGTTTTTGTTTGTTTTATTTTCCCTAAGTAGTTGTTTTCCTTTTCCCTTTTTGTTTTCATTAATTGGTCTCTTGTTTTCGTTATTTTCTTTTCTATTTCTTTTTTCTCCATATTTGTTTTTAACGATGTTATCACATAAAGAGGGTGTTATTTAAATAAATAAAACATTTGTAGTACACTATTTGTTTGGGGTTAGTGGTTGTTATTATTATTATTATTTAGTATCATTATATTTGTTCGATTTCATTATTGCACAGTTAGGGTGATTAATTTGTATATTAGATTTCGTTGATATTTTATTTATTTTCTCACTGCAGTGGGCCTACTAAATTTGACGTTTAATGGTCTTAACTGACCCATACGACGGCCTAGTAGTCTCATTTAGATTATGTGGGAAGGGGTATTGCCAAATCGTTTGGCTGGTGGGAGGGGTGGGGGGCGGTGGGGGGTTTATGTTAAATGTACCAGACTGCATTATGTGTTATATGTTATTCAAAACGAGTAAGCCTATGCCTATCATATATGTTTCATTTCTGTTAACTGATTGCTATGAGCACGAGCAATAACAGCACCGATATTGGAAATTTAACTTTTGTTACTTGGAATGTAAATGGATTGGGAAGTCAAGTCAAGAGAGGAAAGGTTTTCTCTTATTTAAAATCACTATCTGCCGATATTATATTCTTACAAGAGACACACATCAAGCCATCTGATCAAAGTAGACTTAAAGCGAGTTGGTTTTCCGAGGTGTATCAATCCACGTTTTCATCCAAAGCTAGAGGAGTTGCTATTTTATTTAGAAAAAGTGTACCGTTTCAATTAACTTCTCTTATTAGTGATACTAATGGTAGATATTTGATCATCTCTGGTAAAATCAATAATATCCCCATTACTTGTGTTAATATCTACGGTCCTAATACTGACGACCCAGAGTTTTTTCGGAGGTTATTTAATTTATTGCCTGATCCGAACTCAACTAATTTGATAATCGGTGGTGACTACAATTTATTTTTGGATGGTTACCTCGACCGCTTGTCAACACGTCCTTCTCCTCCTAGCAAGGCGGCGTGTACTATGCTTAACCTAATGAAATCATTTAATTTAGTTGATATTTGGAGGTTACAGCATCCTACTGACAAAGAATATTCCTTTTTTTCTCATGCTCACAAATCGTATACACGTATTGATTTTTTTATTATTGATTCAAAGTTGATATCAAATGTGTTGCATACAAAATATCAGGGAATCGTAATCGCCGACCACAGTCCTCTCGCTATGTCTTTTAAATGGTCCCTTCCAAAAGCTTTTTTCCCTTGGCGTTTTAACTCTCTGCTACTGCAGGATAGTAATTTCAATGAATACATGAAAACATCCATTAATGATTTCTTGTTATTTAATGATAAAGGTGACGTTTCTGATTCTATATTATGGGAATCATTTAAGGTAGTGGCGAGAGGAAAAATAATTGCATACGAAGCTTCTAAAAAGAGAGCGCGGCGTAAACGACTCGCTGATATTGAGGTGCAACTTTTGGATGCTGAGAGGCTCTATAGACCGTCGTTGTTAGTGAAAGATCTGTGTTCCGTCATGAAATTGAAATATGAATATAATACCATTCTGAGTGACCAGGTTAACAAACAGATACTTAAACTGAGACAAAAACAATTTGAACTGGGTGACAAGCCTGGTAAACTGTTGGCCAGACAGTTGCGTGGTGAGCAGGCAAGCAGGTCTATCCTTAAACTTAAGTCCTCGACTGGTGAACTATTAACTGATCCTCAAGCCATTAATAACCACTTTAGAGATCACTTCGAAAATCTGTATAAAGCTAAGAATACTGCAACTGACGACGAGATCGAATCATTTTTAACATCTGTTGATTTACCTAAAATAAACGAGATCGCCAAGGCCGACCTTGATTCTGAAATTACTATCAATGAAGTTAAGGACGCTATTAAATCTCTCGCGAGTGGCAAGGCCGCGGGGCCTGATGGATTTGGAGCAGAATTTTTCAAGGCATACAGTGATCTTGTTTCTCCTTTGTTACTCAGAATGGTTAAACACTCTATTGATAGTAACATCTTTCCACAGTCTCTTTACGAGGCCAATATTTGCTTGCTACCTAAAAAGGGGAAGGATGAATCGGAGCCATCAGCATATAGACCTCTCAGTCTTTTAAACTTTGATCAAAAAGTGGTAGCCAAGATTATATCTGCCAGGCTTGCTAGACACATGCATTCTCTTTTACACCCGGATCAGAATGGGTTTTTGGCCGGGAGATTTTCTTTTTTTAATACTCGCAGATTATTTAATATAATGTATGCTAAATATGAATCAGATGATAAACCCGTAGTCATATCGCTCGACGCAGAGCGCGCCTTCGATCAGATCGACTGGAGATATATGCATGCCACATTAAGGCATTACGGATTTGGTGATTATTTTTTGAAGCTGATTAAAATGCTTTATGCTGCCCCCACATCCTCCATTCTGACTAATAGTAATAAATCAGCGTCCTTCAAGCTACAACGTGGGACGAGACAGGGCTGTTGCGCAAGCTCTTTGTTGTTCAATTTAATGCTTGAACCGCTCGCTATTGCTATTAGAAAGCATATTGATATTAAAGGAATTAAGGTAGGGGATGTGGAATGTAAACTATCGCTTTACGCGGACGATTTATTAATTTTTATGATGGATCCATCTTCATCCATCCCTCCGCTTCTCTCATTAATCAATCGTTTTGGCAAGCTGTCTGGGTACTCGATTAATTGGCAAAAGAGCGCCTTTATCCCCCTTAGTAACAATCTAGATCGAGCGTATCTTGAATCCCTCCCCTTTAAAATAGCCACTGATAAATTTACATACCTGGGCTTATCTATATCGTTGAACCCAATGTCTCTGTTTAAATATAATTTTACTCCCCTAATAGCTAAACTTAAGACAGACATTGAGTATTGGAGAACGTTGCCGCTATCTATGATAGGGCGCGTGAATGCCATTAAAATGGTCTCTCTCCCCAGGTTCATGTACATATTTCAAAACATCCCAATTAAACTTTCATTGTCATTTTTTAAACAAATCGACTCAATAATAATGCCTTTTATTTGGGGGTATAAAACCAATCGCATCTCAAAGTGTCATTTACAAAAATCTAAGATACTAGGGGGGTTCTCCCTCCCTGTATTTCAACATTACTACTGGGCCACTAATTTGAGAGCATTAATATACTGGCAAAACCAGTCTCCTCAAACTTCATCTGATGCCCCCAAATGGCTCCAGTTCGAATCTCAGGCAGTAAGGGACAGCTCTCTTTCAGCTCTATTGTTCTCATTTAAAGACTACCCAACCCACCTATTGGGTGACAATTGGGTTTTGGAAAATTCAATAAAAATATTAAAACAGGTAAAAAGAGCACTTTCGGTTCCGGATCTGTCAATATACTCTCCAATTTGTTTTAATCACAACTTTATTCCTTCTCAGTCAGATCCAGCTTTTACAGAGTGGAAGGAGAAGGGTTTGATATCCTTTGCCGATTTATACATAAACAACCAATTTGCTGCATTCTCAGAGCTGAAAGAAGCATTTTCACTTCCACAATCCCACCTTTTTCGTTACTTTCAAGTTAGACATTTTGTTCTAAACAATTTTAACAACTATCAAAATTTGCCTGAAGAACACTGCTTTTATGCTTTGATGAGACAGCATCCATACTCTAAACATCTCATCTCTAAATTTGTCTCGTTGTTTTCCAAATCATCTATTCCGTCAACAAACCACATTAGGGCATCTTGGGAGGCTGATATTGGGCTGGAACTGTCCGACGAGATCTGGAGCGAGGGGTTGAAGAGAATCCATTCAGGCTCAGTCAATGCCAGACTGCAGCTTGTTCAGTTTAAAGTTATGCACAGATTACATTACTCTAAAGTAAAAATGAATAAAATGTATCCAAACGTTTCAGATATCTGTGACAGATGCACCACATCCAAGGGCACGCTGGGACACACGTTCTGGTCGTGCCCAAGGATTGTTCCATTCTGGCAAAGCATTTTTGCTTGGTACAGTAGTGTATATCGTATTCGCATTGAGCCCGATGCACTGACTGTCCTGTTTGGTTGCTCCGAAGCTTCTCTTTCTCTGCCGTACTCTGTCCAACAGACACTTATGCTTGGTACACTAGTAGCCAAAAGAATTATATTAACTGAATGGAAATCCTCTACTATACCTTGTTTCAACAGATGGCTTACAGAATTTGTGTCAATTATTCATTTGGAGAGGCTTCGATGCTTTAAACAGGACAGTCATACTGCATTCGAGTTCATCTGGGGTCCTATTATGGCGCATCTGGACGTTTAGTCCATAATGGCTACATTATTAGATGTCCACGTTTTCCAAGAGGTTGCTAACTTTTGTACTATTTATATGATCGGTGAATTACTCGTGTTTTGTACTTTTGTATTTTTATATGATAGGTGAATTACCCGTGTTTGACTTGTCTATGATAATCTGGTGTGTTTGTCTTGTTATGTTTTGTTGATGTCTGTGATGTCCTGTCTTTCAAAAAAATCATAATAAAAATTAATATAAAAAAAAAAAAAAAAAAAAAAGAATAGCTACACATTTGTCAGGCTAAATTGTAACCGTGTTCTTTTCAAATAGGTAATTTAAAAATAAATATTCAAGGCATATTTTTAGCAGGGTTCCCACGGTCATGAAATTACTGGAAATATTTTGAAACAGTCCTGGAAGGTCCAGGAGAAATAGCTATGCATTCTTTGAATATTAGAGGCAGAAATTGTGAAAATAGCCGATCTTCATGCTCACAACGTTGCGAGGCGTTGTGAGCATGTAGATCTGCTATTTTCACAATAGAACAGTGTTATACAACATTTCTCAACTCTTTAGTGCTCGTCAGGGTGCCGGGTCCCCAGTAAAAACATGATTATTTCGGGGTCACGGCCTGAAAAGGTTGAGAACCACTGGCATACACTACCTGTCTTTGGGCATTGTGCATAGGAGTAAGCAACATGTTATTGAGCTGAATTATTGTTATATAGTCCTGTATATTGGGTTAAATATTCTGGAAAAGTTTTGGAAATTAATTGGAAAACATTTGTGGGAACCCTGAGTAATGTGTGTGTGTGTGTGTGTGTGTGTGTGTGTGTGTGTGTGTGTGTGTGTGTGTGTGTGTGTGTGTGTGTGTGTGTGTGTGTGTATTACTACCAGCGGGGCATCCTGGCCTACCAGTTCAAAGAAAGGCCCAAGAACATTCGCTTCATCGACGAGGAAGATGCAGGCTGCCACGGTGCCCCAGCCCCACAGACCAGCTACGTCACCATCATCCCAGCCAACCCCATAAGCACCAGGTAGGCCTGTCACAATTATTACCAGGGTTCCCACGGTCATGAAATTCCTGGAAATATTTTGAGATTAGAATCATATTTTTCCAGTACTGGAAAAGTTTTGGAATTGATCAAGGCTCCTGGAAGGCCCTGGAAAAAATAGCTATGCATTGTCTTTGGTTATTGATTTGGTTAATACCTCTGAAATGGCAAATTAAACATGGGCCAAATTGTCAAATATTAGAGCCAGAAATTGTGAAAATAGCCGATCTACATGCTCACAACGTCTCGCAGCGCAGTTTTGGAAATTAATTGATAAAAAGCTGTGGGAACCCTGTTTTAGTTCTTTAGCACGGTATTAATAGAAATTCCAGCGATTATGTGCCGATTTGATTACGATTACTAAACTAGTAAGACGCCTCAGGGCGACAATTCTTGGCCATCTGGCCAGTGATGTATATCGGACCAGTTACCCATATACTATATGGAGATCCATGTACTGTACGTCCCTTTTATGCCCATACATGGAGATCCCTGTCTGAACCAGGCGCACATAATATGGGCTGTCTTCCTCCACATATGGGCAATTCCATTATGCAGTTCTGTTAGATATGGGCTTAATCAGGAATCTCCATATATGGGCATAAAAGATTCTGGGGAATACCCATATATGGACTTTTACATAGGTGATGTCACCGGATGTATCAAGGGAACCAACCCATATGTAAAAATGTGTACACACACACGTCTACACGGAGATAAGCTGTGACATTTCTCATGGCAACCTTAAGTCGCAATTAGTTGGGGCACTCCAAATTTACACAAACTCTGTTTTTCTCCACAGATGAAGCCCAAACATGCCAGGAAGGTCAACGTTGCGGCTGACTCTGGATTGCCACAGTGACCTCCGAGAGAGCAGCATGGATCTGTCTACAGCAGGATCAGCATGTGCGACCACTGGAGCACTTTTGGACTGAACTCTTTACATTTGGATTTGGTGGACAGATTTGTGGAGTATTTATCTGCAACTGCCTGAGGACAATGAAACAAAATGGACTTCCAGGAGCTGCTCACCAGCTTCTACCGGAATGGAGAGCACCTCCCACGGTCACCAGCCCATTCGCCTATAACTTATTCGCCTTAACAGATTTGGTCCTTTCGCCTGGCCAGGCATTTTGCCTGGCTGCCACGCTGTGGGCAGACAGACAGACAGGTAGACAGACAGACAGACAGACAGACAGACAGAATTTGGCACAGAGCAGAGGAGCGCGAACCAGACACAGAACGTTTGTGCTTGCACCCACCCATCTTACAAACCTTCTTCACCATAATAAAGCAGCAGTAGTAGGCTATCTTCCAAATCAAATTGTATGATGTATATATCAGGAGGACATCATGTCATGACTCATGACCTTGCGCAGCAGTGCACGTATCAATTAATTAATTATTTAGACACTGATTCCAAAGCTCTAATCTGTATGTCTGCTCAATTCTGCTGTAAACATAATGTTGGCCTTCGTTCCATTTTGGGGGCTGGGCGGCCAACAAAGTAAATCGTCACTGTCGGGCAGAAACCTTGTATCTCCAAGTTTCAAATGTGTACATTTTTTCGCAAAGCCCTGCTTCATCAAACAAGGCTGTCGCACAAAAGTAGTGAAAACAGCCGATCTACAAGCACACAACGCCTCTTTAATTACTTTATTAAATGATAAATACAAAACAAACGGTTTTCTACCCGACAACGACAAATTATAACTCAAGTAATTGGCCCACTGGCTTGTCACTTGTCATGATCTGAAATGGCAAATCTTTGAGTAGCAGCAGCGCTATGGAGAGAGATCTCTCTCTATAGCGCGCAATTAGGGCCTCTCCAACTATTTTTCCCGGGCTGAATCAGGGGCCCAGCACGTCCCTGGTTCTCAACCTGTGGGTCAGTACTCTGTTAACTGTTACTCTTGTTGCATCGAGGGCAGACGTTTTGAAAATGGTGCATTATCTTGTGGAAGAATACATGGAAAATATATATATAAGCTGTATCACAATACACAATCTTATCACGATTCTTTCTCATGTTGGTTTTTATGTTTATCTTTCAAGTTACTTAACAGTCAACCTCCTACAAGATAACAAAAAATAAAAGGGAAAAAGGATGAGGTTTGACAACTACTGATTTAGACGAAATTGCTAATTCTCTGTATTAACAATTCAACATGCATTGTATCACGATATATACTGTATATAATATATCTGAAGAGGCGTATCAACGATATGTATCACCAAATGCCAATTGTCTTTGTAAGCTTCAGGTGGTTGTTATGGTAACGCCTGCTGTCAATCAAATTGTTGCCTTCATCTGTCAATCACTGTTGGTTTTCGACCGTGTTATGCTGTGCTGGTGCTTTTGTTTTAAGATCTTTTGCATGTTACTGTTTTTGTATCAATAAATGATTTTTCATATCCAACTTAATATCTACTCTCTGGACTTACTAACCACACACTACATGCGTGTATGTTTTATGCTTGTTGCCCGCAGTAGGGCTTATTGGTAAGCTGTGAGTCAGATGATAAACCTTTGTGCTGTATACAGTATGTCTGCTTTACAGTAACAATTAGTGTGCTATTACATAGTAATAATGCAGTGATACAACTAAGCAGTTAAAATTAGCCAAAAATAGCAGATCTACAAGCTCACAATGCCTCGCGCTGCGAGGCCGTGTGAGTTTGTAGATCGGCTATATTCGGCAAAGAGTTTCGTGTCGTGGAGAAAAAGAGCAGACCAAGTACAGAGTGAAAGGTCAAGTTTATTAAGTATTGACGGTTCAAGTGGTTACAGTAAATACTCTGATGATTTTGCTGTCAAATAATGGAACTATGGAATCACTGAAAAGGTTATAGGGGTCCCTGCTTCATTTCTCTCTCAACTAAAGGGTCCTTGGCCTGAACACATTGAAGACCTCTGCTGTAGAGCTCTGTAGACCCTGATATTAGATAGGTGATAGTGGAGGGTTTAGCACACAACACTGTAGAGCTCTGTAGACCCTGATGTTAGATAGGAGGGTGTGGAGTCTATGGTTATCATTCACTATAGGTTATCATTCACCATCGTCGGCAGGTTAATATTCACCAGTGTCAGCAGTTAATCATTCACCAGCGTCGGCAGGTTAGCATTCACCAGCCTCGGACTAATGGGACATCGGACTAATAACATTAAAAAACGCTGCACGCCCCATCTACTGTATCTGTTAATAGACTGAATGTCCTTTTGGACATTAGGATGTCCTAACCCTAACCCTAACCCTAACCCTGTCCGCCGTCTGTCTGCACTGATACTAAACAGTGTCACCACCCACCACCATGGTAATAGCCGCATACTGAAACAATGCACAAATTATATTTGTCATGACTGACATCACTGATACTAAACAGTGCCCAAAATGACTGACATCACGGAGTTGTCACAGACTGGCATGGGCACAGAACACCAAATATGGGCATAACAGAGAGCCAGATATAGATACAATGGGTATTACACAACTTTATCTGAGCTTTATGAAGTTTATAATGAAGTTCATAGTGTATAATGACATCTTATCATAAATACATAAAACTTAATGAAGTTCTTTCTTTCTTTCTTTTTCCTTTATTAATTCAGGGGAGCCCATTGAGAGCAAGCTCTCTTTTTCAAGGACACCCTGATCACATCATAAAAAACCACACAAGCAATGTAAAATACAATAGACAATCAAACCACAGTATAACGTTACAGATGCAGGAAGTACATAACATATAATATAGTTCTTACACAAAACATGTGCATTCACTATGTAGTGTGCCCTCAAGGAGCACTTTAAATGTCCCTATAGAGACCAATCGAACCAGTTTCAGAGATTCCTGAAGTTTATCCCACTTGTGTGGAGCATAATACTTGAAGGCCGTCTTTCCTTGCTCACTATTCATAGTTGGACAGGAATACCTAATGAATACCTGTGAGCGAGTTGCATGTCCAGTGACTATTGGTTCTACCAATGTGGATAAATACAAAGGAAGTTTACCACAGAAGGCCTTATAAATAAATAAAATACAGTGTTGCTCTCTATGAACTGTGAGAGATGGCCAACCTACTTTTTCATATAATAAACAATGATGGGTAAGATAATCATCACCAGTTATAAACCGCAAGGCACGGTGGTAGACAGCATCAAGAGGCTTCAGTGTGGAGAGTGAGGCATGCATGTACACAGCACATCACCATAATCAAAGACCGACATTATAACAGATTGTTCAGCGAGAGAGAGAGAGAGAACAAAGAAAAGTCTGACGATTTGATAACCCTAACCCTACAGCCCATTAGTCCGAAACTAGTGAATGCTTACCTGGTGAATTCTAACCCTAAACTTAACCCTAACCAATGTAGGACTAATGAACCTTTGTAGTTATGGGTAGTCCCCTCAGATACAGGGGTCCCCATCCTAAATACTACAGGGTAGTATCAACATCTGTTGTTCATTGGCTAGTTGAAAATAGCATATCTTCTAAGGTTCTGGGTTCAACGTTAAACGTTTTCAGGCCAAGGAGGTCCCTATAACCTTTTCAGTGATTCCATAGTTCCATTGTTTGACAGCAAAATCATCAGAGTATTTACTGTAACCACTTGAACCGTCAATACTTAATAAACTTGACCTTTCACTCTGTACTTGGTCTGCTCTTTTTCTCCACGACACAAAACTCTTTGCCGAATATAGCCGATCTACAAACTCACACGGCCTCGCAGCGCGAGGCATTGTGAGCTTGTAGATCTGCTATTTTTGGCTAATTTTAACTGCTTAGTTGTATCACTGCATTATTACTATGTAATAGCACACTAATTGTTACTGTAAAGCAGACATACTGTATACAGCACAAAGGTTTATCATCTGACTCACGGCTTACCAATAAGCCCTACTGCGGGCAACAAGCATAAAACATACACGCATGTAGTGTGTGGTTAGTAAGTCCAGAGAGTAGATATTAAGTTGGATATGAAAAATCATTTATTGATACAAAAACAGTAACATGCAAAAGATCTTAAAACAAAAGCACCAGCACAGCATAACACGGTAAACACGGTCGAAAACCAACAGTGATTGACAGATGACGGCAACAATTTGATTGACAGCAGGCGTTACCATAACAACCACCTGAAGCTTAAAAAGACAATTGGCAAGGCCAGACCATGCATTTCACTCAAATATAAATAAACAATAATGTCAATTTGGCTTTAACAGTAGGGGTGGGCGATTTGGTGATACATATCGTTGATACGCCTCTTCAGATATATTATATACAGTATATCGTGATACAATGCATGTTGAATTGTTAATACAGAGAATTAGCAATTTCGTCTAAATCAGTAGTTGTCAAACCTCATCCTTTTTCCCTTTTATTTTTTGTTATCTTGTAGGAGGTTGACTGTTAAGTAACTTGAAAGATAAACATAAAAACCAACATGAGAAAGAATCGTGATAAGATTGTGTATTGTGATACAGCTTGGAAATATATCGTGTTACTGTATCTTTCCATATATTTTCAATGTATTCTTCCACAAGATAACGCACCATTTTCAAAACGTCTGCCCTCGATGCAACAAGAGTAACAGTTAACAGAGTACTGACCCACAGGTTGAGAACCAGGGACGTGCTGGGCCCCTGATTCAGCCCGGGAAAAATAGTTGGAGAGGCCCTAATTGCGCGCTATAGAGAGAGATCTCTCTCCATAGCGCTGCTGCTACTCAAAGATTTGCCATTTCAGATCATGACAAGTGACAAGCCAGTGGGCCAATTACTTGAGTTATAATTTGTCGTTGTCGGGTGGAAACCCGTTTGTTTTGTATTTATCATTTAATAAAGTAATTAAAGAGGCGTTGTGTGCTTGTAGATCGGCTGTTTTCACTACTTTTGTGCGACAGCCTTGTTTGATGAAGCAGGGCTTTGCGAAAAAATGTACACATTTGAAACTTGGAGATACAAGGTTTCTGCCCGACAGTGACGATTTACTTTGTTAGCCGCCCAGCCCGCAAAATGGAACGAAGGCCAACATTATGTTTACAGCAGAATTGAGCAGACATACAGATTAGAGCTTTGGAATCAGTGTCTAAATAATTAATTAATTGATACGTGCACTGCTGCGCAAGGTCATGAGTCATGACATGATGTCCTCCTGACAATTTGATTTGGAAGATAGCCTACTACTGCTGCTTTATTATGGTGAAGTGGTGTCTGGTTCGCGCTCCTCTGCTCTGTGCCAAATTCTGTCTGTCTGTCTGTCTGTCTGTCTGTCTGTCTACCTGTCTGTCTGTCTGCCCACAGCGTGGCAGCCAGGCAAAATGGATAAAAAAGACGGACCCTTGAACATTTAGGCGAAATGGCTCTTCAACGGCCGTGAAAAGACTCTCCTCCATGCACGGTGAAAGAGCGAAATCTGTTAAGGCGAATAAGTTATAGGCGAATGGGCTGGTGACCGTGGGAGGTGCTCTCCATTCCGGTAGAAGCTGGTGAGCAGCTCCTGGAAGTCCATTTTGTTTCATTGTCCTCAGGCAGTTGCAGATAAATACTCCACAAATCTGTCCACCAAATCCAAATGTAAAGAGTTCAGTCCAAAAGTGCTCCAGTGGTCGCACATGCTGATCCTGCTGTAGACAGATCCATGCTGCTCTCTCGGAGGTCACTGTGGCAATCCAGAGTCAGCCGCAACGTTGACCTTCCTGGCATGTTTGGGCTTCATCTGTGGAGAAAAACAGAGTTTGTGTAAATTTGGAGTGCCCCAACTAATTGCGACTTAAGGTTGCCATGAGAAATGTCACAGCTTATCTCCGTGTAGACGTGTGTGTGTACACATTTTTACATATGGGTTGGTTCCCTTGATACATCCGGTGACATCACCTATGTAAAAGTCCATATATGGGTATTCCCCAGAATCTTTTATGCCCATATATGGAGATTCCTGATTAAGCCCATATCTAACAGAACTGCATAATGGAATTGCCCATATGTGGAGGAAGACAGCCCATATTATGTGCGGCTGGTTCAGACAGGGATCTCCATGTATGGGCATAAAAGGGACGTACAGTACATGGATCTCCATATAGTATATGGGTAACTGGTCCGATATACATCACTGGCCAGATGGCCAAGAATTGTCGCCCTGAGGCGTCTTACTAGTTTAGTAATCGTAATCAAATCGGCACATAATCGCTGGAATTTCTATTAATACCGTGCTAAAGAACTAAAACAGGGTTCCCACAGCTTTTTATCAATTAATTTCCAAAACTGCGCTGCGAGACGTTGTGAGCATGTAGATCGGCTATTTTCACAATTTCTGGCTCTAATATTTGACAATTTGGCCCATGTTTAATTTGCCATTTCAGAGGTATTAACCAAATCAATAACCAAAGACAATGCATAGCTATTTTTTCCAGGGCCTTCCAGGAGCCTTGATCAATTCCAAAACCTTTCCAGTACTGGAAAAATATGATTCTAATCTCAAAATATTTCCAGGAATTTCATGACCGTGGGAACCCTGGTAATAATTGTGACAGGCCTACCTGGTGCTTATGGGGTTGGCTGGGATGATGGTGACGTAGCTGGTCTGTGGGGCTGGGGCACCGTGGCAGCCTGCATCTTCCTCGTCGATGAAGCGAATGTTCTTGGGCCTTTCTTTGAACTGGTAGGCCAGGATGCCCCGCTGGTAGTAATACACACACACACACACACACACACACACACACACACACACACACACACACACACACACACACACACACACACATTACTCAGGGTTCCCACAAATGTTTTCCAATTAATTTCCAAAACTTTTCCAGAATATTTAACCCAATATACAGGACTATATAACAATAATTCAGCTCAATAACATGTTGCTTACTCCTATGCACAATGCCCAAAGACAGGTAGTGTATGCCAGTGGTTCTCAACCTTTTCAGGCCGTGACCCCGAAATAATCATGTTTTTACTGGGGACCCGGCACCCTGACGAGCACTAAAGAGTTGAGAAATGTTGTATAACACTGTTCTATTGTGAAAATAGCAGATCTACATGCTCACAACGCCTCGCAACGTTGTGAGCATGAAGATCGGCTATTTTCACAATTTCTGCCTCTAATATTCAAAGAATGCATAGCTATTTCTCCTGGACCTTCCAGGACTGTTTCAAAATATTTCCAGTAATTTCATGACCGTGGGAACCCTGCTAAAAATATGCCTTGAATATTTATTTTTAAATTACCTATTTGAAAAGAACACGGTTACAATTTAGCCTGACAAATGTGTAGCTATTCTTTAATCAGAATGTATAAGGTAATAGCTAAACAAATGCCACAATCTGATTAATTGCTTAAATAATTGACAGATTAAACAACGTTTTCAGGCCAAGGACCCATTAGTTGAGAGAGATTGAAGCAGGGACCCCCACAACCTGTTCATAGATTGATTAGATTCCATATAGTTTCATTGTTTGACAGCACAATCATCAGTGTATTTTCATGTCAATTTGTGTTTTCAGATATTTAACCACTTGAACTGTCAATATTAATAAACTTGACCTTTCACTCTGTACTTAGTCTGCTCTTTTCCCCTATTCACCAAAGCTCTCTGCCTAAAATAGGAGATCTGCTATTTTTGGCTAGATTTCTCAGAATATGGACGCTAGGGTTCAAGTGGTTAATAAACAAAAGTTTCTATCACTCAAAGATTTGGAAGACCCCCCTGTAGTAACTCTGGGGACCCCCGGACCCCCTGTTGAAGTAAAGAACAGCGGCTTTACCTATCACTTTAATACTGACAACAAAGCATTCAAGGCATGCTAAGGGGGTCCCTGCTTGCTTCATCCCTCTCTCAGCTAAGCAGGGACCCCTTAGCTTTAATAGGGGGACCCCTTAGCTGAGAGAGAGAGAGAGACAAAGCTGCTTAATCTCTCAGCTAAGGGTCCCTCTCTGTCAGCTAAGGGGTCCCTGCTTCATCTCTCTCTCAGCTAAGGGGTCCCTGCTTCATCTCTCTCTCAGCTAAGGGGTCCCTGCTTCATCTCACTCTCTCAGCTAAGGGGTCCCTGCTTCATCTCTCTCAGCTAAGGGGTCCCTGATTCATCTCTCTCAGTTAAGGGGTCCCTGCTTCATCTGTCTTTCAGCTAGGGGGTCCCTGCTTCATCTCTCTCTCAGCTAAGGGGTCCCTGCTTCATCTCTCTCAGTTAAGGGGTCCCTGCTTCATCTCTCTCTCAGCTAGGGGGTCCCTGCTTCATCTCTCTCTCAGCTAAGGGGTCCCTGCTTCATCTCTCTCAGTTAACGGGTCCCTGCTTCATCTCTCTCTCAGCTAAGGGGTCCCTGCTTCATCTGTCTTTCAGCTAGGGGGTCCCTGCTTCATCTCTCTCTCAGCTAAGTGGTCCCTGCTTCATCTCTCTCAGCTAAGGGGTCCCTGCTTCATCTCTCTCTCAGCTAAGGGGTCCCTGCTTCATCTCTCTCAGCTAAGGGGTCCCTGCTTCATCTCTCTCTCAGCTAAGGGGTCCCTGCTTCATCTCTCTCTCAGCTAAGGGGTCCCTGCTTCATCTCTCTCTCAGCTAAGGGGTCCCCTGCTTCATCTCTCTCTCAGCTAAGGGGTCCCTGCTTCATCTCTCTCTCAGCTAAGGGGTCCCTGCTTCATCTCTCCTGGCTAAGGGGTCCCTGCTTCATCTCTCTCAGCTAAGGGGTCCCTGCTTCATCTCTCTCTCAGCTAAGGGGTCCCTGCTTCATCTCTCTCAGCTAAGGGGTCCCTGCTTCATCTCTCTCAGCTAAGGGGTCCCTGCTTCATCTCTCTCTCAGCTAAGGGGTCCCTGCTTCATCTCTCTCAGCTAAGGGTTCCCTGCTTCATCTCTCTCTCAGCTAAGGGGTCCCTGCTTCATCTCTCTCTCAGCTAAGGGGTCCCTGCTTCATCTCTCTCAGCTAAGGGGTCCCTGCTTCATCTCTCTCTCAGCTAAGGGGTCCCTGCTTCATCTCTCTCTCAACTAAGGGGTCCCTGCTTCATCTCTCTCTCTCAACTAAGGGGTCCCTGCTTCATCTCTCTCTCAGCTAAGGGGTCCCTGCTTCATCTCTCTCTCAACTAAGGGGTCCCTGCTTCATCTCTCTCTCAGCTAAGGGGTCCCTGCTTCATCTCTCCCGGCTAAGGGGTCCCTGCTTCATCTCTCTCAGCTAAGGGGTCCCTGCTTCATCTCTCTCTCAGCTAAGGGGTCCCTGCTTCATCTCTCTCAGCTAAGGGGTCCCTGCTTCATCTCTCTCAGCTAAGGGGTCCCTGCTTCATCTCTCTCTCAGCTAAGGGGTCCCTGCTTCATCTCTCTCAGCTAAGGGGTCCCTGCTTCATCTCTCTCTCAGCTAAGGGGTCCCTGCTTCATCTCTCTCTCAGCTAAGGGGTCCCTGCTTCATCTCTCTCAGCTAAGGGGTCCCTGCTTCATCTCTCTCTCAGCTAAGGGGTCCCTGCTTCATCTCTCTCAGCTAAGGGGTCCCTGCTTCATCTCTCTCAGCTAAGGGGTCCCTGCTTCATCTCTCTCTCAGCTAAGGGGTCCCTGCTTCATCTCTCTCAGCTAAGGGGTCCCTGCTTCATCTCTCTCTCAGCTAAGGGGTCCCTGCTTCATCTCTCTCTCAGCTAAGGGGTCCCTGCTTCATCTCTCTCAGCTAAGGGGTCCCTGCTTCATCTCTCTCTCAGCTAAGGGGTCCCTGCTTCATCTCTCTCTCAGCTAAGGGGTCCCTGCTTCATCTCTCTCAGCTAAGGGGTCCCTGCTTCATCTCTCTCTCAGCTAAGGGGTCCCTGCTTCATCTCTCTCTCAACTAAGGGGTCCCTGCTTCATCTCTCTCTCAGCTAAGGGGTCCCTGCTTCATCTCTCTCTCAACTAAGGGGTCCCTGCTTCATCTCTCTCTCAGCTAAGGGGTCCCTGCTTCATCTCTCTCTCAACTAAGGGGTCCCTGCTCTCTCAGCTAAGGGGTCCCTGCTTCATCTCTCTCTCAGCTAAGAAGGGGTCCCTGGCTGAGGGAGGGAGCTGTTGTTGTTGTTAGCTTTAATAGCTTTCAGTTAGCATGAGAGTTAGCATGTGTTGCAAGGTAAAGAAAAAACATTACAGACCTACTGTAGAACAGCCTAACATTTTAACAATACACCCCCATTGAGTCATTCTAGATGATGCCTATTGTCTCTTACCTGAATGGAGTCGCTATATGAAGATATCCACGAAAGTGAGCTTCTTTTCTCTTGTGAAACGAGTTAAACAACAATCCACGAGCCTTTGTTTTAGCCTCCTGGTTTGTCCCGGGTGGTTCAGTCTGAGTGTGATAATTTCGCGTTACACATTACTTCCGCCCTGGACAGGATACGGAAATACTCTGTCTGTGCCAACGCGTCGTAACGCGTGGAAATAACCGGATACAGTAGTCAGTCTCAGCCTGGGATCGATCGCATTCCCAACGTGATATCTTCAAAAAAATAATCTTTGCACGTCCTCCCTCCGTACATCTACAAAGACGTTCAGATTTCAAATATAGAGTTATTTCCCCGGGGCTACAGATGTTACAATTATATACGGCCCAACCTCGGCACGAGTGCATTCTGTATTGTTTAGTAAAAAGCATTTTAATCAGATCAGTGATAGGAGTTATAAGGTGCAATACACCCCAACGGCCGATGGGGTCGCGTTGTTAAAAGCCACCGATCGGATCAAAAATGATTATTATTAAACAACACGGAACATTATGCGTACATGTGAGGGGCCGTCCATAATTGTAACATCCTTGGCTATTGAGCAAACGCCGTATCTTTGAAATCTGAATGTTTATGTTGACGTAAGGACTAAAAAGGGAGAAAGTACCAACGCTATTTTGAAGATAATTATAATAAGACTGTCAGTCTTGTATCAGTGAACAATATAATGCAGAAACTTTCGTAAAATATTGCATATAACACTGAGAATAAAGGTTATGGGAGCAGTGTTGAAAAAAACGAAACAAAAAAAAACAGCAGTCACGTGACTGACATATCGGCCGATGTGATGTTATAGAACATTACATTATCAACAGACAGAATGTCTGATTAAAACATAGTGCCTGAACGAGAGTATGGGCATTTTCCATGGGACGTGAACATCATCAACAGAGACTATGTCTGATAACAACATAATGAGTTCCTCAGTATGGGCAATATGGCCATAATGGGCGCATTCTATGCAGTTAATAAAGGCTGATAATGGACATTCTATGTTCTGATAACGTTCGAAGCGGGTGCACCTTCACTCTTTTTTCTAACAGATATGACCTCTTCAACAGAGATGGAGTACATTTAAATAGGTCTGGAGCCAAGTTGCTCTCTATGAACATTTCTGATACAGTGCAAGCCCTCTTTTCCTATTTCCCAATGCCTGCAAAGTGATGCTATGTGTGTCCAAGCTCTACAGTCGCTCAATTAAGTAACTGATAGTAAAATATGTTATTGTTGTTTAACATGGTATAGATACCATTTTCAGTGTCAATGTCATGATGTTTTGAACAACTAACTAACGCAGGAGAATGACCACTGAGAGATGCCAATCAGGTCATTATGTACAGGACACAGGATAACAAAACGCCAAACATACTATCTGCCCTTACGACTGGTGCCTGTAACACGAAAACATCTGATATCCATTGCTCTACTGTACTTGTCATGTTTAACTTTGTCCAATCAGAATGTGACTAATGTATTCTGTAAATCCATATATCTGTGAAATCATTATGCTTGTCACTCAGAGAGAAGCAAAGATGGGTGATTTTGCTCTACTGTACTGCTGTACAGTAATTTGAACTCTGACTAAACTTCAACAAAAAACGCATATTCCCTGGTGTGGACATTCATCATTTCTTGTGTGTGGAGTACTTTATTATGGTTGGGGAAAACTGTTTTATCCATATGGAATATGATCAAAATTCCATGAAATGGTCCATTCGATTGCCGGATTAGCTCCGAGGAGATATTGGGGACTCAACATTGTTGGACTCATTTTGTCTTCTCCGCTGCTAGAACCAGTTACGGATTTCTACTGATTTGACGTTTATGGATTCGATACAGCTGGACAGTTTGTTTTGGAATCCCACTTCGTTCATCTCTGCTAGTAACAACCAGCCGAGGATATTATCAGACGTTTCCCCTGCAAGCAAACTAGCTTTTATTTCATCCTCCACCTACCCGACCAGCTGCAAAATGGGGAATGCACAGGGAGGCAGAAAACACCTGCCGAAATCTAAACAACCTTTTTACAAACGGAACAACACCTTTGAGTTTGAAGCGTCTCTTCAAAGCTTGGAGAATGAACTGATAACAGCTTTAATGGCTAAGATAGACAATGAGGAAATGAAACAGGTTGTTTCTAGGTGCCCCACAATTGCACAATTTTTGCCCATATGGAGAAAGGAATTCGGATATGATGACTCTCTCCCACATCAACATATCGATAAAATCTCACAACGGTCTGAAGAAAGCCGAAATGGAGGCAGCCAGGGTTGGCTCTGGCACAGCGTTCCACACCAGGGACCGGACACAGACAGTTTCTCTCACAGAGACTTGAGAGGCGGGCTTCATTCTCACACACGAAGTCCTCATTCAACAGAACCCAGGTCAATGTTTATACCTGCTGTCTTAAGAGTCTAGCTAGCTCTTAACACAGCTGCGTTTTTATTGTTTAATGTTTTTAGTCTATTGTTTTGTCGCTTTTTGTTACACGTTTGGAATTTGCAGCCGTTTGGCCACGGATAACTGCATTCCCTGTTGACGTTTCATTGCGCAATAAGATTCATCCTCTCAGTCCTCGTGTTAGGACTGATGCCCAGGCGCTGAAACGTAACTAGTTGGCGTTATATGCACAAATCCCTCCCAGTTGACCCACAGGGGTAACTGTAAGTTAGCAGTTTGCACCACAAATCCCTCCCGGTTGATCCCCTGGGATAACCGTAAGTTAGCAGTTTGCATGAATTTGCAATGTTAGGAGATTTTGGGGAATTTGCAATGTTAGGTAGGAGATTTTTGGTCAAGTGATATAACGCAACAATTCTCCCGGTTGATCCCCTGGGATAACTGAAGTTTGCATGAATTTGCAATGTTAGGAGTGGTTATTTTACCAATAATTGCTTTATGCTTACACGTCTTCGTTTTCGTCTCAGTCTTATCTTATTTTATTTATTTTTTATTTTCCGTCTCAGGCGACTCTGAGATGTTGAATACAGGAGCTTTTTATCTCAGCGCTCCCAAGAACATTTTTAAGAAACATGACCATTCAAGCAAAAAAAAAGCCCCCTGCTCCGAGAAGCAGTGTTTTTATCGTGTAAAACCTGGACCCACACAGATGAGATGTTAATACCCTGACCCAATCATTTCCTGGAACATTTCAATGGATATGTGCGGAGCTGCGGAGAAATCGGACATTATTTGCCACTGGATGCCTTTCACTCACAACGCGATGGGACGTGTTGTGAGCTTGTAGATCTGCAAACCTCATTAGGAAGGAACAGACAACGCCGAACCTGGCTGGCACTGCCTTTCACAACGCGATGGGACGCGTTGTGAGCTTGTAGATCTGCTACGTGACTTTCATGGATTACAATGTCCCGAAAAGAACAAACACTCTTTTGACCCTGGGGGCGCCCCGAGATGATGGTACTATATATTTTGTTTACTTTTGACTAAGTACGACTTCTGGAAAAAAAATCAAGTTCTGACCGACAAACCCTTTTATTAGTGTTAAATGTTTTTGATATATTGTCTGTCTAATCATCTCTAATCCAATTTTCCTCCCCTGGTTACATTTCGGTTTGTCTATTATGAAAGCAGGAAAATCAAACCAAGTATAAAGTGAGCGGTGCTACTCTGTGTACAATACGTACAATATGTGCTTGGCTTATGCTGCTTGCTTGCTCAATGCCTGCTGCTCGCGTGAGCTGCTTACGCTGCTTATAGGCTGGCACGGCCTATGTGTTATTTTATTGTTTTATTTTGAAAAAAAACTATGAGGGGATTGCTGGAATTGCTCGATAATCTATGTTTTTATTTCATTTTTCTTATTTTCACTTTGAGAGGCCACAAGCCACTTCTCAGTCTCAGGGTGCCTATTTCAGTTTCTGTGTGACCTTGTGATGCTCCTAATAATGTAACACATCTTTTATGATATTTTATTCCAGCTTGTTTTGTCTTCCCACCACTCAAAAAGGGTCTCACTTTCTTTTTGTTTTTGGTCTAACCCACTTGCCTGGTTTGCAAAACTAGGAATTATTTACACATATGACTGTCTCTCTGTCTCTCCCTCTCTCTCAAAAGGGGTTTCATTCGCTCTTGTTCTGTATAATCTACTGTTTACATTCCAAAACAGGACTTGATAACAACCAACACTGGGGTTATATTTGAATCTGTCTTTGGTTTTTCTCCCTCTGCCTTAATTATTCTTTTCAATGACAGGTGACAGGGATTATTTTTACTTAATTTATTTCATTATTATGACAGGATGGAATCGACCTGGATAGACAGGTATAGTGGAAACTCCACTACACTCGCTAACCAACTTGACTGACTGACTGACTGACTGACTGTTTTATTTCAATTTTATTTTTTAACGGGTTTTCTTCTGTCCTTCTGTTTTGTCGTGAAAAACACTATTTCCTGTGTAACAACTGAACGTTGTTCTTTCAAACCACATCTTAGGGACATGTACCAAAAACGTTACTTTCACCAATATTTGCCAAAATCCATTTTTGACACATAACTGCAGTATGTGTTAAAAGGGAAGAGAGGCTTATCAGTAATCATGTCCATAATCATTATTATCAATGTTATTGTTATCTCTATTTTCAACCTTGCCCTGTTTTACTCAACCTTTAATTTATCCTTCTTGGTTTATTCTGGGTAATCCCTTATCCTCTTTACTTGAGTAAAGGTACTTCGATTACTCCCCCAGATATAGCTGGGCTCCATTTTAACCTTTTTTTCAGTCAAATTCCACAATTATTACAACCCTACTGTGCTTATACGGGATTACACATTATGAAAAAAAAAAAAAAAAAAAAAAGAATGACATTATGATTATGTTATGTATTTTATTTCTTTAAAGTCTCTCTCTGGGTTTCGGACACTTTCAGTAGAGAGGCTTTCAGCAGCTAACTATTGTTTTGGGAAAGCCTATCTATGTTATGGAACACTTCCCCCCCCCCCCACAGGCCTGGAAGCTCACTAACTCTGACAGTGAGCAGAATCACTGTCCATCCACAAGGTTTACTGTACCTCTGTACCATCTGTTTCTCATTTGACCATATGTTAACAAATTAATTCTCCAAACATCAACAAAACAATTTTTGTCACACCCAATATTTTTGGCCGTGGCAAACGGGAGGGAATGTGTTTGGAGAATTAATATTTCTGTTTGGAGAATTAATATTTAGAATTAATATTTTTTCATTTTTAATTTATTTTAATATCTTTCCATTTTAACTTCTTTCATATTTTCATTTTCTGAATTCATATTTTATTTTCTGATTTCATATTTACATATTCCACTACATTTTCATCTCATTTTATTTCAGAATATATATATATTTCATTCTGCTTAACCCTGTTTAAATCTGTTTCCCCCTAACAGAACAAACTTATTACAATTAGACACAAACCGTGTCCCGTGGTGATGTATATCTAAAACAAATCAAACATGTCTATACATAAATACACACAATGGTCTTAACTTCCAAGTAATTCTGATGTTTATTTTATTTTTCAGATTAATTGACTTATCTATGACAGATGGTCCATATCTCTTCCCATGATCTGTGACGAAGGATCATTTTTCGTGAGTACGAGGATTCAAGTCACATGAGTTCCTATATCATTTTGGTTAATATTTACAGTTGTCTTGTCCCAACATACAGCTCTCTTCTTTTGATAAGATCTCATAGCCTCGTCCTGGAAATGTTAAATACTGAAATGTCATATTCGTTATAAAACCTTACTGGAAATGATGAGGACAGAGGTCCTACCTTACTGTTGTGGAGTCAAAAAGTCCCCCCTGGCTGGGACACCCTGGCGAAGGTCATAGGTCAAGCAAGGAATGGACCATGACGCTCCACCACACTAATCAAATTTTCAAAATTCTACATTCGTCAATCTCAGGTGATGACTTCACCAAATAAATCAAAACTTCTAAAGAAAAAAATATATTCTCTTTCATTAAATGCACTCTCTGTAGTGCACCCCACCATCAACCCAGGTGAGGCTATGAAGAAACTTTGGAAAGATTCTAAATTTAGTGATAAAGTTTGTCATGGTGCGACAGGACAATGTTTGTTATTGATGGATCAAAGGTTTCCTTTTTCTATCAATATATTTTAAGGAACGTGTGATTGTCTCCTCACTCTCATAAAAATATTCTAACTCATGTTATCTAAACTTAAACAGGCCCCAAATTAAACAGGCCTTATTTGAGAAAATATCCTTGGTTTAATCTCAGACTGCCCTTTGACGCACTCCCCCTAATGATTCCAAATTATACAGTCCTTTATCTTTCATTATCAAAATATTTTCACCTTTGGTTGTATTCTGATTTAAATACCTTTAAAAATACTTAAATACCTTTGGAAATATACAGTTATTTTAACTCTCCTCTTTAAAACTTAAAGCTATCGAAATGTTTATGTTGACTTAAAATTTTCAATGATTGTTTTCCGTTTCAAATACTTTTAAAAAGTTTAACCCATGTTTTCTTCCCTTGTTGTTTATGCTGCCTTGACATTTAACACTTCAAATGCTATCTCAGGAGGGAATTGATAGTAAAATATGTTATTGTTGTTTAACATGGTATAGATACCATTTTCAGTGTCAATGTCATGATGTTTTGAACAACTAACTAACGCAGGAGAATGACCACTGAGAGATGCCAATCAGGTCATTATGTACAGGACACAGGATAACAAAACGCCAAACATACTATCTGCCCTTACGACTGGTGCCTGTAACACGAAAACATCTGATATCCATTGCTCTACTGTACTTGTCATGTTTAACTTTGTCCAATCAGAATGTGACTAATGTATTCTGTAAATCCATATATCTGTGAAATCATTATGCTTGTCACTCAGAGAGAAGCAAAGATGGGTGATTTTGCTCTACTGTACTGCTGTACAGTAATTTGAACTCTGACTAAACTTCAACAAAAAACGCATATTCCCTGGTGTGGACATTCATCATTTCTTGTGTGTGGAGTACTTTATTATGGTTGGGGAAAACTGTTTTATCCATATGGAATATGATCAAAATTCCATCAGTAACCCCCTTCAATTCTCATCCCAGTCTAGGCTTGGCTGCCCAGTAAGTAATCATGAAATAGTGCCCCACCAATATCATCATTATGTTTACCACCTACTACTGTCACTGATATTGATGTTAACACTGACAATGCTCAATTACACATGGATATTTTTAACATAACCACAATAGTGTCAATGCACAGATTAAATAAACAGATCACAGTAGAAACTTCCAATGCTACTAATCTGATTCATATCCCTTGCATATCAAGTATCTCAGACACTGTGCCAACAATGTTAAAACTTGCTCTTCTTAATACTAGGTCTCTGCCTAAGAAGTCCCAGTTAATTAATGATTTTATAACTTCTCACAAGCTTGATTTTATGTTTTTAACAGAGATTTGGCTGGATGCAGATGATGGAAATGCTGTTCTTATTCAGGCCGCCCCACCAAATTTTATTTTTGAATTTGAAGCACGACAGGGCAAAACAGGTGGGGGTGTTTGTGCCCTGTTCAGGGATATATTTATTCATAAAAAGCTGTCATTCGGAGAGTTCCTATCTTTTGAATATTTAGCATGTAAAATGGAAATGAAATGCTCTCCTTGTATTTTATATGTAGTTATATATAGGCCACCAAGATCACTACATTTCATTGAGCACTTCACTGAGATGCTTTCAATTATTTGTCTTGAATTTTGAGTGTTTGGTCATTTCAGGAGATTTCAACATACATGTAGATAATGTCAATGATAACAATGCCATTGAATTATCTGGCATACTTGACATGTTTGGTTTGTCCCAACATGTGAATGGCCCGACCCATGATAGAGGACACACACTAGATTTAATTATTACCAAGGGTGTTAATATCTCCAATGTCACTGTGTTAAATGTTGCTCTCAGATCAGATCATTCCTGTGTATTCTTTGGCCTCCACATTACACCAAAAATTAAAATTGGATCTAAAACTATTAAAAAGAGATACATTAATGAGAACACCCCAACACTTTTTATGGAAGCCATCAAAGCTGAATTTGATGTAGCTTCAAATCAAGTTGGTGATTTGCTTGGTACTTTCAATACTAACGTTCTGAATGTAATTAATGCCATTGCTCCTGTTAAAGATAAATTAATTACAAATAAGCAAACGGCACCATGGAGAAATACTCTCTCTGTAAGGGCCCAGAAAAGAGAATGTCGAAAAGCAGAGTGAAAATGGCGTAAATCAAACCTCCAGATTCATTTTGAAATCTATAAAGAAAATCTACATGCTTTTAATATGATATTGAAAAGTGCCAGGCAATCATATTTTTCTGATATCATTAAAAAGAACAGTAACAACTCACGTGTGTTATTTGCTACATTTGACAGGTTAACTAATCCTCCAGTTCCAATATCATCCGAACTAGTCACTACCAGCAAATGTAATGAGTTTGCATCATTTTTTAATGACAAGATTCAAGGAATCAGGTATGCTTGTAACCCCTCCGGGAAAAAAAGGGTGATTTTTGGCTGAACGTGGATTCGCCTGTAAAAGTTTTTTTCTCAACTGATTCTTGTAGCTTGGGGTCACCTCTTAAGGATTCAAGAGGATGACCAGTGATATCCATTGAGCATTTTTTATTATTAACCCCTTAACACATTGACCGCCATTTTAACATACCTCCGTACTCCCACCTGCCATTCGTCTCCATAGACTTCCATGTAATTGGGTGTGCACGGATCATGCACACCCATGCCTAGATAATGCACCACGTGTGTCCACATTGCTCACAGCTTTCAAACAAAAAAATCCGAATGGAAATCCGTTCAGGCATTCATGAGATAACAGCCACTATGTTTAACAAAGATGGCTGCCAAAATGGCTGCCATGCTTGAAAGATGGGGTTGCTATGGGGGTTAAACATGCAATTTCGCGATTGCTATCATGCCTACTCCATTTTTTGGGGTCCAACATTTTTTTTGAAAAAAAAATTTTTTTGAAAAAAAATTTTTTTTTTTTTTTTTTTTTTTTAAATTCTCGGGACTATCGGGCCTGGCGGGGAAAGACATTGGAATAATCTCGGGACTATCGGGCCTGGCAGGGAATGAGTTAATGCCTGAAACATGGGCTCCCATTGAGTTTCTATACAGGAGGAAAATACCCAGAAAAAGATTATTTTTCGGGGTATTTAAGGAGGATCTGAGGGGTCTAACTAGGGATTTGTCATGATGCTGAATCCATTGCAGGCATTTGTTTTGCACAAAAAACATTCCGTGGGCTAGAAATAGCCTCAGAAAACAATACACGTATGGGTGAGTATTCATGTTAGTCAGAGGCCTTAGGGTTTTTTTTCTCGTGCTAATCAGTCTAAAAGTGCAAAATTTTGCACAGATGTAGCTCAGGGCATGCTCTAATGATTTAGCTAGGTCGGCAACCTTCGGGGTCACCACAACACCCACAAAACTCTGAAAAGTGATGACTCATCACTTTTCATCACTAAAGTCGATGGGAGCCCAACTTGATTTGGCCGCTGTGGCGACCCCGAATGTCGCAGACTCTGGCGCCCTAGCTAAATCATTAGAGCAAGCCCTGAGCTACATCTGTGCAAAATGTTGCACTTTTAGACTGATTAGCACGAGAAAAAAAACCCTAAGGCCTCCGACTAACATGAATACTCACCCATACGTGTATTGTTTTCTGAGGCTATTTCTAGCCCATGGAATGTTTTTTGTGCAAAACAAATGCCTGCAATGGATTCAGCATCATGACAAACCCCTAGTTAGACCCCTCAGATCCTCCTTAAATACCCCGAAAAATAATCTTTTTCTGGGTATTTTCCTCCTGTATAGAAAGCCAATGGGAGCCCATGTTTCAGGCATTAAGGGGTTAATAATAAAAAATGCTCAATGGATATCACTGGTCATCCTCTTGAATCCTTAAGAGGTGACCCCAAGCTACAAGAATCAGTTGAGAAAAAAACTTTTACAGGCGAATCCACGTTCACCCCCATTTGTATCCAGTTTAAATTCATCTACCTGTTGCCTTGATGTTTTACCCACTAGTTTTTTCAAAGCTGTTTTGGGCAGTCTGGTGAAAGAACTAGTAAATATTGTGAATGGTTCTCTTCAATCTGGCATTTTTCCTGGGCACCTGAAAACTGCAGTTCTCAAGCCTCTCCTTAAAAAGAGCAGCCTTGATGCTGCTGTACTAAATAATTATAGGCCCATATCAAATTTACCCTTTTTAGGTAAAATTATTGAAAAAGCTGTTCATCAACAACTTAGTCACTTTTTACTTTTAAATAATTGTTTTGAACAGTTTCAGTCTGGATTTCGGCCCCATCACAGTACTGAGACTGCACTCATAAAGGTTTTAAATGACATTCGACTTATAACTGACACTGCCAATGTGTCTGTTTTAGTTTTATTAGATCTTAGTGCCGCGTTTGACACTGTGGACCATTCAATTTTATTACAAAGATTAGAGCACTGTGTGGGACTCTCTGGAATTGTTATTGAGTGGTTCAAATCATACCTTAATAACAGGAAATACTTTGTCTCTATTGAAAATTGTGTGTCTGAACAGATGGCTATGACCTGTGGGGTTCCACAGGGGTCCATTCTTGGACCCCTCCTATTCAATCTGTATATGCTCCCCCTGGCCCCTAGGACAAATAATAAGCAAAAATAAAGTAAGTTACCATAATTATGCAGATGACACACAAATCTACATATCTGTTGCATCAACCGACTATTCTTCCATTGATTCTCTCTGTCACTGCATTGAGGAAATCAATGACTGGATGCGGCAAAATTTTCTACAATTAAATCAAGATAAGACTGAGATCATTGTTTTTGGACCACAGAAGCAGAGACGGGGAGTAATTTCTTACCTTGAATCCCGGTCTCTTAAACCTAAGAGTCAAGTGAGAGATCTTGGTGTTGTCCTAGATTCAGATTTGAATTTTAACAGTCATATCAAATCTGTCATTTCATCTGCCTATGTTCATCTTAAAAATATTGCACGGGTCAGGGGAATTATGTCCAAGCAAGATTTAGAGACACTTATACACGCTTTTGTTTCCAGTTGACTGGATTACTGTAACAGTCTGTTCACAGGACTCTCAAGCAAAGCCCTTAATAGTCGAGGACCCACATGGCCAAAAGCTCAAAGAAAAGAGGGGTACCTGTGATTTTCTGCCGTACTTTTTATTTCAGTTTTATCTATTAGGTTGGTCATTAAGGTCCACAGAATGAGAGGCCTGCTCTGCCGGAAACATCGCGAAAAAAAGTTATGGCCATTTGTATATTCACTGTCCCATTGACTCCACTAGAAATATTAAAAAAAGAAAAAAAGTCTGCTTTAATTAGCATGTGAGGGGTCAAATTAGGGATTCTTCGTGATTCTGAATCCATTGCAAGCATTTGTTTTGCATGAAAAACATTCCTTGGGCAAGATATCAACCCCCCAAAACAGTCAAAAGTGATGAGTCATCACTTTTTTTCCACTTTTCACAGTTTTGGGCTGCCGAAAAGTAACCCAAGCAATGTTTTTATGCAAAAAAAATGCTTGCAATGGATTCAGAATCATGAAGAACCCCTAATTTGACCCCTCACATGCTAATTAAAGCAGATGTTTTTATTTTTTTTAATATTTCTAGTGGAGTCAATGGGACAGTGAATATATACAAATGGCCATAACTTTTTTTCGCGATGTTTCCGGCAGAGCAGGCCTCTCATTCTGTGGACCTTAATGACCAAACTAATAGATAAAACAGAAATAAAAAGTACGGCAGAAAATCACAGGTCCCCTCCCATTTTGGGGACTGGGTCCCCGACTATAAACAACTTCAACTGATTCAGAATGCTGCTGCTAGAGTCCTGACAAATACTAGAAAATATGACCATGTTACACCAGTTTTAAAATCCTTACATTGGCTACCAGTCTCCCAGAGAATTGATTTTAAGATTCTGTTACTTGTCTATAAATGTCTCTGTGGCTCTGGGCCCAGCTATCTCCTGGACATGTTGAAGCCTTATGAACCCCCTAGAACACTTAGGTCATCTGGTGCTGGCCTGCTAATTGTTCAAACTGTAGGAACAAAACATGGCAAAGCAGCCTTTCACCATTATGCACCGCACACTTGGAATAATATTCCTCTTTATATTAGACAATCCCCAACCATAGCTGTTTTTAAGTCCAATTTAAAAACGTATTTATTTGATATTGCCTACTCTACCCTATGATTTATTAATTATATATTATTTTCTTGTTTTAAATGTATGTATGTATTGTATTTTTAAATTGCATTATTGTATGTATCTGTTTTTATTCTGTAAAGCACTTTGAATTGCGTTGTTGTACGAAAGGTGCTCTATAAATAAAGTTGCCTTGCCTTGCCTTGCCTTGCCTATTCCACCATACTGTATACTTCCTAGTTATGAGTAGGCCTACGCCCTACGCTACCGTGACATGGAACACTCACTGTGTACCTGTCACAGAAACACTGGTGACTCCCCAAAAAAATAATATATACTCGTTATGTCATAAAGGCTATATCTAGGCCAGTATAGCTATGTTGCAGTATATTCCTTTAAACTACTCCTAATCACACATGTGTATATGTAACTAGTTTTTTAGTATGCCTGTGGCCTCATATGTATCAACAACACCCTTCTCTACTAACAATTTCCATTCCTGTTAACTATTTTAACATAATCACACTGTCACTGTTAGAAAGGTTCCAAGCCTAACTTAAGTTCACCTTTATTATTGCCTTTATTTACCGGTGACCACCTTAATCATTACCACCTTAAGAACGGTGAGTGCTGTTTACCTGCGCCACCTTAAGACGCAATGCATTATTGTTCTCTCTCTCTCTTCATTCCAGTAGCGGTGAATGACAGTCATACACATTCGCTCGTCTACAAAGTTAGTTATTGTGAAGCACTGACGTGCCCATGTGCGTCCCTGACGATTGTAAGTGTTATTTGGTTCATATTGTCATGCTTACTAGAGTTCCTGCCTGTTTGTGTGTCTATTTAGCTCTGACGCTGGTGTGTTTGACAGTGATTGATTGCTTCTTCCCGTTCATGTCAGCGTTTACTTTGCGTGCCTTAAGCACACCTACAGTATATGTCCCTTTATTTCTATATAGAGGGTATGCGCATGCATAAAGTGAATGGCAAATCGAGTGGCATATCGAGTGGCAAAATCAGTGGCAATGTGAGTTTATTGTTGTTTCAATGTAGTTTAATGCAATCAGACAGGCCTTCTGTTTGGATGTATGGGCTGTCAAGGCCAGAAAGTAGTTTTTTGCCACTCAGTAAGCGTTCCGGCATAACTTCC
Organism: Nannobrachium achirus; assembly: GCF_963921795.1. Taxonomy (NCBI): domain Eukaryota; kingdom Metazoa; phylum Chordata; class Actinopteri; order Myctophiformes; family Myctophidae; genus Nannobrachium; species Nannobrachium achirus. The sequence goes on along the minus strand of NC_137822.1, from coordinate 53,227,631 downwards.
GGGTATGATGATGATGATGTCACATGCATTCCCTCTATTGTCATGTCACGTGTAGCAGTATATTTGGGACTGGTGTGCACATACATATATGTCTACACTACAGGTGAAGCACGTGTTTAGCACCTTATTCAGCACGTCAGGTCTGTGGTCAGTTTGGACGTGTATTTCATGGGCGCCGCCATTACGTGCCGTCCTACAGTTGCGGTCCGCCCTTTGATGTTCAATTAAGGCTATTAAGCCACTTTAGAGCAGCTTCAGGCTGCAGTGATTATATAAGAGTTATTGGTTTACATCTGATTATTGAACATCTTGTATGGAAAGGTTTATTGATTACTATTGTCTATGGTGAAGGTATAATGGACTCATTGTAGATCAGTGATATGCCTAACTTTATATATAGTATGATAACATGTGTACCTCAGTGTATAGTAAATGCCTACTGTATTGCATATAATATATTATTGCAGTAATGTGATATATGGTGATATTTATGTATGGTATTTATACTAATACTGGTTATTGTTTATTCTCTGTATTTATTGCAGAACCACACATACACCCATTGAATGTCATTATCGCACTCAGTGCTGTACCACCAGTTATCAGCAAACCCATGCCTGTACCATACCTACCTGTGCCTAAAGACTCAGTAAAGCCATATATACCATCTTCACTCTCCTGTCTCTGTGTCCTGACCGACGCCCCGGGGGCGAATAGAGCTAAACCCACATTGAACTAGTCCCCTATACAGTCCTTCTCATATCCTCCACTACAGTCACATTGTTACCTAGCCGCAAATTGCAACACTAGATTTTTTTTATACTCGGATGAATCTAGGGTTGCAATACCACCCATAGGGATTCAATGCATGAAAACAGTTTTTTGCTAACTGATTGTATTAAACGACTTCAAACTCACCAATATTGTGGCTCTATGGAAAGCTTGGAATTTACTCTTGCTAACTGCAAAGTGTTTGTTTCTGAAAAATCCACCGAAGAATTGTTATGATTTATTTTCTGTTAATAAAATCCGAGCAGCCATGTTTTTTTTCTAAGTCTTGAACTTAGGAAGCGCTCGTCTTCTATAACACCACGTCCCGCTGCCTCCTGCATTAGGCTATGTGACAGAACCAGCTGGTACACAGGACTGCTGAGTGACTTCCCACGAGCGCTTCCAAACTCCAGCACTTAGAAAAAATAATCACCCGAACTGAATTTCTTGACAGAAAATAAAATCATAACAATTCCACGGTGGAATTTTCTGAAACAAACACTTTGCAGTTAGCAAGAGTAAATTCCAAGCTTTCCATAGAGCCACAATATTGGTGAGTTTGAAGTCGTTTAATACAATCAGTTAGCAAAAAACTGTTTTCATGCATTGAATCCCTATGGGTGGTATTGCAACCCTAGATTCATCCGAGTATAAAAAAATCTAGTGTTGCAATTTGCGGCTAATTGTTACCCCCAAAGCCAAATGAACATGAAGCTACAGTATGGTGCGAAAGATATTAACACAGTGTGACCTATTGATTGATTACAAAGGATTTTTTATACTAAAGTGATTAAACACCAATGAATAGGTTTGCTTACATAATTATGATTACATGCTTATATAACCCCTGAATATCCCCCCTGATGTGCGATTCCAAATACAGCCTCCAGAGAGGGTCACAAACTATGACGGCAGCACGCACGCACGCACAGACAGACAGATAGACAGACAGACAGACGCAAGCACGCTCGCACAGACGCACACACAATATACAAGATACTGTACATGCTCTGAGTAATTTTCTGTCAATAAACTCTGTGCACTGCAGCCATTGCGTTTTCAACCACTTCAAATTGGATGCAGATAGAATGGAAGTTGCTGGCAGTAATAAGATGTTTTTCAAACTGTGGTTAGAAACCCATATGGGTCACAGCAGGGGGCGAGGTATAACCCGATAAACTTTTTAATTTAATTAAGTACACTTTATTATTTTTGGAATTTTATTATTGGTATTATTATACTATACTTTGAATGTGGGGTTACAGTAGCTGAATGTAAATTGTTATTGCAAGCTATTAAATCTCGATATGCCTGTTGCAATCAATCATTATTGGAAGACTGAAAAGGGAAATACTGTGTTGATGACTAACATTTCCCTATTTAATTTGATTTGATTTTAGTTATTTTGAAAATGTTCACATCCTGGCATGCCTAAGCTATAGTGAGTCCAGGTTGAAAGTACCGTATTTTCCGGACTATAAGGCGCACTTAAAAGCCTTTAATTTTCTCAAAAAACTACAGTGCGCCTTATAGTCCAGTGCGCCTTATATATGGATCATTCATTGACATTGACATTCCCTTTAGTACAGCTCCATCTGTTGGATGCATAAGCGTCTATTATGTGCGCCTTATAGTCAGGTGCGCCTTATATATGAAAACAGTTTGAAAATAGACCATTCATTGACAGTGCGCCTTATAGTCAGGTGCGCCTTATAGTCCAGAAAATACTGTAGTTAAGTATTACTTTCTGTATCGGGGGAAATTGTCCATATTCATAAACAATGTTCCTTCTTTTTCAGATCACCATGGACACTATTAAGAGGATGATCTACATATGGATTAAACTAAGTGATGACGTTCTTGACCTGAAGACAATGCTATGGTGCAGCCCTCCTGCCACCAACGAACCTCCTGTTCAGGTTGTTAATAGTGTCAACTTGGCTCCTAACCCAGGCCTTGGTACAGGTATAGCAACCTACTAAGTTTACTACCATTCTAACCTTGAGAGCAACTTGTTACCAAGTAATATATATTGTTGGAACTAACGTAATACAGTATGTTATCACAAATGTGTGTGTGTGTGTGTGTGTGTGTGTGTGTGTGTGTGTGTGTGTGTGTGTGTGTGTGCAAAATCTGGGTCTCTAACACCTGTAGATGTACTCCACACATCCACAATCCACAACACAATCCACACAAACGTCAAATCAAAATGCACTTTAATGTATTACAAAGTCTGGTCGAAACATTGACATTTTCAAACGTTTAATACATTACAGTTCTTAGATTTAAAGGACAACTTTGTTTTTTTACAACAAGGGTTCATATTTTAGATTGAGAAAAGAAGTAGAGAAAAGTGAGTGTTAAAATGTTTTCATTTGCTTCATTCTAGTGTTTTATCGCGTTTACCGTGCTAAAATGTGGGGCATGCGTACGCATGTGGGCATGCGTACAAGTGGCTAAATATGTCTTTTTAGACACAATAAGCCAGCAGTTTCTTTATTGCTATTTACAGTAACACTTCTAGCCCCCATACGTCACATCCAACCAGGAAAGGTTGCATTGTATCTTGGGAATGGGCTTATTCTGTGTAAAATGACATATTTAGCGACGTGTACGCATGCCCCCAACCACTGAAATAAGAATCTCTAAAACAATTGAAAGAAGTAAATGAAATAATTGTAACACTCATCTTTTATATTCTTTAATTACAATCTAAAATATGAACCCTTGTTGTAAAAAACTAAAGTTGTCCTTTAAGTCCTCTCCTCCAGTCTTGGAGTCCTTGGATCTTTTCATCTTGTTTCCATTTTTTCCCAGTCATTGTTAATTTGTTCCCATTGATCCTGTATCTCTATTGAGAACCATGTTGCACACTAACCCTGAGTGTGTTGTCTTTTCTTTCAATCTAAGGATTAGATGCACCAACCCCAACAACTGGAACAGCACTGATGGTAAACTAATATAAGTCTATAGCCTCAAAGTTCATGTGTGTGTTTGTTTGCCACTACCTTGCATTCATTGGGACTGGGATGCAATAGTGTTCTGAGGAGCATTTCTTTATGAACATACAGCATACTTGTGTAGCAGTGGAAACACCAATAGCTGTAGTCATACAATGTGGCAGAAATACCAGCGCTGCTTGCCTTGTTCTAAACTGAATGATGTTTCTACTTGGACATTTTGTATAGGAACCCTACAAAATGACCAGTGATCCTCGTGGCTACTGTCTTATCCTTGAAAATGAAACATTCAAAGATCCAACTAAGAAGCGGAAGGGTACAGAACGCGATTCTGGTGAGTATCATTCAAATAAAGAATAAAAACAATTCAGTTGTGTGATATTAACAATCACATCAGTAATGTTAAGAGCCTACATACAGCAAAGTCCTAAAACCTAAATGTTCTCTCTCGTCCTCACAGAGAGGTTGGTCCGTGACTTCCACTGGCTTGGTTTCATAGTGATCCTGTGTAAGGATAAGACCAAGCGCCAGATGAAGCAAGTGCTGAAATTCTTTGCCGGACGCTTGCCAGATCTGCCAAACGATCTCAAGCAGTGGTCTGGCACGGGATTCAGCGACTTAGGCCAACTACACGTCGCACACGGTGATGGCTTTGTGTGCTGCATTCTGAGTCATGGAGACAGAAAGGGCGTGGAGGGAGTGGACGGAAAGATGCTAAAATACAGTTGGATGAAGTATAAATTCAGCAACAACAACTGCCCCGCTCTCCTGGGAAAACCCAAAATGTTCATTGTTCAAGCCTGTCGTGGTCATGGCATAAATGTCCAGGGAGGAGTTGTCTACAAATATACTGATGGTTCTCTTCCAGAAATAACCGATTTCCTGTTTGCTTATGCCACCATCGACCTGCACTCAGCATTTAGGAATGATGAAGGATCCTGGTTCATCCAGACTCTCTGTGAAAAACTCGAATATGGATGCCCAAGGTACAGCCCTATTAATTCACTAAATACTTTCATTTCATTGTAACCTGAAAGTCATACAAAACGCTGTCTTCCTCGACAACCTTTTAGACTTTGAATTCACTGAAATTATTATCAGGGCTGGGATAAAAAGAAATAATAATAATAATAAATTTAAAAAATAAACATATTTTAATCATGCTTTATTTTTGTACTCACTGGACGAGTTTCAGGTGTACCGGTGTACCAACCAACAGTCAACAAACCCAGTACAATGGGAGAAGAAGCAGATCAGACTGCTTTGCTTAGCCCATTGGATGGGAAATTTAGATAAAAAAAAGTTCAATCATTGATTCACTCGTATACCAAAATGCACTATAATTGAAAGATAGTTTCTTTCCTTTAATTTGCAATTAAACGTGATTATTATTTTTTATTACAATGCCTCTAATTCATTAGATTATCTTTTAACTGAGTTCCAGCCCTAATTATTATATAGGCCTACATCTATATAAAAAAGGAGTAATGTTATTATAATTAAATGTGAACGGCAGATCGCATCTCCTGATGATGTTGTCTTCTGATATGAATTATGGGAATTTTAGTTTTTTCATCAGTCCCAGGTGCCGCAGACCACAGGCTAGGTTTTACAATAGGTAAACAAGTATGACTTGTTTACAAGTAAACAGCACTCAACCGATGCATTTCAAATAACTAGTTAACAAGTCAATGGTAGCCTACTGAATGTGTAAATAAAATGACAACTCAATGTCTCATTGACAAGACAATGTCTCTTTGATTCTCATTCATTCGCCGCCATATTTTGTCTTTTGCTACCAGTGGAGCTGACATGAATACCATCCTCACCGGTGTCAACAATGCCCTGTGCGACAAGGAGACCACGTTCGATTTCAAACAGTCTAGCGTTTTTGAGAACAACCTGAGAAAGCTGCTCATCCTCCGGCCGTTGAGAACCTGAGAAAGGTCATCCTCCACCCAGAGTAGACACCACGACCTAACCGGCAGTGGTTTCTGAGACACATGACCGACTACCTATCATCACTGAAACCTTATGTATGTCCAAAACCTTTACTTCTCAGATTTTTTACATTTATTTTCAAGATAGTCAGTTGGCCATGTCAGAACATTATCTTTAATTATGACACCATCAAAATATAAAAATGTCAATTGCCCATAAATATAACTTCTTCTTTTTTTCTCTTTCTTTTGAAATGTTTTCTTTCATATCAGGACATTGTAATGATCATTAGCAATAACCTAACTATCTCCCAGACTCCCTCCCCAGTCAGAGTTTAGAGTTTGAATTAATGAAGAATTATGCTCAGGATGTAATTTGCACACAGACGTGAGGGGACGTAATTTAATTGTCTACATTTTATTTTTTAAATGTCAACCTCAATGTCATCATCCTCTCTCACACTTATGTCAATGTGCCAGTCATCACCCTCCCCTGTGCCAATGTTGGCACCCGTGCGTAAGGTTGCCTGCTCTGTCGCCTGCTATATCTGTGGGATGCGCCTTAACCACTTGTAGTACTTTTTTACTCCAATACAATTATTTAAAAACTAGTCACTTTGTAGATTTTGATTATTACAAAACACCTAACACCAACAACTAATGGTGTGTGTGTATAGGTTTACACCTTTTTAAGCATTTTTTAAAAGAAAACTTGTGAAATGGGCCATTTTTAATGATTCCTTTTAAGTTAGTATATTGTAATGCCAATACTTTGTTACTTTTGTATTTTTTATATAAAGGGCTTTTACTTATAACAGAGTATTTTTTTATCTTGTGGTATTACTACTTTTTCTTGAGTAGGTCCACAACCCATTTCTCTGTTCCTGCAGTTTCCATATTAAAGGATAATTCCAGCATAGAAGGTCTTACCTTTAGAAGTTGTTATTCTCTCCCCAAAAATGTTATCTCCCCAACAAAGTGATCCAGGTGTTGTTTTGTTTTTTTCCATAACAGGCAATCTTGTCCATTCACCCTACCTGACCACGGCTCCAAACAGGTGTGATTGGTTGTATTCTTAATGCACTTATTTCTCTCGCTTGGTACATGTCTGCCATAGATTCTAATGGCATCCCATTCACACACTAATATTACCAGGGGGCAGTCATTGTTATTGTTAAAAAGCAGATCTTTGAACTCACTCAATTGAAATCTTGTCTTGCAAGATGTCTAAATCTGATTGGAGTCAGCATGCACCCACATCTGCGCAGCTTCTCTAAACAAATAATGTCAATAATGGCGGCACCCAGTGTGAAACGAGAATGTGGATCTTTCAGAGTCATTATGTATGGCAGGCATGTAGGCTACCGAAGAAAATTGATTTTGGAGCGAGAGAGATAAGCAGATTAACAATAGGCCTATAACCAATCGTTCCGGTTTGGAGCCTGGTCGGGTAGGGCGAAATGCTGTGAAAAGACAAGATTGCCAGTAAAAAGAAAACATCTGGACTACTTTTTGGGGGAGAGAAGAACACAGAGGTAAAATAACCTTTAGGCCAGAATTCTCCTTTAATCGCCAGGAAAGGGGGGGGGGGTGGTGTTTGCTTAAGTGGGTTTATGCTGTCTTTAAAAAGTACTGCAAGTTATATTTTTTGTTTAAAACAAACCTATTTTGTTCTATAATATGATTGGTATCCTGTTGAGAACCCGTATAACTATGTCCATGCCCAAGGTCAGAGGAATGGCCACTCGCAAGATGGAAGATTTATGACAAATGGAAATTATGTTTCCGATTTACGGCTATACCTGTGATAAAATAGATAGTGATGTGTGTTGCTTTAAAGTAGACATGTGAGGAAACCTATGATTGATGTTCACTGTTGGAACTTAGGGTTATATAGCCTATGCAGCTTCACACTGTTAAGTTGGACAAACCAACTTTGTGCAGAACAGGCAAGAACATGGTACGTGCGATGTGGGGCCTCATACTTCCTGTAACTTCTGACTGGCAAGGATTCTACTTTTGCTGTGTGTTCTCTCTCTCTCCTATTCTTTTGTATCATCTCTCTTAAAAAAACAATAAAAGCCCTTTTTACTTGGGAACCAAAAACTGTGTTGCGCCTCTGCTCCATCCTCGGTCAAAGGTCATCTGCCCATTACCAACTCTTTGTATAGGATTATTCCTGAGTTTGGGTGAGTCCAGATATGTGTTCTAGATTTCATAGCCAAACGATATAATAGTCTGTTGTCCAAATGGTCCCTCTCTCTCACTTGTCCATCCATTGGGAGCTCAGAACTGGTCACGAGCACGGAGGGCATTACAGTATAAACCAGGGGTGTCCAAACGTTCGCATATTTTCACATATACATCGCAATTACAATATTTTAGCTATCATTATCATTATTTATCTTTTGTCAGGTGTGTGCTCTGAATTAAATACAAATAACTCACATTACCAAATGCAACCAGACGTGTAAGGTAAAACAAAATAGCAGGGAACAAGGAATACTGACAAATTATACAATAACATTGTTTATGCTATAAACATTGACGGTGCTGCAGGGCCGTTTGTAGTACCATTTAGGGAGGAAGCTGCGGGCTGTGTAAGATTTGTCATCGGGCTGCTCTTTGCACAGCCCTGGTTTGTGCCCGATAATGTGTAGGTTTGGTACTGCAAGAGGAAGTCTTCTTTAGTAGAAGAAACCAAGACACACATTTCCTACCAAATGTCTCTCTGACAACAACAACGCTGTCGTGCAAGTGCACTGAGACTCAAATATAAATACTCTGCAGACTGAAACAAATCTGCTTTTTTTAATCAGGTCTTAATGGGTTGAATCTAATCTGCTTGTATTATCGAATATGTTATTAACAGTTTGCAAAAAGAAAAGGCGCGGTGGCACATATTTATACAAAATAATGCTAAAAGGATAACCCAACAAGCCCAGGGCTTACTTTGTTCTATAAAGTGATTGTGTGATGTGATTGGTATCCCAACCTGAGAATGCATTTGAGAATGAGAATGCATTTGCTGTTTATTAAAGAGCTGGAGAGACAGGACGGGGAGACTGCTGTTGCCGTGGTTCCCAAACATTTTAGCTTGAGACCCAAAGAGTTTTTAATTCAATTGTGGTATACTCAAAATGACATTGTATGAGTGCTCCAGCTTGTGTCAATGTGTTTTTTCTGAACAATGATGAGATCCTGATGCTGTTTTTAAGCTGTATTTAAAGTCTGACTTATGAAGAATAATAAATCATTTGTATGAAGAAGAAAAAAGTGGTTAATTCTTTGTTTTTTAAAAGATTTAAATGTATGCCACTATATGACTATGGAACAGTTGGTATGCTAATATTTTAAACAGGGATTCTAATGTTGTGCAACAGTAATGGGCCTACTTTAAACAAATAAAAGTCCATGATTATAATTATTCGTAATTATGGAGTCTCATTCTCTCATACGTGAATGTCGTGAATGCATACTAAATTCGGGAAATATTACAGTGTAAAGGAACGAAACGTGTAGTACCTCTGCTTTGTCACAAGATGGGGGGCTTTCCTAACCTTTTCCTAACATGTATCATGTTATCCTGTGTGTCATGTGTGATTACCCACCTGATCTTGAATAGTTTTCATGAATTCAAACCCTACTCCAACCTTTTTTGTATTGCCAATATATGTCTCATGGACACACAAAAGTAGGTGTGGCCTATTTTATGACCAAGGAGTCAATTTAATTGAAAACTAATGGTTGGAATGGATTCAGCAGCCCAAAAATACCCAAATTACACACCTCATACGTTCATATTGGCCATTTTTAATTTTTCCCCCTTTAATCCCAGGCCCTCGGGATACCCAATAACTTTGATTGGCTCCCACAAAGTATGTCAATGGAGTTGGGTTTGACAAAGTTCAGAGGTGATAGTAGACACTTTATGAACACATTTGTGAAGAAAGCTAGTGATTTAGATTTAGTTCCCAGATTGATGTAGCAATAGGCTAACTTTCCCTTACTATTTGTACCGGCTGCTCTTAAGCTGTACAACGAGACACACAACGGTCGATTGACAAGGACTAAGGACCTTCCAGGGAGGGTGCTCTTGTTCGTCTTGCTGCATCACCCTTTCTTGTTTTTCTTTCTTTTGCTAGTTGTTTTTATCGCTCTGACTTTTGGACACTGCACTATTAGGTTGTTAGTAGTTTTTTTTTAGTATTTCTGCTTGTGTTTGACATGATGTTGAGCACATTATATTGATAGTTGTGCTTTAGGACACTTTATGTATATATATTTATATATATTATTCGTTCCCTTTCTTGTTGTACCTTGCTCTTACTGTACTTACTGTACTCTGTACTGTACTCTATTCTTGTGTTTTCTTTTTATCTTTTCATAGTTCTTTGTAAATAACCTTATACTGCTGTGCTGCCTCTGGGCAACTGATTTCCCCCTTGGGATAATCTATCTATCTATCTATCTGTCTATCTGATTCAGATAGGGATCTCCGTGTATGGGCATAAAAGGGATGTACCATGTACAATACATGGATCTCCATACAGTATGGGTACCAGGGGTCTCCATAGTTGGGTAACTGGTCCGGTATACATCAATGGCCAGATGGCAAACAATTGGCGCTAAGGTCGCATGTCGCCCTGAGGCGTCTTACTAGTATCAGATATCTAAATATTGACTCAAGCAACGTATACTGTCTGAGGTTCACACAAAAGTAAGAGTAAACCTTAAAATTACATGTAAGGTAGTATTTTTAGGGGACTTCCACCTCCTATAACCTGGCCCAGGAACCAAACACCTATTATAAGTTTAATTTTCCTTCCTCTTTTTCCACAATGCCCCATCATCTGCAAACAATCACTTATCTGCTGGTATCTTTGAAATATATAATTTATCATAACAACAAACAATAATGGACTAATTACACTGCCTTGAGGTGTACCATTCCCCACCATGTATTTTCCTGACAAATCCGACCCAATCCTTACCTGTATTTTCCTATCAACCAAAAAATCCTTTATCCAATTAAAAACCCTACCCCCCACACCCATCTTGTGCAACTTAATTAACAAACCTTCTTTCCACATCATATCACATGCCCTTTCAATATCAAATTCGTTGATATTGCCATGTGCTTTCCTTATCTCCGTTTGACTGCATCCATAGTATTTCTTCCTTTTCTAAAACCACTTTGACAACTTGCCAACATGCCTCTCTTCTCAAGGTCATATATTACCACCCTCTCCATTATTTTACACACATTTGATGTTAATGCTGTTGGCCTAATAGCAAGAAGCACAAGCGTAATTTGATAGGGTTGTTTTTAATAAGCCTAAATAAAAATATACGCCCAATGCGCCCATATCTACATGAATTCATACTAGGATATTATATGTATTTAGTAATTTCCAATATATTAGGGGTAATCATTGTAGTTTGCGCTTAAATCGCGCAAAGACAACAGACCCGGTCCCCTTTGATCAGGGCCCCCTTGATCAGGGCCCCCTTGATCCGAAAACCCATGGGGAATAAGGTCTAATTTCGCCACTGGCAAGAAGGTTTGCACGGGTCCTTTCCTGTCTTTCTAATTGGGATCACCACTGATTCCTTCCAAATATTTGGCAACCTTCCCTTCCCCACATTCTGTTGTACATTTCTAACAATTTAGATGTGACCCATGGCCGCTATAAATATGACAGAATCGTGGATATGGTACAAATATAACAAGTAGCAACAAACGAAGGGGAGAGGAGACGCTGTCAAGCGTATAACAAAAGTATTTATTAAATAAATGCCTGGGACAATGACTAACGAATACATCAAAACAGCTCAACTAAACATAACGACTCCACAGTAATCAGTAGTGTAGGTGTGGATGAGTGAGTGGAACATGGTGTGGTGCAGGGTGTTGTATGGAAAGTAAATGGTAAATGGTGCATTTATATAGCGCTTTTATCCAAGGCGCTTTACATAGATTGTGCATTACATTCACCCATTCACGCACACATTCATACACCGGTGGCGGAGGAAACCATGCAAGGCACCAACCTACTCACCGGGCTCAATTAGGGGTTCAGAGTCTTGCTCAAGGACCCTTCGACATCAACTCAGGGGGAGCCCGGATTCGAACTGGGAACCCTTCGTGCTCTAATAACGGTTTCTCTACCCATGAGCTATGCCGCCCCATGAAAGTAAAACTAAACATAAGGGGCATGGTGGAGAGACGGCTCAAGCTGGACGAGACAGGTCTGCTTCCTCAGGATCTCTCGCAATAACCGGAGAGGGGAGGCTTTTATATAGCCTTCTGGAGGCACCGGGCCCAGGTGTGCTCCATGGCCATCAAACCCTCAGCCAACGAGGCCCCACCCTGCTCACCTGCAGGGAGATAATTAGGCAGAGCAAAGCACCACCCCTAACCCAGACTCCTGGGTCTAGTGTGTGGGGTGTCACAACATACATTTTAGGCGCGCCACAGACATATGCGTGAAAATCTTCTACTTATCGTCTGAGAATGGCCACTGGGGGCGCCGTACTAATGCATTGTCAATGGAAGGTTGTTTGGTGTTTTGTCGTTGCCGTGTCTCTTGGCCAAAAGACCACCGGCTTCGACTGCTCTCTCCGCATTCAATCCGACTTTTTCACCATTTCTCAGACATTTGAATGCAGAGAGTATGCACTGGGTATCCACGGAGGAGTATCCACGGTATCCTGTTCTCCATGCACTTTGAAGTACGCATGCGCCGATATCTCTCGCCTTGAATATTATTCCCCTCAGGGGAATCGAACCCAAACCGTGGGTTTGTTGCATCCGTGCTCTACTGACTGAGCTAATGAACGGATGATGTGACTCCTTTTTTGTGCATTTATCTTTGACGTGGATAGTGGGGTAGGCGTGGATAGTGAGGGACTGAATATTTACTATTCTGTCCATAACGGCACATAACTCGGTAACGCGGCTGAGTGGGATTGGGCGCCGTTCCCACCGCTCGTCGCGGCAACTCGGCTCGCTAGCGCTCGCCTCGGTGGCGACTCACGGGGGTCATCGGCGCCCAATACCGCGCCGCTCCGTCGGGGTCAGTGGCGTGGAGCGTTGCACTGGGGAACAGAGCATACTTGGCATCTGGTTCGAGGCTGGCATTCACCTCAGGTTTTATTTTTGCGCTCCTCTGAGGTTGACCACTAGATGTCGACATTTTACTACTAATATCTCTGCATTGGTGAGTTATAGGATACTGAATATCCAAGTATCCTGGATACTTTCTGCATTGAAGAGTCTGAAAGCACGTGAATATTTCGCATTAAGTGTGTTGATATCATTAGAACCAGGTGAAAAGACAGGCTGCGGTTGAGCTTGAGACAAAAAAAATCAAACCCAAGTTTGAAGTGAGCGGTGGTGTGTGTGTGTGTGTGTGTGTGTGTGCGTGCGTGTGCGTGTGCGTGTGCGTGTGCGTGTGTGTGTGTGTGTGTGTGTGTGTGTGTGTGTGACCCCCCCTCCCTGTGTGTGTGTGTGTGTGTGTGTGTGTGTGTGTGTGTGTGTTGCAGTTGATTTTCAGGCTAGACGCAACAGCACCCTCTTTGGTCAACCAATGGCACTCCAGGCTACAGACCCACAGACAGACATACATACATACATACATACATAGATACACTACATGGCCGTGCGTGCGTGCGTGCGTGTGCGAGCGTGTTTGTTGCAATTGATGCTCAGGCTAGACTCAGCATCAGGCTACAGACACATACGCGGATACACACTCCTGCATATACACCTCAGGCTACAGACATACACACACGGCCATTCTAAGGAGCGGCGTCACCACCGCTCAAAAACCAAACAACCTTGCATTGACAATGCATTAGTATGGCGCCCCCAGTGGCCATTCTCAGACGATAAGATTCGATGCGTGACGCACATGTGTGAGTCCGGCCTTAGACAATGTCACAACAATCAAATAAAAATAACTACAGAAAATATATCGACCCATTTCTTGTTCACCTTCAAGTTTGCACAGACATGATAGAATACTCACATTTCTTCAGTTAAATGCCTACACATTGAACAGGGTGAAGCTACTCCCCAAACACTAGTGGACACAGGCAACCATCCACAACAGCACACACCTGACAATATAAAACACATTCTCATTGTAAACCATACAGGTAGGTACAATAGCTTATTGAGCCATTTGGTCGGGTTCATATTACATTGCCTTCTCTCCCCTGATTCTCTCTTTCCTCCACTTCATCCCTTCTTCCCCTATCCTTTATCTCCTGCCTCCCTTCCAACCTTTTATTCGTGCGTCTATCTTTAGCCGTTTTACCTGCCATCTAGTACAGGAAATCTTGCTCTTTCGACAACGCAACATTTCGACAACGGAGCGTCGGCAGGATAGCGCCTCACCCCACGGAGGTTAGGGTTAGGGTTAGCTTTGGTTGTCGAAAAGATGACTCATGTAGAAACAGCGACACACTCCCTCCTCTCTAACTTCAGTCTCTTCCGACAGTCACGCACTCAGAGTACGTGGCCTCCACTGTTTCCAGTCCACCGACCAGGTGCTGCTAGGGAAATAAGCAACCATGTCTAGAAAAATCACACCTGTGTGAACTGAGCAGTGGAGGCTGTGTGTGTGCATGCGTGCGTGCGCGCGTGCGTGCGTGTGTGTATGTGTGAGTGTGCCTAGCCTGAACAACAGCGCCCCTTAATTAATGTGTGTGGTCAGGAAAGGTATTGCAGGCTACATACAGACACACATACATACATACATGCTCCGTATAGGAGTGGTGTGACCACCGCTTAAAAACAAGCCCCAAAGAAAGAGGCCAGGCCACTGACAGGAGCGAGGAGCACATTATAAAGTGGTGTAAAAAGTATTCAGCTATACTTTAGAAAACCTCACAACTGTGAAGCCGTCCTCTGGCATACTGGGAGCTATAGGGGCAGTCCTGAGATAGGCATTCAATGTGGTATCATGGTCCCGTCCAAGTATATTCCATGTTTGGGATTTCAATGATTCAATAATTGGGTCTTATCAGTACTGACAGTGCTTCTTACATTGCCAAAAAGGGAAAGCTGCAAAGGGGAGTGGGTGTACTGCATCCATCCATCCATCCATCTTCAACCGCTTATCCGGAATCGGGTCGTGGGGGTAACAGTTCCAACTGAGACTTCCAGATTTCCTTATCCTGAGCAACTTCCTCCACTCCCTCTGGGAGTATACCGAGGCGTTCCCAGGCCAGTTTGGAGATATAATCCTTCCATCTGGTCTTAGGTCTGCCACGGGGTCTCCTCCCAGTGGGACGTGCATTGAGGACCTTCCTAGGAAGGCGCTCGGGGGGCATCCGTACTAGATGCCCAAACCACCTAAGCTGACTCCTTTCCAAGTGAAGGAGCAGCGGTTCTACTCCAAGTCTCTCTCGGGTGATTGAACTTCTCACCCTATCTCTAAGGGAGATACCAGCCACCCTTCTGAGAAAACTCATTTCAGCCGCTTGTACCCGAGACCTTATAATTTCGGTCATGACCCACTCTTCATGACCATAGGTGAGAGAGGGAACGAAGATTGCTCGAAAGACAGAGAGCTTTGCCTTACGGCTCAACTCTTTTTTCTTCACAACAGCGTGATTTAGCGACTGCAAAACCGCTCCTGCTGCTCCGATTCTCCGGCTGATCTCCTTCTCCGTCTTCCCCTTTCTCTCACTTGTGAACAAGACCCCGAGATACTTAAACTCTTTCACCTGGGGTAAAGTCTCATTCCCTACTTGAACTGCACAATCCATCGGTTCCCTGCTGAGAACCATGGCCTCAGACTCAGTACTAGTGGGTGTACTGCATATAGTTATTATTATATAGACAGATACTTGAGGAGACTTGAGATTCAGCTCTACCAGCAAAACTAGTTTGTCAATGTACTGTATAGCTTTAATAGTTGTGGTTCCCGTTCCAGGTGAACAGGAGCTGCAGTCTTTGTTGATGAGAATGTCTAAAGTGTGCCAACAATGGAAAAAAACTTGTCTGTGGCTTTTTCAACAGCCACCCAAAAGGGCTTGCTTAGTTTGTTTTCTGGGTGCCTTAGTAGTATATAGCTTGGCCCCATTTTCGCTTATATTTATATATTCTATTATTGTATTTGCATTTGTATTTGTAATCCCACAATGAACTGAGCAAATAAAAGGAAGCTTTTAAACTTCCAAAAAGGCTCATTTTCTGAATTAGTGCTATAAAAATAACTGGACAAGGTCTTCTTTATGAGAAGAAACAATGCCCTCTGTGAGTATCTGAATTCCAGACGGCTGTCAAATTACTGATAAAAACTCACACTTCACATAGTCTTTAGTGGTGAGCATCAGTACATTTCTCTGGACAGAGTAGGACAGGTCCTCTCATAAGAATCTTTTGAGGGTCTTAACAGTCTTGCCTGTGACATAAAAAGTGTACACACCGTAATGGTTAAGGCTCAAACTATTTTTCTGTGATCGGAAAACCTCCTGTCTGAAAAGTACACACTGCTCCTAACTTCGGTTCAGCCAATCACAAGCTTGATATGTTGGTTGTCACCGGTCATAAAACACAAAGAAGAAGCTGTATCATTCTTCCTGGCTGCCAGCAGCAAGTGTTAGGTTCCATTTCCAGCTCAGGGTGTGGATTACTTTGTTTTTCATCAGTTAAAGACAAGGTAATATGATCAGCCTTTGATTTATATGTTTAAACCAAAACAACAACAATAGCAACATCAACACTGCTTTTACTTTTAGACTTTGCTGTTGGGCGTTAAGCTGCTTACACCAGCTGACCTTTACAATATTTTGGAAAGATTTGGAGGAAAGATTTTTAAGACTACCCTCGCTCTCACACTGGTGAGGGGCCCTCCCAGACTGCGATCCTCTCATCTCCAGGATCCCACCATCACCTCTGCATTTACCAGCTCCATCTCCAACCGGTATAATGCCCTGAAAAAGGATGAATGCACCAACTGGAACCTTTTCGTGTCTGCAATAAATCAGGCAACTGCAGACTCCATTAGACGCACTCACCACACACCGAGGAGTCCATGGATTTCACCAAGAACACTTGGAATCATAGTAGACAAGGCAGAATTTCTGAAAATGTGCTTGTATAAAGTCCCGAAGGCATTTTGCGAATATTTATTATATACAACTGTTCTAGGGGTATTAAGGGATGCTGAATCCAAATTTGCTGTATATAATGCTCAAAAATGTTCCTAAATGGCTCAAAATTGAGAAATCCAACATGGCCGCCACTGCAAGGCTGAAATCTATTTAAGTGAAAATCTTTTTGACTAAACAAGGTAGAAACTTGAACTAAATGTGTTTTTCTAGGTTAGCCTACATGGGGAATTTGAAATTCTATCCTGATTTTAGATCAGACGTGAATAATTGGCTTGAAACTCATACATGTATAGCAGAAAAGGTTCGTTATTGATGCATAATTCGTCAAACAGAAACAAAAGCAGGATGAACCATGGTTTTATTCATCAAAACTCTTTTGATTTAGATGTTTCTATCAACAAGTCATATATGCAAATTATATATAGTCCTTAATATGAAGGTAGGCTACATTAATTTAGCCTATTTGCAGTCATCAATATTTCGAGCAGATCTCATAGGTATCTTGCAGCTGCTGCATGCATCCAATTCCACTTTTCCTGAATAGAATAGAATGGATTATAATACAATATAATAGTATTTTACCATATCAATAAAAGTAAATGTACATGGGAATACTTCTTACTGTAATCCTTACTGTGGCAGCTTATTCACAGTCTTCCTCAGTGTTCCGGCAAGTGTTGAGTTTTTTGCAGTTGCATGCTTCCATACATGCCATATGACTCTTTCTGGATAGAATAGAAGAGAGTTTATAGCCAGCACAAGTACATCAGGGTAGGGTTCATCAATATGTCAACATCTAAGAGTCTAGAGTATGCAGTCTAGTAGGCTGATATTCTCTAAAATTACCAAATCCCATTAGTACAATCTATTATACATACATACCTGCAGCTGCAGCGTTGGCTGAGGCACTCCTTTGTACAGCCACATGAAGTGAACTCCCTGCAGACTTTGGGCATAGGTGGCAGAGAGAGTAGCCGTGGCACTAACTGGCCTTCCTTGATCATCCAATACCATTTCCTCCACTGGAGGAAGATTGGGGTGTGGCAGGTGAGCTTGATTCCATATAGTTGCTTGATAGTGTGCACGCATGATATGGAACCTCACAGCATCTGTGGTTGGTGGCAGAGTCTCTTGGGGACGACTTTTGCAGAATAACTTTAGGCCTACTCATGCTTTGTTGCATGAATCAACGTCAGGCACACCATAGATCTTACAAATGAATCTTTCTGATGACGTCACGATATCTTCTGTGAAAGGGCCCTTCCCAAGGCCAGCAAGATCAGTGTGATGTTGTTCGAACACCTGCCAGGCTGTCTTCTTTCCGTGGCCACTGAACTGAGACACACTGTCACATCCATTAAGGGCATGGAAGGCAAGGAGTGTCCACGAGGAAGCTGATACACGACTGATCCTTCACTGTATCCACGCACTGATGGAAACAGTAGTCGTGTCAGCACGTGACACAGACGTGCTTCTACTACTGCTTGCTTACTTTGACAAAATCGGATGTACCTATGTCTACATGAAGGGATATCAAAGGACCCAAAGTTTTTCCCAGTGCATGAAATTCACAGGATACTGTCTGAGGATCAACTGGACACACTCCTTGCCTTCCATGCCCTTACTGGATGTGACAGTGTGTCTCAGTTCAGCGGCCACGAAAAGCCTGGCAGGTGTTCGAACATCATCACACTGATCTTGCTGGCCTTGGGAAGGGCCCTTTCACAGAAGATATCGTGACATCATCAGAAAGATTCATTTGTAAGATCTATGGTGTGCCTGACGTTGATTCATGCAACAAAGCACAAGTAAAGTTATTCTGCAAAAGTCGTCCCCAAGAGACTCTGCCACCAACCACAGATGCTGTGAGGTTCCATATCATGCGTGCACACTATTAAGCAACTATATGGAATCAAGCTCACCTGCCACACCCTGATCTTCCTCCAGTGCATGGAGGAAATGGGATGGATGATCAAGGAAGGCCAGTTAGTGCCGCGGCTACTCTGTTTGCCACCTATGCCCAAAGCCTGCAGGGAGTTCACTTCATGTGGGTGTACAAAGGAGTGCCTCAGCCAACGCTGCAGCTGCAGGTATGTATGTATAATATATTGTACTAATGGGATTTGGTAATTTTAGAGAGTATCAGCCTACTAGACTGCATACTCTAGACTCTTAGATGTTGACAGATTGATGAACCCTACCCTGATGTACTTGTGCTGGCTATAAACGTTGTATCCCCTTCTCTTCTATTCTATCCATAAAGAGTCATATGGCATGTATTGAAGTATACAACTGCAAAAAACTCAACATTTGCCCGAACACTGAGGAAGACTGTGAATAAGCTGCCACAGTAAGGATTACAGTGTATTCCCATTTACTTTTATTGATATGGTAAAATACTATTATATTATATTATAATCCATTCTATTCTATTCAGGAAAAGTGGAATTGGTTGCATGCAGCTGCAAGATACCTATGACATCTGCTCAAAATATTGATGACTGCAAATAGGCTATATTAATGTAGCCTACCTTCATATTAAAGGGATATTTCTCTTTCAAAAAACTTTTGGTAATTTTATCGTCTAATCAGGCTTTTATGAACACCCTGAACAGTTTTTAATTTGTTTGATTCAATATTTAGATATTTGATGTAAATGTTACCAGGCCCTCGGCCTCTCCCCACAGACACCCATTGTAACTTCAAACTTCATTTTAACCATGATAGATTCATTAAAATTGAATTATTATTTTTTCTGGTGACTCATATTACCTCCTAATATGTGAGCAGGTTGTGTTTTTTCAATAACATTTTTCATTTATTTGTAATAATTATTTTTTGAATTACATTTTTTCCATTTTCCCAAATAATTAATAAAAACAAATGAAAAAGGTTATGGAAAAAAACACGGCCTGCTCACGTATTAGGAGGGTAGAATGAGTCACCACAAAAAATAATGGGTGTTTTTAATGAATGGTTAAAATGGAGTTTGAAGTTACAATGGGTGTGTGTGGGGAGAGAAGCCCTTCCCCTGTTTCCCTGTTGAAAGTGGAATATCCCTTTAAGGACTATATATAATTTGCATATATGACTTGTTGATAGAAAAATCTAAATCAAAAGAGTTTTGATGAATAAAACCATGGTTCATCCTGCTTTTGTTTGTTTGACGAATTATGCATCAATAACGAACCTTTTCTGCTATACATGTATGAGTTTCAAGCCAATTATTCACGCCTGATCTAAAATTAGGATAGAATTTCAAATTCCCCATTTAGGCTAACCTAGAAAAACACATTTAGTTCAAGTTTCTACCTTATTTAGTCAAAAAGATTTGCACTTAAATAGTTTCAGCCTTCCAGTGGCGGCCATGTTGGATTTCTCAATTTTGAGCCATTTAGGAACATTTTTGAGCATTATATACAGCAAATTTGGATTCAGCACCCCTTAATACCCCTAGAACAGTTGTATATAATAAATATTCGCAAAATGCCTTCGGGGTTCTGATTTTCTGAAAATTGATCCTGTCTATAGAGCTCCGGAGAGCCGCACGTCTTAGGGGCGACATGATTGAATATCGTCGCCTCAATCGCATACGTAACACCGCGATAAAAGAAGACAGAGAAAGATTCTGGCAAGGTGAAGCAGAAAACCTGGAGTCTGCAGCTGAAAATAATAACTTCACTCAAGTGTATCGAACCCTGCGGCGATTGAAAACAGGCCCCCAACAGAAGGCAGTCCTGGTAAAGGACGCGCAGGGTAACATACTCAAAACGGAGGAGGAATGTATCAGTCGCTGGAAGGAGCATTTCAGTGACCTTCTGCATCATCCCCCACCCCAAACTGACCCCACTCTCACCACATCATCTGAAAATGCCAGTGCAAACCACAACTGCAGCATAGACCCTGTAACCAAAGAAGAGGTCGCGAAAGCCCTGTCAAAACTTCGTAATGACAAGGCTCCTGGTATTTGCAACATCACAGCTGAGATGATGAAAGTGGGTGGCGACAATACCATTGAGTGGCTAACTCACATTATCAACTATGTCTGGACAACTGAGCACCCCCCAGAAGACTGGACCAGGGGCATCATTCTCCCCTTCTGGAAACATAAGGGTGATAAACAGGTCTGTAATAACCACAGAGGCATTACTCTCCTTTCCATCCCAGGAAAGATCTTCACCCGCATACTTCTCTCCCGGGCCCTTCCGGCCATTAGAAGCAAAAGACGCCCCCAACAAGCAGGTTTCATGCCAAACCGCTCAACAACAGATCAGATCTCTGCCCTCCGCCTCGTCATTGAGAAGGTATATGAGTTCCGTCAAGACAGACACCTCTACATAGCCTTTCTCGATCTCAAGGCTGCCTTCGACACCGTGGATCACGCTTCCCTCTGGAAGATCCTCACCATCCTCGGAGTCCCAAGAAAGATCACCACCCTCTTTCAAAAACTCTACAGTGATGCTGAAAGCTGCGTGCGTGTCGATGGCAAGAACTCTACCTGGTTCTCAATCAATAGCGGAGTAAGACAAGGTTGCGTAGCTGCACCAGACCTATTTAACTGTATCATCGACCATCTGATGGAACAGACTTGTGCACGTGTTCCCGGGGTTAAACTGGGTATTACCCCCTCACAGACTTGGAATACGCTGATGACACCACACTATTCTGCTCCACTCCTGATCAGTTAAAAGAAGCCTTGGACATCTACCAAGAGGAATCCAACAAACTGGGTCTGAAGGTCAGCTGGGCCAAAACAAAGCTGATGCACATCGGTGGCGCAGCCCCCCCACCGTTGCATATCAATGGAGAGGAAGTAGAGTTTGTTACTTCCTTTAACTACCTCGGGTCCATCATAACTAATAACGGCAACATATCACCAGAAATAAACCGGAGACGTGCCTTGGCAGCCAGTGCAATGAAAACACTCTGGAAGCCGTTGTGGAGACACCACTCCATCTCAAGAGAGACCAAATTAAGGATTTACAACACCTCAGTCCTCTCCATCCTCCTTTATGGAGCAGAAACCTGGCCTCTCAATAAGACCCTGGCTGCCAGAATAGATGGCTTTGATACCAGAGCGCTGCGCTCAATAGAGGGGATAAAATGGCAAGATAAGGTCTCCAACATTACGCTGAGGGTACGCACCCAACAGCCCCCCGCGTCCCGTCTGGCTGCACAGCGCCGCATGCGCTGGTACGGCCACGTCAAAAGACTCCCTCCTGATCACCCTACTCACGCTATCCTCCACTTCCAACCAAAAGACGTTGGCTAGAAACGCCCCCGCGGTGCCCCCCGCACGCGATGGATTGATGCCGTCACCAGGGACCTACACCAAATGGGCCTGTCGCTGGATGAAGCCGAGTCCCTAGCACAGGACCGACCCAAATGGAGAAGATTGGTGAAGCTGATTGGCTCTACGCATGACGTCGTCCCCGACGCCGAGCAAGAGAACTGATGATGCTCTCACACTATACTTGATGCTCTGTCATCCCACAAATATGGTGCCCAGTTGTCCCAGTGCCCATCTGACTTGTATTTGTAACTGACCTAATGTTCCATTAGGTCAGTGTTTAGAGATCGTCGCAATATCGACACGCTCCCATTGATAATTAGAAATTGGTTTGGGTGAGCGGTGTTACGGTAGGATTTGTTTTCCACTGTGTCCTCGCTTCATGTTCCTGATTGTGGTCAGACAGTTTCTTGTCCTGTACACTGTTGAACATATGGAAATGTAATATAGAACGTAATTTATGTTGAACAACTGTATTTCTGATCAGTAAGATACCTTGTTCAGAGGAATTATGCGTACATGACATATCTGTCTATTTCCATTTCTGATCAGTGAGATACCTTGTTCAGATATGGCCATGCTGATGATGTCTGAAAAAGGTGCAAAGTAAGGTTTTTTGTCACACGTGTGTGTGTGGCTTTTTCAACAGCCACCCAAAAGGGCATCTCACAAGAGCATCTTCAGCTTTTTTGGGAGGCTTTTTGGGAGGCTTTGCATTTGGGGGTTTTGGTCACGGAGGGCTTAGCCTTAGGTCCTTTGGGGCCCTTTTGGGCTCTTTTTGGGGGATTCTTCTCTTGCACCGTGCTCAGATGTCATGGCAAGCAGTCGTGGTTCCACATGGAGGAAGATAAAAAAAAAAACCTAATTATTATCAAAAGGGGTTCGTTTCTTTATTTTGAGATTAAGCCTATTTGGTGTTAAATATTGTCAAGAAATGTGTACATTTTTGGAACTACCAAATTTAGACTGGCCTGTATACTAAGGCTATAAATCTAATGGAATCTAATGGACCTCCTCCTTTTTAATCTAAATTCTGAATTATTTCAGAACCAGAAGCCTAATTTAAGGCATTAATAGATTTTATTTATATTATTTTTGTATTTGCATTTGTATTTTTAAATACATTTGTAATTCCATATGAACTGAGCAAATAAAAGGAAGCTTTTAAACGTCCAAAAAGCTTAATTTTCTGAATTAGTGCTATAAAGATAAATAGACAATTAAGGTCTTCTTTAGGAGAAGAAGCAATGCCCTCTGTGAGTATCTGAATTCCAGACGGCTGTTACATTACTTTTTTTACAGATTTGTTTTGGGGCTTTTATGCCTTTAGGATAGACTGACAGGTTTTCAGTGGTGAGCATCAGTACATTTCTCTGGACAGAGTAGGACAGGTCCTCTCATAAGAATCTTTTGAGGGCCTTATGCCTGTGACATAAAAAATGTACACACCGTAAAACTGTGGTCGGGAACTCGTCTAAAGTACCAGGCCATATTAAATAGGCCTAATTCAAGGGTGTTGAATCTGAAAAACATGGTACCCAATGTATTAGTTTCTAACCTTCTAACTTGCATAACAAAATGTCTGCCGATTTCTTCAATAACTCTATAACAAAGCAAGCAAAACTGACAAATAAAGTGTATACTACTAGAGGTTCGCGGGCCTTCGGCCCGCTCACATCTAGTTAAAAAAATAAAAAATAAAAAAGTAAAAAAAAATTAAAAAAACAGTTAAAAAAAAAGAAAAATAAAAAATAAAAAAAAATAAAAGAAAAAAAAATTGGGGGGGAACTATTGTGGCGGAACTATTGTGCCGCAGCGCACGTTTCCGGTCGGACATATTTGACCGCCGGACGCACTTCCGGTGCCACAACTCTGTGTGCCACGTGAGGAGTTGTTTTGTTTGTCGCGCTAATGGTTTTGTGGATCAGCTGTGAGATTCAGTGGGCTGGGTGGAGCGTAACCGTGACAACAGCTGCTTGCAGGCTTGTTATATGTGCTGGTGTAGGGTTACAGATCCATGGGCTGGGCGGACGTTAAGATCCCCTGGACTGGGCGGACGTTATAGCCAATTGGATTGCTGCATTTGGTCGTGTCTGACTGACTGACTGACAAACAAACAAAAACCGCTGGCTGCAGTTCTAAAATGTATGTATAGATACATCTATACTGTATGTTCTGAGGGTCAGTATAAAGTATTGTTTTCAAAGTAATTAGTGGTAAGATTACTCCTAAATATGCAAACTGGAGGGCACCATTACAGAAAACGGTTTAGTACTACTCAAAGGGGTCCATACGCATACCCCTTATTTTCTTTTTTCTACTTATCTGTATTTTTGGCATCCTTAGGACATCTAAAATACAGGTTTTGATGATCCCATACAACTTGTACATGTAATCTAAGGTTCTGATATGCGGTCCTGATCCGTGTCCCCTGAGCTAATATGCTTGGGCCAAGACTTGGAGCAGCCAGCAGTATTCCACCATACCGTATACTTCCTAGTTATGAGTAGGCCTACGCTATCTGACCTGACCTAACCCTACTTTTGTTTTTAGTCAGTCACCGTGACATGGAACACTCACTGTGTACCTGTCACAGAAACACTGGTGACTCCCCAAAAATATATATATATACTCGTTATGTCATAAAGGCTATATCTAGGCCAGTATAGCTATGTTGCAGTACATACTCCTTTAAACTACTCCTAATCACACATGTTTATATGTAACTCGTTTTTAGTATGCCTGCGGCCTCATCTGTATCAACAACACCCTTCTCAACTAACAATTCTGTCTCCACCAGCCGAAGGCTTGGGGGAGAGTATGTTTTCCCCTTCGTCCGTCTGTGTGTCCGTGTGTCCGTCCGTCCGTCCGTGCGTCCTCGCAGTTTGTGTGCAGCTAATCTCAGTCGCCGTTGGCCCGGTCGCTGCCAAAGTGAGCACACACATTCCCTGGATGCCAATCTAGAACCTCTGCCCTAAATCTTTCAAATGGGCCTTTTCTAGCGCCACCTAATGGCCGATGTTCGCAAAACACATTTCTGTGCACTACTCTTACAGATTTTGTCCAAAAATCCTACAAATCGGTAGGCAGTATCTCGACAGTCTTGTGATCGACACAGATCTGTCCGATTTTGCATATTCCATCCTGATTGGCTAAGATCGGCTTCCAAAGTTTGTAGGATTGAGCCGTTTTGAACAAAATGCCTCAAATCCCAAACGCAAAGTGCAATTATCATGAAATCGCGCACACACGTTCCCACTAGGCAGAGGAAGAAATGCCACTTATTTTTTTTTAAATCAGCCTCATGGTGGCGCTATAACAGGCCGATTTGTGGTTTTACCTATAACTCCACCGATCAGTTTCAAACTTTGTAAGCACACTCCCTAGAGCAGGGGTCCTCAAATACAAATCTGGAAGGTCCACAAATATTTTTTTGAAACAGGTCCGGGTCCGGGGAAAAAATAAAACTATATAGCCTATATATATATATATATATATACACACACACACACATACATATATAATATATTTATATTCGCTTATTTGTATTATGTCGGTCAATCTTAAATAGTAGGCTAAGATACAAAAAAGTACCAACCAGGGGTTGACACCATGGTCTCAGAGGCACTTGTCCGTCTGGAAAGTACAGGTCATGTTCTACTTGCCCTCAGGTCATGGCCACTTGCCCTCATTATTGTTCATCTTACATAATTAGGGATCCCTTTCTTATTATTTTTTTTACAATGGCTTTTTTTTTGTAGTTTGTTGATGCAGTAATGGTCTTTTCCCGTTTATTTCTTTATTAAAAGGGTCCTTAAATTATGACTTCACTGTCATCTGGGCTGGGGACTCCTCCAAAATCATTTGGGGGCCTTACTTGATTGAAGAGAAACAACCCATTAAAGCAGGGAGAACAGAATGTTCAAAGTAGAGCAGAGATATTTTGCGCTAGTGCTCTGGTTTCTTTTAACAAACTGGGATAATCTTCGAATAATTTATGCTTGTGTCGCAACGTGAATATCGATATGAAAACAAGGTGTCGTGCGTCAGAGACAGGGGAGCACACACTGAACGCGGACGGACGGCGTCGTCGCATCGCGGTATCGGCGCACGTTAAGTGCAGCACGGTAACCCCAACTGGATGCGGCGCGCTGCCATACAGCACATCCATTTCCCCCGGTGGGGAGAACCATGGGAGAACAACATCCATGCAGAAAGAGAGGCAGCCGTCACGGGCCGTCGGGCCGTGTCACGTCGCGACCAACTCTGGTCTCTGGAGATAAGATTACAATCCTGCAAACGTATTCACGTTGATGATGTTTTGCGTGATTGACACCCCACTGATTTATAACTAGTTGCGTTGTTGGTGGCTGAAGCTACGGCTGTTGTTGCTGCTCCGAAAACTTCCGCGGTCTGTGGCAACAGCCTATCAGCGCATCGTTGTCAGAGATGCCAGCCCATAATACTATGTTGCCCGGCATCAGCCAATCAGCGCGTCGTTGTCTCTCTCTCTCTCACACACACACACTCAGGGCATGCAATGAAAGTGAATGAATACAACGAGAAGTGGAAACGAAAACGTGGAGATATTTTTCCACTTTTTTCTTTTTTCTTTTTTACTATAATTCGTCCTGGGTCCGGTCGGCGGTGCCTCGCGGTCCGGACATGGACCGCGGTCCGCCTATTGAGGACCCCTGCCCTAGAGGCTAAGGATAAACCTTTGCCCTGCATGTTTCACATCAGTCTTTTATAGCGCCACCTTTGGGCCGACTTATGTAAAACACATTTTTGGATATTACTACTAGAGATTTTATCCAAAAATCACGCAAATCGGTAGACAGTATCTCTATAGTCATGTGATCAAGTCCAATCCGTCTGATATTTCATATTCCATCCTGATTGGCTAATATTAGCTTCCAAATTTTGCAGGATTGCTCAGTTTTTGAACAAAATGCTTCAAATCATCAACGCCCGATTTCCATGAAAGATCTATGGTGAAGAACATATGCCACCCTTTTTACATTGGCCTATTATACAGTAGCACCACCAGGACACGCGGCCTGGTGGAGACCTGTGCTCGTTGGTCATGTTTTCAAACTCACTTCGGGTGTGTAATCTGTGGGAAGTATGTGTCTCCGATGTATAGTGGGCAGGTGGTTAGAAAGTGTAGCTCTGTTTCCACCACATTTTGTGTGCAGCTGGTGCCTAGCCTGTGTCTTCCCTGGGGTCTGTCTGTGATGGCCTTTCTCTATTGCAAGGCTTTTTTTGCTGAGTTAACCATTGGGCTGGTGGGGCCGTTGTCAGGGGCCCTTGGCTCTCAGGGGCCCTTGGGGGAACAGGGCCGCGTGGTCATTCAATTGACAATTTACTAAAATGAATTGTATGCGTTAATTAAAAATCAAATGTGTGGGCCCTTCCTCTGTTGTTTACAGGTGCTTTCTTGGCCCACAGTTGATCATCATGGCAGCAGCAGCAGCAGCAATGGTTGTGTTCAACATGGAATTCCAAGCTGGTCACTTCAAGGCAGAACTCTTAATCAACACCTCGTCCTCTGATGCATTATGGGCTTTAGCGACCAGAGTAACTGAAGTGGTAAGTCCATTATCATGCTGTGGACGAGGCAATGATTGCGGCTAATAGTGTGGGGATTTAAGGGGAGCAAATGCTAATTTTGTGCAAATTTGTCTTAAAGCGCAAAATTTTGCACAGATGTAGCCCAGGGCTTGCTCTAATGATTTAGCTAGGGCGCCCGAGCCGACGACCTTCAGGGGCGCCACAGCGGCCAAATCAAGTTGGCCTCCCATTGACTTTCTATACAGGAGGAAAATACCCAGAAAAACTTTTTTTTCTGGGTATTTATTACAATAACAATACTGTAACCGGAGACACCCTACTCTCTCTACTGGAGCAGAGGACAGTTAATAAGACCTTGTACTTTACTTTACTTTATGTGTTTATTTAGACAGGACAGTACCAGTTCATGGACACAGAGATATTGGCCGGGTTTCCCAAAGCGATCTTAAGCTTTAGGATGGTCGTAAGACCCATCGTAGCAGCAAAACTGTTGGCTCCTGTCAATCAAGGCTACGACGGCTTTCAGGAAACCGGTCGAGAGTGTACAATGGAACCAAATGGGCTGCTACAATGGGTGAGCAAGCACACCTTAGGAATGACTTCAGAAAACCCATCGTAAGGTCTCCAGGACGATCGTAGAAGAACCTGTGAAGGCTCCTGTCAATCACGCAGACCTGTCTTACGAAGGTTTTTTTTAAAGGTGACCTGGGGCGCCCTTAAACCCTTTGTAGTGAAGCTGATCATTATAAGTATAACTATAAAAGTATATAAAAAATCGATCTAAGTCAAGTGGATGGCAGAGTAGCTAGCTTAGGCTACACACCTGCTATAAAAATAAGTAATATAGTGAGGGAAAAAAAAGAAAGAAAAAAAAAGATGAACTATATATTTGTTATGTTATGCGTCCTTTGGGTTGCTTGAGAGAGCGCACCACAACACAAATACTTACATAAAAATGAAGAGCTCCCCATTCGTTCTCAAAGTGTGAGCTAAATTATATATAATACTGCACGGAAGCGGGGATAGAACCCGGAGTTTCCACTTGTCAGTCCAACACACAAGCCATCGCGCCAATCGAGCGCTGAATTTTATTGGCAGGCCAGGGCTGTTGTATTTAGTTAGGAAGTTATATGAACCAAATGGACCCTCATCTTGGGTATGTAGCCTGCTACGTGCATGTACAAATGGGACCATTTAATTGTACAGTACACTCTCTGAGTTACACCCATGATGAGGGTTCATTTGGTTCCTACCACCGCTGTTAGCTTGGCGGACTGTATGTTAGACTGATGAGTCAAAGCCTCGGGTTCAACTCCCGTTTAAGTGCATCGCCACATATCAAGGACCTCTTGGGGTCCCCGGACCCACTTTGAAAATCAAAGCTCTGTAATATAGTCTCATGGTAGCTTATATAAATATTTAGGATGATTTAGAAGAACAGTTAAGTCGTAGTTTAAAATTAAAACAACTAGGCTATTTTGTGCAGCCGTTAAATCTTCCAAGTAGAGTTTAAAATAAAAACAAGGTGTCTGTGTGGTCAGTTAGCCTACCAACAAGTTTGTTAATTTTCAGCATTGTTTTCTACTTCTTTCTCGCGGGGCGAGTACAATCACACAACAGCTGAAATTCATTTGCGAGCGCAGCTGGTTGTGGGGATCAATCAGGACCCAGAGCCATTCAAGGAGAGTCGGTGCAGAGTTGCATCATCTCCGTTCACATGGGGGCAGAGTTGGCAGAACTCTATAATACAAGGCTCTGGCCAGCCTAAGGGCATGCGTAGCCTGTTTTGAGAGAGGCGCGTTTGGGAAACAGCTTCGTCGTCGTACCGGAGTGTCCTACGACGGGCTTGTACGACTGCGCTTTGGGAAACCCGGCCATTGACATTGCATAATACAACATACAAAGATCTTTAAACCAGCCAGAATTAGCTAAAGCTAAATTTCATCCGTTGTCCTCAGGACATAAAACAAGAAACAAAACAAGACTAACAAAAACAAAGAACAGAACAATACAGGGCGAACAACAACACAACAAAAACAAGGTGCTTGGCGCAACAGAGTGCCTAGTGCGACAAAGTGCCTAGTGCCAGAAGTAAGTTTAAAACCACACAGGAGAAACTAACCTGACAGAGTAATTCGTACAGGCATCAATTATTTTCTTATTGGTGGTTACATGTTTGTGAGCGTTTTAACCATTGCTTCAACTGCCCTTTAAAAGCACCGAATGTGGGGATCTCTCTAATTGAGGCAGGGAGCTGGTTCCAATATTGGCAACCCTTTATGGAGAGAACGTTTTTACTAAAGGTAGTTTTTCTAAAATCAATTTCACAGTCTCCCCTGGATGTTGACCTAGTAGTAATTAGTAATTAGTGTGACTGGAAAGCACCCACATGACCACTTTTTGTAAATAAATCATATTTGTATGGCCTTTTGCCATAGATGCTTACTCATAATTTCAAATGATAGAAGACATCCTGAAATAATAAGTGAAATGTGGCTCATCTTACCCTGTTCTCCCTATAAGGCCATTAAACTTCCAACTTCATGTTAACTGTGTTAGACTCATTGAAAATACAGCTTGTTTCTGGTAGTCTGGGGCCAGCCTATATACTAATGCAGATAACTAGTAACTGCAGTATATGCTATGTTTCTGGTGACTTGACATTTTCCTTCCTCCTGTGTGTGTGTGTGTGTGTGTGTGTGTGTGTGTGTGTGTGTGTGTGTGTGTGTGTGTGTGTGTGTGTGTGTGTGTGTGTGTGTGTGTGTCCTTGTTCTTGCTACCTAGTGAGCTCCAGAAATAGGTTTTGACCAACAGTGTGAGGACATTTTTGGAAAGTGAGGACATTTTTGCGGTCCTCACTAAATTTAGGGTTGTATTAAGGGTTAGGGTTAGGGTTAGGGTTAGGGGTTAGGTTTAGGGTTAGGGGTTAGGGTAAGGCCACATGAATGGAAGAAAAATGAATGTAAGTCAATGTAAGTCCTCAGTATGTAGCAAAAACAAGTGTGGGCGTGTGTGTGTGTGAGTGCGTGCATGGGTGTGTTTGTGTGTGCGTGCGTGTGTGCGCGCGTGTGTGTGTGTGTGTGTCACCGTGGAGCATGAACACCTGCAATCAAATTAATATCAAATATCTAAATATTGAAACCGGCACACACGTTAGAGTAGACGTGAAAATTACCCCAGAAGTGTTTTAAAGTGAAAGCTACTGAGCACCATATAGACGAGTGGGATTTCAGGAAAAAGGCCTTCTATAAGGAGGTTAGAGGCATTTGGGGGTAAAAGTGGGGTACCCGGCCAGTTTACACAATTCAAGTGTGCTGAATCAGAAAAACTGGGTACCCAAGCAACATTTTGAGTTTTTGACCTTCTAATTTGCATATCAAAATGGCTGCAGATTTTGCACTATTTCTTCAATAACTCCATAACAAAGCATGCAAAACTGACAAATAAAATGTACATATCTATGTTCTGAGGGTTAGACAATGTGTGTAAAGTATTTTTTATGCAATTAGTGGTAAGCTTAGTACTAAATATGCAAATTAGTGGCCACCATTACAGAAAATGGTTTAGTACTCAAAGGGGTCATATAGGCATCCTCCTGATTTAATTTTCTTTGCTACTTATCTGTATTTTTGGCATTATTAGGACATCTAAAATACAGATTTAGATGAGAGTTAGTTTGATTCAGTATTTAGATATTTGATTTTGATAAATTTGATCAGACATATGGAGTGGTATATTTTGGGGGGACTTCCGTCTCCTATAACTCGGCCCATGAACCACTCACGATCTTTGTTCACACATCCAATAGTTCAAGGTGTCAATACCAGTTTTGTAGCTGTAACTCATTCTAGGGGTGAGTTAAACAAGGCAGAAATCGCCATGACACTATTTATGGAATGTCACTCCATTCACTTCCATGTGTTTAGGGTCACCAGGGGTCAAATGGATAGCCTACTTTACCCAGTACTTTTACTGTTCATGTGATCATATACTTTTGTATTGTAGATGTGCTATGGATGCCAAATAAACTTAGAAGTAGAAAAGAAAGAAAAATAGGGCAAGTGTGTGGACCCCTTTGAATACTAAACAGTTTTCTGTAATGTTGGACCCTAATTTGCATATTTTGGAATAGAATTAACCCTAATTACATTAAAAATGCCTTAATCACATTGTCTGACCTTCAGAACATAAATGTGGACACTTTATTTGTCAGGTTTGCTTGCCTTGTTACAGAGTTATTGAAAGGGATATTTCACTTAAATAAAAAACATATTTTAACCATGATAGATTAAATGAAAACACCTATCCTTTTTTCTGGTGACTCCTGACGCCCTCCTAAAACAAAAACAGGTATTGTTTTTTCGATTACTTTTTTTGTTTATTTTTAATAATTTTTTGGGGAAATTTAAAAAAATAATTCAATAGAAAATTGATAAAAATATATCGAAAAGAGTTATCGAAGAAACACGACATGCTCAGGTATTAGGAGGGTGTCAGGAGTCACCAGAAAATAGGACGGGTGTTTTCCTTAAATGCATCATGGTTAAAATGGAGTTTGAAGTTACAATGGGTTTGTATAGGAAGGGGGCGTGTCTGATAAAATGAATATCAAATGTTTAACTCTAAACTGAATCAAGCAACTCAAAAACTGTCCTGGGTGTTCCCAAAAGCCTGATTATACGATAAAATTACCCACAAAAAATTGAAAGATAAATATACCTTGAATAAATAGTACAAAATGTACAATTTGGGAGCCACTTTGTTATGCAAATTAGAAGGTCAAAAACTCAAAATTTTGCTTGGGTACCCGGTTTTTCAGATTCGGCACCCTTGAATTATGTAAAATGGCCTGGTACCCCACTTTTACCCCCAAATGCCTCTAACATTCACATTTTCCAGAAATCCCACCCGTCTAATATTTTGGGGGGACTTTGTCTCCTATAACCCGGCCCAAGAACCACTCACCGTCTTGGTTCTCACATCCCCAAGTTCAATAGCACCAGACCCAGGTGTCAGTAAGCCTGCCAGTTCTCTGGCAGGCTGTAACTCATTCCTGGGGTGAGTTATACAAGGCAGAAATCCCCAAAAGTCTCTGTGGAATGTCAATCCATTTACTTCAATATATTTTTGGTCATCAGCAACCAGATGTGTACTTTTCCCCGGATTTTTACGTGGGATCATCTAAATCTGTATTTTAGGTAGGCTTATTTAAGACAAAATAAAGAAGATGCGTATGGTACTAAACTTTTCTGTAATGGTGGCCTCTAATTTGCATATTTAGGAGTAAGCTTACCACTAATTACATTAGAAATACCTACTGTAACACACATTGTCTGATCCTCAGAACATTGATAGGCCTATATAGGCCTACACTTTATTTGTCAGTTTAGCTTGCTTATTAAGTTATTGAAGAAATAGTGCAAAATCTGCAGCCATTTTGTTATGCAAATTAGAAGATTACAAACTAAAAATGATGCTTGGGTAACATGCTTTTCAGATTCAGCACCCTTGAATTGGGTGAAATGGCCTGGTACCCCCCAAAATGCCTCCAGCCTAGAAGGGTCAGAGAGACGTTATGTTATCGGTTCTAGGTAAACCCGCTTGTTTTCGGTGGAGACGACGGAGGCGTGCCGTCTCAGGCTAGGGCTCCACCAAAATGACGGCGTCGTGCCGGCGTCAAAAAATGAACCGGGGCGGATTTGAGCGTCCGACGCAGACGTTGACGTTGGCAGTGGAGCACCCTTCATTGATTAAAACGGGAGCGTTCCCAGCGTTGGCGTTGACACGACGCTCGACGCGCCCGGTGGAGCCGGGGGGTTAAGTAGACCTGAGCCACGTGAGACACCACCAAGCGAGTTGAAGCGAGCGAGTCGCCATGTCGAGCGTTTCAAAGGCCGCTTGAGCCGACTCGGCACCGTTAGAAGTTGTAAACCAGGGGGCCAGAATAGTAAATCTTCATTCCCCCTACTTTCGGCACCTCCGTGCGGTCCAAGGGAACACATCAGAGCGCTCCCTACCTCCGGTTAAGCCAATCACAAGCTTCTGTGGGCAGGGTTTGCCTAGAACTGATGTGCGATTCCAAATACAGCCTCCAGAGAGGGTCACAAACTATGACGGCAAAAGACACGCACGCACAGACAGACAGACAGACAGACAGACAGACAGACAGATGCACGCACGCACGCAGGCACACACACACACACACACACACACACACACACACACACACACACACAAGATACAAGATACTGTACATGCTCTGAGTAATTTTCTGTCAATAAACTCTGTGCACTGCAGCCATTGCGTTTTCAACCACTTCAAATTGGATGCAGATAGAATGGAAGTTGCTGGCAGTAATAAGATGTTTTTCAAACTGTTTAAACTGATAAACTGTTTAATTTAATTAAGTACAATTATGTGCACCATTCATCGCACTTTATTATTTTTGGCATTTTATTATTGGTATTATTATACCGTACTTTGCATGTGGGGTTACAGTAGCTGAATGTAAATTGTTATTGTAAGCTATTAAATCTCGATATGCCTGTTGCAATCAATCATTATTGGAAGACTGAAAAGGGAAATACTGTGTTGATGACTAACATTTACCTATTTAATTTGATTTGATTTTAGTTATTTTTTGAAAATGTTGACATCCTGGCATGCCTAAGCTGGTGAGTCCAGGTTGAAAGTAGTTAAGTATTACTTTCTGTATTGGGGGAAATTGTCCATATTCATAAACAATGTTCCTTCTTTTTCAGATCGCCATGTACACTATTAAGATGATCTACCTATGGATTAAACTAACTGATGAGGTTCTTGACCTGAAGACAATGCCATGGTGCAGCCCTCCTGCCACCAACGAACCTCCTGTTCAGGTTGTTAATAGTGTCAACTTGGCTCCTAACCCAGGCCTTGGTACAGGTATAGCAACCTACTAAGTTTACTACCATTCTAACCTTGAGAGCAACTTGTTACCAAGTAATATATATTGTTGGAACTAACGTAATACAGTATGTTATCACGTGTGTGTGTGTGTGTGTGTGTGTGTGTGTGTGTGTGTGTGTGTGTGTGTGTGTGTGTGTGTGTGTGTGTGTGTGTGTGTGTGCGTGCGTGTGTGTGTGTGTGTGTGTGTGTGTGTGTGTGTGTGTTCAAAATTTGGGTCTCTAACACCTGTAGATGTACTCCACACATCCACAACACAATCCACACAAACATCAAATCAAAATGCACTTTAATGTATTACAAAGTCTGGTCGAAACATTGACATTTTCAAACGTTTAATACATTACAGTTCTTAGATTTAAAGGATAACTTTGTTTTTTTACAACAAGGGTTCATATTTTAGATTGAGAAAAGAAGTAGAGAAAAGTGAGTGTTAAAATGTTTTCATTTGCTTCATTCTAGTGTTTTATCGCGTTTACCGTGCTAAAATGTGGGGCATGCGTACGCATGGGGGCATGCGTACAAGTGGCTAAATATGTCTTTTTAGACACAATAAGCCAGCAGTTTCTTTATTGCTATTTACAGTAACACTTCTAGCCCCCATACGTCACATCCAACCATGAAAGGTTGCATTGTATCTTGGGAATGGGCTTATTCTGTGTAAAATGACATATTTAGCGACTTGTACGCATGCCCCCAACCACTGAAATAAGAATCTCTAAAACAATTGAAAGAAGTAAATGAAATAATTGTAACACTCATCTTTTATATTCTTTAATTACAATCTAAAATATGAACCCTTGTTGTAAAAAACTAAAGTTGTCCTTTAAGTCCTCTCCTCCAGTCTTGGAGTCCTTGGATCTTTTCATCTTGTTTCCATTTTTTCCCAGTCATTGTTAATTTGTTCCCATTGATCCTGTATCTCTATTGAGAACCATGTTGCACACTAACCCTGAGTGTGTTGTCTTTTCTTTCAATCTAAGGATTAGATGCACCAACCCCAACAACTGGAACAGCACTGATGGTAAACTAATATAAGTCTATAGCCTCAAAGTTCATGTGTGTGTTTGTTTGCCACTACCTTGCATTCATTGGGTTTGGGATGCAATAGTGTTCTGAGGAGCATTTCTTTATGAACATACAGCATACTTGTGTAGCAGTGGAAACACCTTAGCTGTGTGTTAGACTGATGAGTCAAAGCCTCGGGTTCAACTCCCGTTTAAGTGCATCGCCACATATCAAGGACCTCTTGGGGTCCCCGGACCCACTTTGAAAATCAAAGCTCTATAATATAGTCTCATGGTAGCTTATATAAATATTTAGGATGATTTAGAAGAACAGTTAAGTCGTAGTTTAAAATTAAAACAACTAGGCTATTTTGTGCAGCCGTTAAATCTTCCAAGTAGAGTTTAAAATAAAAACAAGGTGTCTGTGTGGTCAGTTAGCCTACCAACAAGTTTGTTAATTTTCAGCATTGTTTTCTACTTCTTTCTCGCGGGGCGAGTACAATCACACAACAGCTGAAATTCATTTGCGAGCGCAGCTGGTTGTGGGGATCAATCAGGACCCAGAGCCATTCAAGGAGAGTTGCATCATCTCCGTTCACATGGGGGCAGAGTTGGCAGAACTCTATAATACAAGGCTCTGGCCAGCCTAAGGGCATGCGTAGCCTGTTTTGAGAGAGGCGCGTTTGGGGAAACAGCTTTGTCGTCGTACCGGAGTGTCCTACGACGGGCTTGTACGACTGCGCTTTGGGAAACCCGGCCATTGACATTGCATAATACAACCAAGCCCCCAGAACCCTGGGTGCGCCCTGAAACCAAAAGGACATGTTGGCCGTTTTGAGGTACTGCAGTTGGGTCAACTCACATGAACGCGCGTCTAGGCTTCTTTGTATTGACGCGTGTTCATACCGGAAGGGCTCGTTCATGAAGCGCGTCCATGAACACAAACTATGACGCAAAACGCGTCACAGTTGACCCACTACGTCACGGTTTTACTAGCCGGAAGGAGGGGTGAAAACGCCTCATGCGCTGGGTGAGCAACTCAATGCAAGTGGACGGGCGGGGATATCTGGTGTCCTCTCTATTAATATTATAACTCTATGAATACAACATACAAAGATCTTTAAACCAGCCAGAATTAGCTAAAGCTAAATTTCATCCGTTGTCCTCAGGACATAAAACAAGAAACAAAACAAGACTAACAAAAACAAAGAACAGAACAATACAGGGCGAACAACAACACAACAAAAACAAGGTGCTTGGCGCAACAGAGTGCCTAGTGCGACAAAGTGCCTAGTGCCAGAAGTAAGTTTAAAACCACACAGGAGAAACTAACCTGACAGAGTAATTCGTACAGGCATCAATTATTTTCTTTATTGGTGGTTACATGTTTGTGAGCGTTTTAACCATTGCTTCAACTGCCCTTTAAAAGCACCGAATGTGGGGATCTCTCTAATTGAGGCAGGGAGCTGGTTCCAATATTGGCAACCCTTTATGGAGAGAACGTTTTTACTAAAGGTAGTTTTTCTAAAATCAATTTCACAGTCTCCCCTGGATGTTGACCTAGTAGTAATTAGTAATTAGTGTGACTGGAAAGCACCCACATGACCACTTTTTGTAAATAAATCATATTTGTATGGCCTTTTGCCATAGATGCTTACTCATAATTTCAAATGATAGAAGACATCCTGAAATAATAAGTGAAATGTGGCTCATCTTACCCTGTTCTCCCTATAAGGCCATTAAACTTCCAACTTCATGTTAACTGTGTTAGACTCATTGAAAATACAGCTTGTTTCTGGTAGCCTGGGGCCAGCCTATATACTAATGCAGATAACTAGTAGTAACTGCAGTATATGCTATGTTTCTGGTGACTTGACATTTTCCTTCCTCCTGTGTGTGTGTGTGTGTGTGTGTGTGTGTGTGTGTGTGTGTGTGTGTGTGTGTGTGTGTGTGTGTGTGTGTGTGTGTGTGTGTGTGTGTGTGTGTGTGTGCGCGTGCGTCACCGTGGAGCATGAACACCTGCAATCAAATTAATATTAAATATCTACATGTTGAAACCGGCACACACGTTAGAGTAGACGTAAAAATTACCCCAGAAGTGTTTTAAAGTGAAAGCTACTGAGCACCGTATTGTGGGGGGACTTCGTCTCCTGTAACCCAGCCCAAGAACCACTCAATGTCTTGGCTTGTAGTGCATATTGCTTATAGTTTTTTTCCCCTGTGTGCCTTAGTCTATTAATAGCTTGGCCCCATTTCCGCTGCTTGCAGCTATATTTTCTATTATTTTTGTATTTGCATTTGTATTGTTAAATACACATTTGTAATCCCACTATGAACTGAGCAAATAAAAGGAAGCTTTTAAACTTCCAAAAAGCTTCATAAATAGACTAAGTCTTCTTTAGGAGAAGAAAGAATGCCCTTTGTGATCTGAATTCCAGACGGCTGTTAAATTACTGATACAAACTCACACTTCACATAGTTTTTAGTGGTGAGCATGTGGTGAGTAGGAGAGGTCCTCTCATAAGAATCTTTTGAGGGCCTTAACAGTCTTGCCTGTGTGGCTTAGTGGTATATTTAAGCTAATTGCCAGACAACGCCACCGGGGGAGTTGCGCCCCCGGAAATAGTTATATTATAGAATTAACTAATTTAAACACCTTTAGTTACAAGGGAGCACACAAGCTCGTTTTTACATAATAAAACCAAGGCAGAAACGTAGATAACCAAAGTAAGAAAACAGTCTTTTTATTTAATTAGACAGGTTAGTTAAGTATCATCATGTCATCATAAATCATCATTTAACAATAAAACTGGAATGCCTTAAGGGAACAGTGTAATCTACAGCAAATCAACAATAAAATAACAACTTATGGGCCTGTGCAAAGGGCAAGGGGAGGAGGGACCAGTCAACTGACCCAAGTGTAGGGCCCGAGCACCATGGCCTGTATAAAACAATAGTTGTCACAAGAATTCACAGTAACAGTAGTTCCAGAATATGAAACAGTAGTTCAGTCTGCGTGTTTATGAATGGAGGAACGAAGAAGAGCGTTCAAGTTGTGTATATAGGACCTTTTCGTTATGGACAGTAAACCAACCAACAGCAAAGCAGCAGCTGCCACCGGACCTGAAATAGGCAACAAGCGGCCATTAGTCTACAATTTATACTAAATGAAAGTTCACAGAACCAGGAACAGAGGTACACAACACCACTTTAGCTTGGGCGGCGCACACACACACACACACAATGTCGCTTCCGCAGTAGCAGATGCCGGGTAGGGTCTAAAACTGACGTGCGTGGTGATGATCACACATCACAGCACAACTCCCGACAGTGTTTGTAGCACCATGCTAAAAAGACAACAACACGGTCAAGTTCAACTTCACAATATAAACCATACAGGTGATTACTGAATCAAAAAGGGAAACAATACCTTCACAGAGCAAGATAAGCTGAAGCCAGAAGGCCAGCGTGAGCTGGGGGACCACCTCTGTGTTGTGCATGCTGCACACACACGCAGTGCCCCCAGCTTGTAGAGACAGACAGCTAACTGGCAGCTGACAGCCATACTGGTTAAGTACTGCTCTCACTCACTAGACTAACCAGTGGGAGGAGGTTGGGTGGACCAGTCATGCTAATAGGGCGACTGGTTGTGTGTTGGACTGGCGAGTGGGAGTCCCGGGTTCAATCCCCGCTTCCGCGTATCACTACACCTGTAACATAAAAAGTGTACACACCGTAATGGTTAAAGGAGTAGTTCAATAATATTTTTTTGTATTTGTCGCATTCCTAAGACAAACAAATTATTATAATAAATGTACCCCCATTGATTCCGGATGGGGGACCCAAATGCATTCGGGTCCCCATCCGGAATCAATGGGGCTAAATTTATAGAATCAATCAATCAAATGAAAAAGTCAAAAAGTCATTTTGGGGTTGAACTACTTCTTTAAGGCTCAAACTGTTTTTCTGTGGTAGGGAACCTCCTGTCTGGATCAGCCAATCACAAGCTTCTAGATACGTGGTCACCTGCCATAAAACTCAAAGAAGAAGAATCATTCTGTAATCATTCTTCCTGGCTGCCAGCAGCAAGCGTTAGGTTCCATTTCCAGCTCAGGGTGTGGATTACTTTACTGTTTTTCTTTTTTTTTTTTTTTTTTTTACCATTTAAAGACAAGGTAATCTATGATCAGCCTTTCATTTACGGTATGTTTAAACCAAAACAACAATTGATTAATTGGTCATTTATGTTTTTTTCGTGAGGCTTTGCATTTGGCGGTTTTGGTCACGGAGGGCTTAGCCTTAGGCCCTTTGGGGCCCTTTTGGGCTCTTTTTGGGTGATTTCTCTCTTGCACTGTGCTCAGATGTCAAGCAGTCATGGTTCCACATGGAGGAAGATAAAAATTACTTACATTAAAAGGGGAACATTTCTCTATTTTGAGATTAAGCCTATATGGTGTTAAATATTGTTGGAACAACCAAATTTAGACTGGCCTGTATCTAAGGCTATACATCTAATGGAACCTCCTCCTTTTAAATCTAAATTCGGATTTATTTCAGAACAAGCCTAATTTAAGGCATTGGTAAATCTTAATAGATTTTATTTCTATTCTTTTTGTATTTGCATTTGTATTGTTAAATACATTTGTAATCCCATATGAACTGAGCAAAGAAAAGGAAGCCTCATTTTCTGAATTAGTGCTATAAAGATAAATAGACAATTAAGGTCTTCTTTAGGAGAAGAAGCAATGCCCTCTGTGAGAATCTGAATTCCAGACGGCTGTTACGTTACCTTTTTTTAAAAAGATTTGTTTTGGGGCTTTTATGCCTTTATTGATAGGATAGACTGACAGGTTTTTAGTGGTGAGCATCAGTACATGTCTCTGGACAGAGTAGGACAGGTCCTCTCATAAGAATCTTTCGAGGGCCTTAACAGTCTTGCCTGTGACATAAAATTTTTAAACACCGTAATGGTTAAGGCTCATACTGTTTTTCTGTGGTCGGGAACTCGTCTAAAGTACCAGGCCATATTACATAGGCCTAATTCAAGGGTGTTGAATCTGAAAAACATGGTACCCAAGCAAATGTATTCGTTTTTAACCTTCTAACTTGCATATAACAAAATGTCTGCTGATTTCTTCAATAACTCTATAACAAAGCAAGCAAAACTGACAAATAAAGTGTATACTATCTATACTGTATGTTCTGAGGGTCAGACAATGTTTGTAAAGTATTTTTTTCAAAGTAATTAGTGGTAAGATTACTCCTAAATATGCAAACTGGAGGCCACCATTACAGAAAACGGTTTAGTACTACTCAAAGGGGTACGCATACCCCTTATTTTCTTTTTTCTACTTATCTGTATTTTTGGCATCCTTAGGACATCTATATACAGGTTTAGATGATCCCATACAACTTGTACATGTAATCTAATGCAAGGTTCTGATATGTGGTCCTGATCCGTGTCCCCTGAGCTAATATGCTTGGGCCAAGACTTGGAGAAGTATTCCACTATATACTTCCTAGTTATGAGTACGCTATCTGACCTGACCTAACCCTACTCTTGTTTTTAGTCAGTCACCATGACATGGAACACTCACTGTATATCTGTGACAGAAACACTGGTGACTCCCCCCCCCTAGATATTATGTCATAATATCTAGGCCAGTATAGCTATGTTGCAGTACATATTCCTTTAAACTACTCCTAATCACACATGTTTATATGTAACTAGTTTTTTAGTATGCCTGTGGCCTCATCTGTATCAACAACACCCTTCTCTACAAACAATTTCCATTATTTACTTTTCCCATCACTCCACTGTTAAACATAATTACAATACTGTTAACCATTTTAACATAATCACATTGACTGTTTCTGTTTCTTGTTGACCCCCTTTGTTAGTTTTCTTTTAACTAAATAGATGTACTGTAATCTATGTTTGCATTGTTTGAATTAGCAGGATTATACTGTTAAAGTTTAGAATATCATGTGGGTTAATTTACCCCTTGACTTGGATCAACTTACCCCTAACCTGGGGCAATTTGAGCCACATGACCACTTTTTGTAAATAAATCATATTTGTATGGCCTTTTGCCATAGATGCTTACTCATAATTTCAAATGATAGAAGACATCCTGAAATAATAAGTGAAAAGTGGCTCATCTTACCCTGTTCTCCCTATAAGGCCATTCAACTTCCAACTTCATGTTAACTGTGTTAGACTCATTGAAAACACAGCTTGTTTCTGGTGACTGAAAATGTTCCTTCTAATGAATGCCTACAAGTGCTGTGTTTGTGTGTGAGTGTGAGTGTGAGTGTGTGTGCGTGTGCGTGTGTGTGTGAGTGCGTGCATGGGTGTGTGTGTGTGCATGGGTGTGTGTGTGTGTTTGTGTGTGCGTGCGTGTGTGCGCGTGTGTGTGTGTGTGTGTGTCACCGTGGAGCATGAACACCTGCAATCAAATTAATATCAAATATCTAAATATTGAAACCGGCACACACGTTAGAGTAGACGTGAAAATTACCCCAGAAGTGTTTTAAAGTGAAAGCTACTGAGCACCATATTTTTGGGGGACTTTGTCTCCTATAACCCGGCCCAAGAACCACTCACCGTCTTGGTTCTCACATCCCCAAGTTCAATAGCACCAGACCCAGGTGTCAGTAAGCCTGCCAGTTCTCTGGCTGTAACTCATTCCTGGGGTGAGTTACACAAGGCAGAAATCCCCAAAGGTCTCTGTGGAATGTCAATCCATTTACTTCAATATATTTTTGGTCATCAGCAACCAGATGTGTACTTTTCCCCGGATTTTTACGTGGGATCATCTAAATCTGTATTTTAGGTAGGCTTATTTAAGATAAAATAAAGAAGATGCGTATGGTACTAAACGTTTTCTGTAATGGTGGCCTCTAATTTGCATATTTAGGAGTAAGCTTACCACTAATTACATTAGAAATACCTACTGTAACACACATTGTCTGATCCTCAGAACATTGATAGGCCTATTTGTCAGTTTAGCTTGCTTTGTTATTAAGTTATTGAAGAAATAGTGCAAAATTTGCAGCCATTTTGTTATGCAAATTAGAAGATTACAAACTAAAAATGATGCCTGGTACCCCACTTTTACCCCAAAATGCCTCCAGCCTAGAAGGGTCAGAGAGACGTTATGTTATCGGTTCTAGGTAAACCCACTTGTTTTCGGTGGAGACGACGGAGGCGTGCCGCCTCAGGCTAGGGCTCCACCAAAATGACGGCGTTGTGCCGGCGTCAAAAAATGAACCGGGGCGAATTTGAGCGTCCGACGCAGACGTTGACGTTGGCAGTGGAGCACCCTTCATTGATTAAAACGGGAGCGTTCCCAGCGTTGACGTTGACACGACGCTCGACGCGCCCGGTGGAGCCGGGGGGTTAAGTAGACCTGAGCCACGTGAGACACCACCGAGCGAGTTGAAGCGAGCGAGTCGCCATGTCGAGCGTTTCAAAGGCCGCTTGAGCCGACTCGGCACCGTTAGAAGTTGTAAACCAGGGGGCCAGAATAGTAAATCTTCATTCCCCCTACTTTCGGCACCTCCGTGCGGTCCAAGGGAACACATCAGAGCGCTCCCTACCTCCGGTTAAGCCAATCACAAGCTTCTGTGGGCAGGGTTTGCCTAGAACTGATGTGCGATTCCAAATACAGCCTCCAGAGAGGGTCACAAACTATGACGGCAAAAGACACACACGCACGCACAGACAGACAGACAGACAGACAGACAGACAGACAGACAGACAGACAGACAGACAGATGCACGCACGCACGCAGGCACACACACACACACACACACAACACACACACACACACACACACACAAGATACAAGATACTGTACATGCTCTGAGTAATTTTCTGTCAATAAACTCTGTGCACTGCAGCCATTGCGTTTTCAACCACTTCAAATTGGATGCAGATAGAATGGAAGTTGCTGGCAGTAATAAGATGTTTTTCAAACTGTTTAAACTGATAAACTGTTTAATTTAATTAAGTACAATTATGTGCACCATTCATCGCACTTTATTATTTTTGGCATTTTATTATTGGTATTATTATACCGTACTTTGCATGTGGGGTTACAGTAGCTGAATGT
This sequence comes from Nannobrachium achirus, assembly GCF_963921795.1. Taxonomy (NCBI): domain Eukaryota; kingdom Metazoa; phylum Chordata; class Actinopteri; order Myctophiformes; family Myctophidae; genus Nannobrachium; species Nannobrachium achirus. Next base: position 53,183,897 of record NC_137822.1, on the reverse strand, counting down.
AAATTGTTATTGTAAGCTATTAAATCTCGATATGCCTGTTGCAATCAATCATTATTGGAAGACTGAAAAGGGAAATACTGTGTTGATGACTAACATTTACCTATTTAATTTGATTTGATTTTAGTTATTTTGAAAATGTTGACATCCTGGCATGCCTAAGCTGGTGAGTCCAGGTTGAAAGTAGTTAAGTATTACTTTCTGTATTGGGGGAAATTGTCCATATTCATAAACAATGTTCCTTCTTTTTCAGATCGCCATGTACACTATTAAGATGATCTACCTATGGATTAAACTAACTGATGAGGTTCTTGACCTGAAGACAATGCCATGGTGCAGCCCTCCTGCCACCAACGAACCTCCTGTTCAGGTCGTTAATAGTGTCAACTTGGCTCCTAACCCAGGCCTTGGTACAGGTATAGCAACCTACTAAGTTTACTACCATTCTAACCTTGAGAGCAACTTGTTACCAAGTAATATATATTGTTGGAACTAACGTAATACAGTATGTTATCACGTGTGTGTGTGTGTGTGTGTGTGTGTGTGTGTGTGTGTGTGTGTGTGTGTGTGTGTGTGTGTGTGTGTGTGTGTGTGTGTGTGTGTGCGTGTGTGAGGGGGTGGAAGTAGCGTTATCCTTTTTATTTTTTATTTTCTTTAATAATTGTTTGTTTTTACAATTATTTCCTTTTGTTTGAGCATGTTTTGTATAATTTCTCTAATATGTTTCGTTGTGATAATGCTATATTGCTGTCTCCCTCTAACAACCTCCTCTCTTTCCATGTGTGAGTCTGACTGCGAACTGATAGGATAACTAGACGCCGGTGCTGGCCAATGTATGGGGTCTGACGTCATGACCAGCCAATGGGCGGCTGGCAGAGTGGGAGGCGGCCCTTTAAGAGGAACGCCAGGCTCAGTCTAGGTTGACAAGCAAGGGGCGCAGACGTGTGTGTGGAGCAGGCTGAGGGAAGTGACTCAGGTGGCCGGCTGTGATGAGCAGAGAGACAGGCACAGGCCGAGCCAGGCAGTAACTGAACTGAACCTTATTGAACTAAAGTGCTAGGACCGAGTAGCGCTTTACCTTACAAACCCAGCGGAGTCCAGACGGTGATCCGGGTGTCAGCGGTACCAGGCAGGGTCCGGCCATCCAGAGACGAGCGAGAGGGTCCTGACGAGCCGAACCGGCTACCCGGCTAACGAGAGGGGTCGTTGTGACTACTGTGGTGTCGTGTGAACTATTCGCAGCGGCAGGTCACAAGCCTGCCTGCGTGTGAGTATCCAATCCTGTACACCACTGTCATTAAAGTCACTGGCCTAGAGTTGAGCTGTATAGTCGTCACGACAAGGATACTGGCGTATTCTTTGTATTCACAGAACGGTGGACTAAAGACGTAGATGACCAAAGATGAGCTGTGTGCCGCTGTGTGTGCCATCCCACCTGCTGTAGAAGTCACTATTCCCACCTGCTGAAACGATACTCTGCCTATTATTCCATATCTGCTTAGTTATATAACATTTATTCGTCCTTAAATCTGCGCTCCTTGCATTATAATTAATTATCGTAATTATTATATTATTACGATTTGAGGCCTTAACGAGCCGGTACCCTAAACTAAGTGCACTTTAATTGTCACCAAGAACGTTACGATAAGAGAAAGAAGGGGGGTTTGAATTAATGTTTTATTGTTGACAGTGCTCTTATTTTTAGGTTTTTTAGTTAGTTGGCGCCGTAGGATTTTAGGGTTCCCTTTTATTTTATTATTGTGTTTTTGGCGTGATAGAGGCCGCTGTAACCTAGTAATAAAGATTGTTATACTTTTCTAAACTGTCGTCCTGGTCATTCTCTCCTCATGATTTATATTGCTCTGGTGTTCCGTAAACGAACTTGTGTGTCCCTAAAGGTTGTGCCTTTTGTGCACTTATTTTCCTCTTTAAACGAGGTGGCGTTGTCGGAAACTTATAATTATACAATCTGCTAATGATAATACTTAATAATATACAACAAACCAAAAAGGTGTATTTACAATTATTTATTGGCAAATTCAGTAACAAGGTAATGACAAAGGTACCAGTTTAAACACTGGCGGTTAATGTGAGTTGGGCCACCCTTACATAAATTGGCGTTTGTAGCGGCAGGATCGGACACAGAGCAATATAGAGGAGAGAGTGAATAAGTGTGTAATTGTGAACTTGTTAATATGATGATGATGCCGGTGTATCCGGGCGCCCCGTGGCTGCCCACGTTTGGAGGTACAGAGGGTGAACTTAAGTACAGGGAATGGAAAGTACAGATTAAAGGGCTATTGGGGACGCAAGATGTTAATGAGGCTAAAAAGGTTGCCATTCTATTACAAACCTTGACTGATGAAGCTAGACGGCAAGTTAATGTGTTGGATGAGGGGGATCGAGATACTGTGGCCAAAATCTTTGCTCATCTAGATAACGTGTACAAGGAAACAATCCCTGTTGCAAAGGTACGCTCACAATTTTATAGTTGCGCACAGCGCCCTGGAGAGAGTGTCAGTGCCTTTATTCTGAGACTTAGAGAATTATTTTGTGGGTTGCGGCGTTATGATGCGACTACAGCCCCCTCCGAGGCCGTCTTGAAAGACCAGTTTCTTATGGGGTTAACTGAGGGCCCACTTGGTCAAGCACTGAGAATATATGCTCGACGCCACCCTGACGAAGACTTCGCCGCGCTGCGACAGGAGGCCTTGACGTTGGACACGGAACATGGAGGTACGCCAGCTACTGAAATCGCTTGTCATGCTATTAACCCCGTAACTGTCCCTGTGCCACCACAGACCTCTGCGTGGAGAGATGAGCTGAAGCGAGAAATAATGGAGGATGTCAAGACGCAGTTGCACGGTATGACGAAAGAGTTGATGAGTGAACTCCGACCGCTCATCCAGGCTGCCGCTCCTGCTGTGCGTCCCCAACCACCGCCGTCTGAGGCGTCCTATGTGCCACCTGCGCGCCGGTACGCGCCACCTCAGAGATATGAATGGGATGGGGAGGGGAGGCCCATATGCCGTCAATGCAAACGGTCAGGACATATAGCTAGATGGTGCACTACTAATCAGCCGTCGTTAAACTAAATCGTCCTGTTGCCGAGGTCCAGGCAACAGGAGTCCCCTTATCTGTGACACATACTCGGGCCAATGATGCATTTATCGGGCAATGCCCCATGATTAAAGTAAAGATGGGAGGCGTTCACTTAAAAGGGTTGCTTGATACGGGGTCCCAAGTCACTTTAATGCAACAGAGCTTATTTGAAGAACACTTCTCTCAAACTGATTTAGGTGCAGGGCCACTTGTGTTTAAATTAAGAGCAGCAAATGGCCTTGACATACCGTACACTAGTTATGCGGTATTTGATTTGGAGCTAGAGGGAGTGCAAGTCCCAGGGCGAGGGGTCGTAATTGTTAAAGATGAACACTGTACGCAGCCCTTGATTATTGGCATGAACGTAGTGAGTGCATGCTGGCGTACACTGTTTAAATGGCCTGGGAGGGTTGCGTTTCCCCCGCGTCAAGCGAACGCGTTGTGGCGAGACGCATTCGCTGCCTGTAAAAGAGTTGAGGCTGTGACTAATGATGACGGGTCTTTGGGTTATGTGTGGCCCGTCAGTCGCCAAAGGATTCGGGTCCCCGCCCGCAGTGAAATGGTTGTATGGGGACGCACACGTCGGGGACCGGGAGGAACTGACTTTGAGGCTCTGGTCGAGGCGCTACCAGACATGAAGGAATTGGGGTTGGCGCGCGCCTTGGTTACGGTACGGGGCGGGCGGGTCCCTATTCGTCTCTGTAACCCCTTTCCTTATAGCCTGACGGTGAGGCGCTATCAGAAGTTGGGGAAACTGTACCCTGTGCATGATGCTGATGTTCGGGGAAGTCAAGATCTGAGCCTGTCCATGTCCGCTGATGGCCTGGTGGATGTTGCCCTGGTGAGCGCTGCGGAAGACGGACCCGTGCGCACCCTATCCCAAGAACTCGGTGGGCTGGCTGATCGCACTGACCTGCCCGAGGGAGAGAAAGAGGGACTGCAGTCCATGTTGCTGAGATGGGAAAAGGTGTTTGCTGTACACGATGAAGATTTCGGGCGGACGGACGCCGTGCAACACCAAATCCACACAGCGGGCGCCGCACCCATTCGTGAGCGACACAGGCCACTGCCGCCCTCCATGTACAAAGAAATGAAGGCCTTGGTAGGTGACATGTTGGCGAAAGGAGTCATCGCGGAGAGCTGTAGTCCGTGGGCCGCACCGATTGTGCTGGTTAAGAAGAAGGACGGCAGCTGGAGGTTCTGCGTGGACTACCGTAAGTTGAATGCAGTTACCCATAAAGACGCGTTCCCTTTACCTCGTATTGAAGAAACATTGACCAGTTTGACTAAAGCACAGTGGTTCTCGACTCTTGATTTGGCCAGTGGGTATTGGCAAGTAGGCATGGATCCACGTGATCAAGAAAAGACTGCCTTTACGACCCCACTGGGTCTGTTTGAATTCAAACGAATGCCCTTCGGGCTGTGTAATGCGCCTGCTACGTTCCAGAGACTCATGCAGCACTGTTTAAGTGGACAAGTAGCTGAGTCTTTATTAGTTTATTTGGACGATATTATTATCTACTCCCCTGACTTCTGTTCTCATCTACAGCAGCTGGATCGGGTGTTCCAGCGACTATGGAAGCACGGACTGAAACTGCGCCTTGATAAATGTAAACTGTTACAACGTGAAGTGCAGTTCTTGGGGCATGTGGTGGACCGGGAGGGAGTGCGCCCCGACCCAGACAAGTTAGTGGCGGTGCGAGGGTGGCCAATTCCAACCACGGTGCGGGAGGTTCGTGCATTTCTGGGTCTTGCAGGCTATTACCGCCGTTTTGTAGAATCATTCGCTGCTATAGCCCGTCCACTGAATAATCTCTTAATTGGGGTCCCCGTTGATAACAAGTCCTCACAGAAACCGATTATATGGACGGCAGAATGTCAAGCTGCTTTCGATGCGCTAAAAGGTGCCCTCACCCAAGCTCCGGTGTTGGCCTATGCTGACTATGAGGAACCTTTTGTGGTATATACGGATGCGAGCAACCGGGGGTTGGGTGCAGTGCTAGCCCAAATCCAAGATGGGAAGGAACGAGTTATCGCGTATGCGAGTCGTAGTTTGCACCCAACAGAACAAAATGATGCTAATTATAGTTCCTTTAAATTAGAGTTATTGGCCCTTAAATGGGCTGTAACCGAGAAATTTAAAGATTATTTGGCTGGGGCGCGGTTCACTGTATTTACCGATAATAACCCGGTGGCGCACCTCCAGACAGCTCGCTTGGGCGCTATCGAACAACGCTGGGCGGCCCAATTGGCTTCTTTTACGTTTGAGATTAAGTACCGGCCAGGCAAGAACAATGCTAATGCTGACGCCCTATCTAGATTTCCTGTAGACACCGGGGCGGTCGCGATGGTGGAACTAACGCCCGCAGCAGGAAATGCTGGCTGGGCTGGTGCTGAGTGGCTGCGAGCACAGAAGGATGATGAGGCTATCCAGGTGGTGACGCGGTGTGTGGAGAGGGGCATCCACCCTACGTTGACAGAGAAGAGGAGCTGGACGAAAGAGGCGGCCCAGCTGTTGCGCCAATGGACGAAACTGCGGGTGGAGGGGGGGATATTGTACCGTAATGTGACTGACCCTTACACCCAGGAAGAATATTTACAAGTTGTCTGTCCAGGTTCCAGGAGGAAGGAGGTGTGGAGAGAGATGCATGTGGCTGCGGCACATGCGGGGGTGGACCGGACGCTGGTGCAGCTCCGGCGGCGTTTCTACTGGCAAGGCATGGAGGGGGAGGTACGTCGTTTCCATGAGGGCTGTGTAAACTGTAGCTTACAAAAAACTAGGGTCGAGCCTAGAGCCCCTTTACAACCTTTCGAAGTCTCGTACCCCTTAGAAGTGGTGGCTATTGATTTCCTTACCCTGGGTCGACCTGCCGACACCTGTCAAAATATCCTTGTAGCCACAGATCTATTTACTAAATATAGCTGGGCCATACCCACACGTGATCAAACTGCTCAGACCACTGTTCGGGTGTTATGGACCCATATTATACAGCCGTACGGTTGCCCCGCCCGTTTTCATTCGGACAGAGGCGCTAACTTCGAGTCTGCGCTCATGCAACAGTTATGTAATAATTATGGTATTACTAAGAGCCGTACTACGCCGTATTATCCAGCCGGAAATGGTGGCGTGGAACGCTGTAATCAAACGGTACTTAATTTACTACGCTCGTTGGACACTGATAAGCATGGCCGATGGCCTGAGCATCTGCCTGAGTTGATTCATGCGTATAATAACACTCCTCACAGCGCCACTGGCTATGCCCCGGCGTTTCTAATGTTTGGCCGCCATCTGCGGCGCCCTGTAGACGTGGAACTGGGAGTACAGCCTAGGCAGGACAGATTTGGGGTGGGGGACTGGGTTCAGCATCACCAACGGCGGTTGAATGATGCGTATCGCACCGCAGGGCAAAGGATGGAAAGGATGGCAGAACAGCGCAAGCGCATGTATGACAAGAGGGCGGGTATCCCACCGTTGGTATCCGGAGAGCGAGTGTGGGTGAGAAATCGGAACAGACAGGGGCACGGGAAGTTGGCTTCTTGGTGGGACCCAGAACCCTTTGTTGTACTAGAAACAGTGGGCGAAGCTGGGCTAGTTTATAGGATTCGACCAGAAAAGGGTGGGCGAGATCGAACGGTGCACCGTAATGCCTTGGAAGTCTGTGTAGCGCCTCCAGAGGTGCCCCAGTGTCCCGAACCGACACCCCAGCAGCCAGTCGTGGGGCCGGTGTGGCAGCAGTGTTATGGTTTTTTCCCCGTAGCTCAACGACGTTCAGGGCGGGCTAATTTTGGGCAGCCGCCCGTACGCTACAGCCCTGGTTGAGTTGGTCGCAGGGACTGCTAATGATTTAGTAGGGGGGAGTGTGAGGGGGTGGAAGTAGCGTTATCCTTTTTATTTTTTATTTTCTTTAATAATTGTTTGTTTTTACAATTATTTCCTTTTGTTTGAGCATGTTTTGTATAATTTCTCTAATATGTTTCGTTGTGATAATGCTATATTGCTGTCTCCCTCTAACAACCTCCTCTCTTTCCATGTGTGAGTCTGACTGCGAACTGATAGGATAACTAGACGCCGGTGCTGGCCAATGTATGGGGGACTGACGTCATGACCAGCCAATGGGCGGCTGGCAGAGTGGGAGGCGGCCCTTTAAGAGGAACGCCAGGCTCAGTCTAGGTTGACAAGCAAGGGGCGCAGACGTGTGTGTGGAGCAGGCTGAGGGAAGTGACTCAGGTGGCCGGCTGTGATGAGCAGAGAGACAGGCACAGGCCGAGCCAGGCAGTAACTGAACTGAACCTTATTGAACTAAAGTGCTAGGACCGAGTAGCGCTTTACCTTACAAACCCAGCGGAGTCCAGACGGTGATCCGGGTGTCAGCGGTACCAGGCAGGGTCCGGCCATCCAGAGACGAGCGAGAGGGTCCTGACGAGCCGAACCGGCTACCCGGCTAACGAGAGGGGTCGTTGTGACTACTGTGGTGTCGTGTGAACTATTCGCAGCGGCAGGTCACAAGCCTGCCTGCGTGTGAGTATCCAATCCTGTACACCACTGTCATTAAAGTCACTGGCCTAGAGTTGAGCTGTATAGTCGTCACGACAAGGATACTGGCGTATTCTTTGTATTCACAGAACGGTGGACTAAAGACGTAGATGACCAAAGATGAGCTGTGTGCCGCTGTGTGTGCCATCCCACCTGCTGTAGAAGTCACTATTCCCACCTGCTGAAACGATACTCTGCCTATTATTCCATATCTGCTTAGTTATATAACATTTATTCGTCCTTAAATCTGCGCTCCTTGCATTATAATTAATTATCGTAATTATTATATTATTACGATTTGAGGCCTTAACGAGCCGGTACCCTAAACTAAGTGCACTTTAATTGTCACCAAGAACGTTACGATAAGAGAAAGAAGGGGGGTTTGAATTAATGTTTTATTGTTGACAGTGCTCTTATTTTTAGGTTTTTTAGTTAGTTGGCGCCGTAGGATTTTAGGGTTCCCTTTTATTTTATTATTGTGTTTTTGGCGTGATAGAGGCCGCTGTAACCTAGTAATAAAGATTGTTATACTTTTCTAAACTGTCGTCCTGGTCATTCTCTCCTCATGATTTATATTGCTCTGGTGTTCCGTAAACGAACTTGTGTGTCCCTAAAGGTTGTGCCTTTTGTGCACTTATTTTCCTCTTTAAACGAGGTGGCGTTGTCGGAAACTTATAATTATACAATCTGCTAATGATAATACTTAATAATATACAACAAACCAAAAAGGTGTATTTACAATTATTTATTGGCAAATTCAGTAACAAGGTAATGACAAAGGTACCAGTTTAAACACTGGCGGTTAATGTGAGTTGGGCCACCCTTACACGTGCGTGCGTGCGTGCGTGCGTGTGTGTGTGTGTGTGTGTGTGTGTGTGTGTGTGTGTGTGTGTGCAAAATTTGGGTCTCTAACACCTGTAGATGTACTCCACACATCCACAACACAATCCACACAAACATCAAATCAAAATGCACTTTAATGTATTACAAAGTCTGGTCGAAACATTGACATTTTCAAACGTTTAATACATTACAGTTCTTAGATTTAAAGGATAACTTTGTTTTTTTACAACAAGGGTTCATATTTTAGATTGAGAAAAGAAGTAGAGAAAAGTGAGTGTTAAAATGTTTTCATTTGCTTCATTCTAGTGTTTTATCGCGTTTACCGTGCTAAAATGTGGGGCATGCGTACGCATGGGGGCATGCGTACAAGTGGCTAAATATGTCTTTTTAGACACAATAAGCCAGCAGTTTCTTTATTGCTATTTACAGTAACACTTCTAGCCCCCATGCGTCACATCCAACCATGAAAGGTTGCATTGTATCTTGGGAATGGGCTTATTCTGTGTAAAATGACATATTTAGCGACTTGTACGCATGCCCCCAACCACTGAAATAAGAATCTCTAAAACAATTGAAAGAAGTAAATGAAATAATTGTAACACTCATCTTTTATATTCTTTAATTACAATCTAAAATATGAACCCTTGTTGTAAAACACTAAAGTTGTCCTTTAAGTCCTCTCCTCCAGTCTTGGAGTCCTTGGATCTTTTCATCTTGTTTCCAATTTTTTTCCCAGTCATTGTTAATTTGTTCCCATTGATCCTGTATCTCTATTGAGAACCATGTTGCACACTAACCCTGAGTGTGTTGTCTTTTCTTTCAATCTAAGGATTAGATGCACCAACCCCAACAACTGGAACAGCACTGATGGTAAACTAATATAAGTCTATAGCCTCAAGGTTCATGTGTGTGTTTGTTTGCCACTACCTTGCATTCATTGGGACTGGGATGCAATAGTGTTCTGAGGAGCATTTCTTTATGAACATACAGCATACTTGTGTAGCAGTGGAAACACCAATAGCTGTAGTCATACAATGTGGCAGAAATACCAGCGCTGCTTGCCTTGTTCTAAACTGAATGATGTTTCTACTTGGACATTTTGTATAGAAACCCTACAAAATGACCAGTGATCCTCGTGGCTACTGTCTTATCCTTGAAAATGAAACATTCACAGATCGTACTAAGAACCGGAATGGTACAGAACACGATTCAGGTGAGTATCATTCAAATAAAGAATAAAAACAATTCAGTTGTGTGATATTAACAATCACATCAGTAATGTTAAGAGCCTACATACAGCAAAGTCCTAAAACCTAAATATTCTCTCTCGTCCTCACAGAGAGGTTGGTCCGTGACTTCCACTGGCTTGGTTTCATAGTGATCCTGTGTAAGGATAAGACCAAGCGCCAGATGAAGCAAGTGCTGAAATTCTTTGCCGGACGCTTGCCAGATCTGCCAAACGATCTCAAGCAGTGGTCTGGCACGGGATTCAGCGACTTAGGCCAACTACACGTCGCACACGGTGATGGCTTTGTGTGCTGCATTCTGAGTCATGGAGACAGAAAGGGCGTGGAGGGAGTGGACGGAAAGATGCTAAAATACAGTTGGATGAAGTATAAATTCAGCAACAACAACTGCCCCGCTCTCCTGGGAAAACCCAAAATGTTCATTGTTCAAGCCTGTCGTGGTCATGGCATAAATGTCCAGGGAGGAGTTGTCCACAATTATACTGATGGTTCTCTTCCAGAAATAACCGATTTCCTGTTTGCTTATGCCACCATCGACCTGCACTCAGCGATTAGGAATTATGATGAAGGATCCTGGTTCATCCAGACTCTCTGTGAAATACTCGAATATGGATGCCCAAGGTACAGCCCTATTAATTCACTAAATACTTTCATTTCATTGTAACCTGAAAGTCATACAAAACGCTGTCTTCCTCGACAACCTTTTAGACTTTGAATTCACTGAAATTATTATCAGGGCTGGGATAAAAATAAATAATAATAATAATAAATTTAAAAAATAAACATATTTTAATCATGCTTTATTTTTGTACTCACTGGACGAGTTTCAGGTGTACCGGTGTACCAACCAACAGTCAACAAACCCCAGTACAATGGGAGAAGAAGCAGATCAGACTGCTTTGCTTAGCCCATTGGATGGGAAATTTAGATAAAAAAAAGTTCAATCATTGATTCACTCGTATACCAAAATGCATTATAATTGAAAGATAGTTGCTTTCCTTTAATTTGCAATTAAACGTGATTATTATTTTTTATTACAATGCCTCTAATTCATTAGATTATCTTTTTAACCGAGTTCCAGCCCTAATTATTATATAGGCCTACACGATATAAAAAAGGAGTAATGTTATTATTATTAAATGTGAACGGCAGATCGCATCTCCTGATGATGTTGTCTTCTGATATGAATTATGGGAATTTGAGTTTTTTCATCAGTCCCAGGTGCCGCAGACCACAAGCTAGGTTTTACAATAGGTAAACAAGTATGACTTGTTTACAAGTAAACAGCACTCAACCGATGCATTTCAAATAACTAGTTAACAAGTCAATGGTAGCCTACTGAATGTGTAAATAAAATGACAACTCAATGTCTCATTGACAAGACAATGTCTCTTTGATTCTCATTCATTCGCCGCCATATTTTGTCTTTTGCTACCAGTGGAGCTGACATGAATACCATCCTCACCGGTGTCAACAATGCCCTGTGTGACAAGGAGACCAAGGTGAAAAATCGTCAAGGAGACGTGGTCGATTTCAAACAGTCTAGTGTTTTTGAGAACAACCTGAGAAAGCTGCTCATCCTCCTGCCGTTGTGAACCTGAGAAAGCTGCTCATCCTCCTGCCGTTGTGAACCTGAGAAAGGTCATCCTCCACCCAGAGTAGACACCACGACCTAACCGGCAGTGGTTTCTGAGACACATGACCGACTACCTATCATCACTGAAACCTTATGTATGTCCAAAACCTTTACTTCTCAGATTTTTTAAATGTATTTTCAAGATAGTCAGTTGGCCATGTCAGAACATTATCTTTAATTATGATGACACCATCAAAATATAAAAATGTTGATTGCCCATAAATATAACTTCTTCTTTTTTCTCTTTCTTTTGAAATGTTTTCTTTCATATCAGGACATTTTAATGATCATTAGCAATAACCTAACTACGGTATCTCCCACCCTCCCTCCCCAGTCAGAGTTCAGAGTTTGAATTAATGAAGAATTATGCTCAGGATGTAATTTGCACACATACGTGAGGGGACGTAATTTAATTGTCTACATTTTATTTTTAAATGTCAACCTCAATGTCATCCTCTCTCTCACTTATGTCAATGTGCCAGTCATCACCCTCCCCTGTGCCAATGTTGGCACCTGTGCCTAAGGTTGCCTGCTCTGTCCCCTGCTACAGTATATCTGTGGGATGCGCCTTAACCACTTATAGTACTTTTTTACTCAATACAATTATTTAAAAACTAGTCACTTTGTAGATTTTGATTATTACAAAACACATATTAACCAACAACTAATGGTGTGTGTGTATAGGTTTACGCCTTTTTAAGCATTTTGAAAAAGAAAACTTGTGAAATGGGCCATTTTTAATGATTCCTTTTAAGTTAGTATATTGTGATGCCAATACTTTGGTACTTTTTATAAAGGGCTTTTACTTATAACAGAGTATATTTTTATCTTGTGGTATTACTACTTTTTCTTGAGTACTCCACAACCCATTTCTCTGTTCCTGCAGTTTCCATATTAAAGGAGAATTCCAGCATAGAAGGTTTTACCTTTAGAAGTTGTTATTCTCTCCCCCAAAATGTTATCTCCCTAACAAAGTGATCCAGGTGTTGTTGTTTTTTTTTTTTTTTTTTTTTTCATAACAGGCAATCTTGTCCATTCAGCCTACCTGACCACGGCTCCGAACAGGTGTGATTGGTTGTATTCTTAATGCACTTATTTCTCTCACTCGGTACATGTCTGCCATACTAATGGCATCCCATTCACACACTAATATTACCAGGGAGCAGCAATTGTTATTGTTAAAAAGCAGATCTTTGAACTCACAATTGAAATCTCGTCTTGCAAGATGTCTAAATCTGATTGGAGTCAGCATGCACCCACATCTGCGCAGCTTCTCTTGTAAACAAATAATGGCAATAATGGCGTCACCCAGTGTGAAACGAGAATGTGGATTTTTCAGAGTCATTATGTATGGCAGGCATGTAGGCTACCGAAGAAAATTGATTTTGGAGCGAGAGGGATGAGCATATTAACAATATAACCGATGTTCCGGTTTGGAGCCTGGTCGGGTAGGGCGAAATGCTGTGAAAAGACAAGATTGCCAGTAAAAATAAAACATCTGGACTACTTTTTGGGGGAGAGAAGAACACAGACGAAAGGTAAAATAACCTTTAGGCCAGAATTCTCCTTTAATCGCCAGGAAAGCCTTCATTTTCAAAGATCCTTGAGTGGAACAAAATATTCCATCCTTGTCCCATTTTAATCTGTTCAAAAAACGTACTGTGTTATGAGATTAAATGTAGATGTTTATAATTGTTGCACCATTATTGATGATTAACCGGATAACTGGCTGTATCTCTTATCATCACTAACATCAACATTGACAATGATATCTCTGATTATGAATGAATTAACCACTTTGTGCCTGGCTTATATGCTTGTATATGCCTCTGATTTTCTGTTTGTTTGTCTTGTTTTTTTTTTTTTTTTGGGGGGGGGGGGGGGTTTGTTTAAAACAAACCTTTTGATCTATAATGTGATTGGTATCCTGTTGCCTGTTGAGAACCTGTATAGCTATATGCCCATGCCCGAGGTCAGAGGAATGGCCGCTCGCAAGATGGAAGATTTATGACAAATGGAAATTATGTTTACGATTTAAGGCTATAGCCTACCTGTGAATGTGATAAAATAAAATAGATAGTGATGTGTGTTGCTTTAAAGTAGACATGTGAGGAAACCTATTATAATGATGTTCACTGTTGGAACTTAGGGTTATCAGAGTATAGTACGCAGCTTCACACTGTTAAGTGGGACAAACTAATCAACTTTGTGCAGGCGAGAACATGGTACGTGCTGGGGCCTCGCACTTCTATTTTTGCTGTGTGTTCTCTCTCTCCTATTCTTTTGTATTTTCTCTCTTAAAAAAAAACAATAAAAGCCCTTTTTACTTGGGAACCAAAAACTGTGTTGCGCCTCTGCTCCATCCTCGGTCAAAGGTCATCTGCCCATTACCAACTCTTTGTAGGATTATTCCTGAGTTTGGGTGAGTCCAGATATGTGTTCTAGATTTCATAGCCAAACGATATAATAGTCTGTTGTCCAAGTGGTCTCCCTCTCTCTCACTTGTCCATCCATTGGGAGCTCAGAACTGCCGCTGGTCACGAGCACGGAGGGCATTACAGTATAAACCAGGGGTGTCCAAACTTTTTTCAAAAAGGGCCACATTAGAAAATATCGAAACATCCAAGGGCCGACTATCTCCGGACAAAATGTAATTTCGGTCGGACCATAACAAAGTCACAAATGCATCGCAATTACAATATTTTAGCTATCATTATCATTATTTATCTTTTGTCAGGTGTGTGCTCTGAATTAAATACAAATAACTCACATTACCATAATGTAACCAGACGTGTAAGGTAAAACAAAATAGTAGGGAACAAGGAATACTGACAAATTATACAATAACATTGTTTATGCTATAAACATTGACGGTGCTGCAGGGCCGTTTGTAGTACCATTTAGGGAGGAAGCTGCGGGCCGTGTAAAATGTGTCATCGGGCCGCTCTTTGCACAGCCCTGGTTTAACCCTTAAGTGCTGTTCGGGTCATTTTGACCCGTTTTACATTTTCATTTGGAAAAAAAAGGTAGAAGTTAAAAATGTTTCCACCTGAAACTCACTGGCCTTAAAGATTCTTCTGAGATGAACATGTAAAAAAAATATTTTTGCACTACACCCATGCTACACCCCCCTCATATTTTTTGAACCTTAAGTGCTGTTCGGGTCATTTTGACCCGGAAGCACAGAAATACACAGTATTATGCCAAAACACAGACACACAGTCACCCCCACTTCTAACACCACCCTTCCGAAGCCCCATTCCGAACCCTCCCCCCCTTCCTATAAGCATGAGCAATATTGCCCAGTATTAAATGAAGTAGTTTTTTTTACATGGATTTCAGCTAAATCAGTAAAAACGCCTAGCTCTTTCAGTGTTTAATGTGATATAGCAAAGCAGAAATGCAAACATTTACCAAATATATCATATGAATTGTTTGGTATTGAGTCAAAGTCAATGTATCATGATGATTTGTTAAGTTAAAATTTATATTAGTGTTGTTTTTTTTAAACCAAATATCCACCGGGTCAAAATGACCCGAACAGAACGAAGGTGTAGTGAATCTGAACAGAACTTAAGGGTTAAGTGGTTAAAGGTTTCTATTAGCAGGTGGCCTACTTGTGCCCTATAATGTGTAGGTTTGGTACTGCAAGAGGAAGTCTTTAGTAGAAGACTTTCGCTGAGACTTTAGTATAAACCAGACACACATTTCTTACCAAATGTAAATGTCTCTCTGACAACCACAACGCTGTCGTGCAAGTGCACTGAGACTCAAATATAATACTCTGCAGACTGAAACAAATCAGCTTATTTTTTTTAATCAGGTCTTAATGGGTTGAATCTAATCTGCTTGTATTATCGAATATGTTATTAACAGTTTGCAAAAAGAAAAGGCGCGGTGGCACATATTTATACAAAAGAATGCTAAAAGGATAACCCAACAAGCCCAGGGCTTACTTTGTTCTATAAAGTGATTGTGTGATGTGATTGGTATCCCAACCTGAGAATGCATTTGAGAATGAGAATGCATTTGCTGTTTATTAAAGAGCTGGAGAGACAGGACGGGGAGACTGCTGTTGGCGTGGTTCCCAAACATTTTAGCTTGAGACCCAAAGAGTTTTTAATTCAATTGTGGTATACTCAAAATGACATTGTATGAGTGCTCCAGCTTGTGTCAATGTGTTTTTTTTGAACAATGATGAGATCCTGATGCTGTTTTTAAGCTGTATTTAAAGTCTGACTTATGAAGAATAATAAATCATTTGTATGAAGAAGAAAAAAGTGATGCCACTATATGACTATGGAACAGTTGGTATGCTAATATTTTAAACAGGGATTCTAATGTTGTGCAACAGTAATGGGCCTACTTTAAACAAATAAAAAAGTCCATGATTATAATTATTCGTAATTATAAGTATGGAGTCTCATTCTCTCATACGTGAATGTCGTGAATGCATACTAAATTCAGGAAATATTACAGTAAAGGAACAAAACGTGTAGTACCTCTGCTTTGTCACAAGATGGGGGGCTTTCCTAACATTCCGTGTGGAGGTCGAAATTAAACTCCCTATAAAACAGCCTGTAATCAGTGGCTGAAATGTGTAATAATCACTTACCACATATTCTGCAATGTAGCATCAATCACTTACCACGTTCTGCAATGTAGCATCATCTAGCATGTATATGTTATGTTGGAACAAAAAGAAAAAAGACTATAAATAAAGAAAAAAAGGATATCGGAAAAAGCGAAAAGGGGAGATGGGATTTATGGCTCTTTGAAGTGAGCTGGATCTCTGGGACCTGTTCCTTTCAAAGAGCCGTTCAAAAGATTGGCACATTTTAGTTACTATGTATAGACCTATATTTTAATTATAATTACAAATCACTTAAGACTTTAACCCTATATACATTTTGGCCATATCTACATTTCCGCCACTTGAAAATAGCCGATCTACAAGCTCACAATGCGTCTGTAATTTTCAAAAGATTTTTCTACATTTTCATTGGAAAACTTGTGAGATGGGATATTCTGCATATGAGTACTTTCTACTACTATTGGTATTTTAAGTATTTTGATACCAGTACTTTAGTACTTTAACTCAACGAACATTTTGAATTCCAGACTGTTACTTACATTATGTCTTCATTGCAGTATTGATACTTTTGCTTAAAGGAGTAGTTCACCCCCAAAATGACTTTTTTTCTATTGATTAGTCACGCCATGGAGACTAGAGTTCAATAATATTTTTAGTTTTTTGTCGCATTCCTAAGACAAAAATGTGATAACAATAAATTTACCCCCATTCGTTCCGGATGGTGACCCGTTTCGAAACGGGTCACCATCCGGAAACAATGGGGGTAAATCTACTCAAATCAAAATTTTGTCTTAGGAATATGACAAAAAATAAAAAAATATTATTGAACTCTAGTCTCCATGGCGTGACTAATCAATAGAAAAAAAGTCATTTTGGGGGTGAACTACTCCTTTAAGTAAAGAATTTACTCCCCCTCATCAAAAAAGGAACAGCTCCCATAATAGTGCGAACCGGATCCTATCGTTCATTTCGAAGAGCCGTTCAAAAGACTTTCGCCAAGCACCATAAATGGAGAGTTGGTGGAGTTTGTGGACAACTACAAATTCCTAGGAGTGCACCTGAACAGTTCACTGGACTGGTCGGACAACGCGGAGGTGATTCACAGCAAGGGGAAAAGCAGGCTGTTCTTCCTGAGAAGACTGAGATTGTTTGGCGTGTGCAATAGGATGCTACAGATGTTCTACCAGTCTGTCATGGCAACTTCGGCAAGTGTCCTCTTTTTTGGAATAACCTGCTGGGGTGGCAACAACAGAGCGGGTGACACCTTTAACCTAAACAGACTGGTGAGGAAAGCGGGCTCTGTTGTTGGGTCCTCTTTGCAGGGGGTGGAGGAAGTAGCCAGAGTGTGAATGGCTAGGAAGCTGGACTCCATCTTGAACAACTCCTCCCATCTTGAACAACTCCTCCATCTTGAGATCTTCAGTTACTGTCTGGAGTATGAGAGCTAATGAACGTTTCGTCTACCCAGGACGGAGATGCGAGAGACCAGGAAAGTCTTTTGTACCGGCTGCTCTTAAGCTGTACAACGAGACACACAACGGTCGATTGACAAGGACTACCCTAGGATCCTAACGTAGGACGACGGTAGCCTTTTTCTTTATATCTGCACTGACTCTGACCTCTAAGGACCTTCCAGGGAGGGTGCTCTTGTTCGTCTTGCTGCGTCACCCTTTCTTGTTTTTCTTTCTTTTGCTAGTTGTTTTTATCACTCTGACTTTTGGACACTGCACTATTAGGTTGTGTTAGTCGTTTTTTTTTTTTAGTATTTCTGCTTGTGTTTGACATGATGTTGAGCACATTATATTGATAGTTGTGCTTTAGGACACTTTTATGTATATATATTTATATATATTATTCGTTCCCTTTCTTGCTGTACCTTGCTCTTATTGTACTTACTGTACTCTGTACTCTATTCTTGTTTTTTCTTTTTATCATTTTCATAGTTCTTTGTAAATAACCTTATACTGCTGTGCTGCCTCTGGGCAACTGATTTCCCCCCTTGGGATAATCTATCTATCTATCTATCTATCTATCTATCTATCTATCTATCTATCTATCTATCTATCTATCTATCTGATTCAGATAGGGATCTCCGTGTATGGGCATAAAAGGGATGTACCATATACAATACATGGAGTATGGGTACCAGGGGTCTCCATAGATGGGTAACTGGTCCGATATACATCAATGGCCAGATGGCAAAGAATTGGCGCGAAGGTCGCATGTCGCCCTGAGGCGTCTTACTAGTATCAGATATCTAAATATTGACTCAAGAAACGTATACTGTCTGAGGTTCACACAAAAGTAACATGTAAGGTAGTATTTTTAGGGGACTTCCACCTCCTATAACCTGGCCCAGGGACCAAACACCAGCCTATATGTTCAATATTCCTTCCTCTTTTCCACAATGCCCCATCACCCGAAACGGCTGGCCCCATCATCTGCAAACAATCACCTACCAGCAGATATTGGTATACCAATATCTGCTGGTATCTTTGAAAATACATAATTTATCATAACAATGAACAATAATGGACTAATTACACTGCCTTGAGGTGTGCCATTCCCTGCCATATATTTTCCTGACAAATCCGACCCAATCCTTAGCTGTATTTTCCTATCTACCAAAAAATCCTTTATCCAATTAAAAACCCTAGCCCCCACACCCATCTTGTGCAACTTAATTAACAAACCTTCTTTCCACATCATATCACATGCCTTTTCAATATCAAAGAACACTATGTTCTTTGATATTACCATGTTTGCCATGTGCTTTCCTTATCTCTGTTTCAAGCCTTACTACTGCATCCATAGTACTTCTTCCTTTTTTTAAACGACTTCTCAAGTTCATATGTTAACCTATCTGGTACCATCCTCTCCATTATTTTACACAAATTTGATGTCAATGCTGTTGGCCTATAGCTAGAAGGTTTGCACAGGTCCTTTCCTGTCTTTCTAATTGGGATCACCACTGATTCCTTCCAAATGTTTGGCAACCTTCCCACCCTCACATTCTGTTGTACATTTCTAACAATTTAGATGTGACCCATGGCCGCTATAAATATGACAGAGGATATGGTACAAATATAACAAGCAGCCACAAACGAAGGGGAGAGGAGACGTTGTCAAAGGTATAACAAGTATTTATTGAATAAATGCCTGGGACAATGAATGACTAACGGATACATCAAAACAGCTCAACTAAACATAACGACTCCACATGAGATGTGGAGTCAGTAATCAGTTGTGTAGGTGTGGATGAGTGGAACATGGTGTGTGTGGTGCAGGGTGTTGTATGGAAAGTAAAACTAAACATAACTAAACAGAAGGGGCATGGTGGAGAGAAGGATAAAGCTGGTGGAGAGGATCTCTCGCACAAACTGGAGAGGGGAGCCCATGCTCTCCATGCCCATCAAACCCTCAGCCAATGAGGCCCCACCCAGACTACTGGGTCTAGTGTGTGGGGCATCACAGTATACAGGTTAGACAATGTCACAATCAAATAAAAACAACTACAGAAAATATGTCAACCCATTTCTTGTTCACCTTTAAGTTTGCACAGACATGATAGAATACTCACATTTCTTCAGTTAAATGCCTACACATTGAACAGGGTGAACCCACACCCCAAACACTAGGCAACCATCCACAAACAGCACACACCTGACAA